>NC_052244.1:1253571-1563214 GCF_013401445.1 Tripterygium wilfordii
CCCTAACTTATCCTAAAAAAAAGAATTTAAGTTTCAAAAAAAGGGTCCCAATTATTAATGGTTGTGATGTGTGACACATATTTGACTTTTGTTTTAGAAGCCCAAATCATATGTCCACCAACTAAAATGGTTACGTAAAATATACGTAGGCATTCCCAAATAACAAAATATCGTTAATAATTGTCTGATACAGAGAGTTAACAGCTTTTGTTTAATTGATAATGACATCATATAAATTTACTTTTTGTATATAAATTTTCCACATGAAAACATGGTAAATTGAATCAAAGTCCAACGTGTGATCACAAAGGAATTAACAACTTTGTTTTACTACGTAAGCCTTTATTTCTTTATTTCTATTTCTTTTAATTTGTTGAGGCCATCAATTAAATTAAATGTTGAAGATGTTGCTGTTAGTAGTAATATAACATTCTGTTATTGTATATTACTTCAAGAATATTAGGAAATGCTGAGAATTCTAAGAATTAAATTTAAGTAGATTGATTAGTATATATAGTGATGACGTTTAAAACTGGCACGGTATTGATGACGTATATCATGTGATCGAGATTTTATGTGTAGGACGAAATCCAATATAACCATGTCTTAGAAGAGTCTCTCCTTAAAAAAATTTTGGGGATGTAATTGAACACGAGAACACATAGTTAGTGACAAAAGTGTCATTACGCTTCCATATTACTTAACCCGACCGAATTACGTGGTGCGGGACCCGTGGGCGCGGATATCAAATCTTAACCAGGTAGAGTGAATTATACAGGTCGAAGGGAGTAGAAATCGAAGAAGTTGAATAACTTGAATCGGAGATAAATCAAAGATGTCGTGGCTGTGGTTGGAAGCAGCGCTGCCGCTGGGAATCATCGCCGGAATGCTCTGTGTGATGGGAAACGCTCAGTACTACATACACAAGGCATATCATGGCCGCGTATGTTTCACTTGCTTTTCCTTTTTTCGTTTATTTTATTTTGTAGATCCGATCGTAGATTCTAAGTGTTTGGGGATATTGAATTTCAACAGCCGAAGCACATCGGTAACGATTTGTGGGATGTGGCCATGGAAAGAAGGGACAAGAAGCTTATGGAAAAGGCATCGGGTGCTTCCGATTAGGTGCACCTGACGAACTCCTTTGATGGTACTTTGCATACGCTACTTCTGTTTTGTTTTTGTTTTTCTCTGCTGGAGACGATGTCTAGATTTATTAAAATTAGGGTTTTGATTGATGTTGGGGTATCTGGCTGATTGGGGTTAATGCCTATTGCCGTGGTTGATTGTCTGATTTTTTTTTGAAGTTATTTCGCTATGCAAAATGGAGTCCATAAAACATTCATCAAATTTTATATCGTAACAGTATATATGTGAGCTAGGCAGCTAGCAATAAGCCAAAGTTTAGAGATATGCCGTGTGAAAAGGGGACAAAACGGTTCTTGAATTCACAAACTATCTTAGATGGTTAGCTATCAAGTTCCAAAGCTAGCATTACTAAGAGGAAATGGAGGGATGATGCTTGTTTCGACGTGAGATTTGTTGCTGTGGTCTGGCTATACGAGATGAAGGAAATATTTATGGGATAGTTATGATTACAGGGGAATGGGCTCCTTGTTTTTTATGGATGGACTGGCACGTGATATCAAAGAATATTTTACATGTTGAATGATGAGGAATGTAATTAAAAGAGGTTGTTAACGGACGATTTACTTAAAACTGCTGAAGTAAGTGGTAGTTAAGTGTGACATAAGCCATAAGGTACATTTTTGTGAATTTTGCATTTTGATAATGTACCTACCCATTTCCTTGAATAAAATGCTACTTAAAACTGGAGTAGGGAGATGTTACAGAGATTAATGCACAAACATCAAGGGGGAAAGAGAGTGATAAACATCAGTGTATGCTATCTTTTTTAATCCAATTTCATTAAGTACACATTCTGTGGATTTTTCACTGTCAATTATGTGAGAATTTTTGAAAGATAGGATATCACTAGAACTACTAATAGTTGCGGGAAAAAATTACATGCGAGGGTTTAATTAACATCATTATTTGGGAGGAAGGATGAAAATTGTGGGATTTAGAAAGGAAAGAAAGGAACAACAGAATCTTTGAAAATAAGGATTCCTCCCTAGACTTTTTTATTGAAACATGGTTTGATTGTCTAAAATTCTGGAGTCTGTCTTTCCCTAGAAATGTTTTTGATCTTATTAACTGTTCGTCCTTGATGTAGTTGTGGGTTGCTCCCCTTTGGGGCTTGAATAAATTTTTTCTATTCAAAAAAAAAAAAATTGTGGGATTTAAGGCCGGACTTACAAAGAAATAAATGGAGTCTATGCTGTGCATCTTTTCCACACTAAGGCTCAACACAAACTGTTGAGTAGAATAACTACTAAAAGTTGTGAGAAAAATTGCATGGGAGGGTTTAATTAACAGCATTATTGGGGTGGAACGATGAAACTTGTGGGATTTAAGGTCAGACTTGTAAAGACATAAAGGAGTCTATGCTGTGCATCTTTTCTACACTAAGGTTCAAGACAAACAGACTGTTGAGTAGAATAACTACTAAAAGTTGTGAGAAAAATTGCATGGGAGGGTATAATTAACAACATTATTGGGGTGGAATGATGAAACTTGTGGGATTTAAATTCAGACTTGTAAAGACATAAAGGAGTCTGTGCTGTGCATCTTTTCTACACCAAGGTTCAAGACAAACAGACTGTTGAGTATAAGTCATTTGTGTGTTACCTGATGGCATAGCCACTTAGCTTCGGCTGTTAATTGGAGCCTGAGGGATGAGAAGGTGATAGTGTGAACAAACTAAAATTGTTTTGTCTTATTGTTGTGTTTGAATCAGCCATTTTAAAAATGGTGAGTTGTAAATTGCATTCGGATATTTGTAATGGCTACTGAACCCGCAAACATAACTGTAACTCCTAAGCCAGAAGATGTTTTGTACGAAGCTTTTGCCACAAAGATAGGTGGAAAAGATTGATTTGTACCAAAATTGCCCTGATGACTGAGGTAAAATCGCCTAGTGCGAAGGCTTAGACTTTCCTTCATGCTAATGCTACTTCAAACGGATGAAATTTCGCAATAGTGTTGGGAGGAATAGTCAGAGGAGACTTTCATCCCATTATACTAGATAGTCATCCTGCTTCTTTTACGAAGGTTGATCTTTTTGAAGAATTTGTGTTTTGATTATTGAAGTTTGAACAGAAAGTTCCATAGAGAGTGCAATAAGGCAATTATGTGGAAGATTGATATTTTAAGTCATGCAGGGCTATAACGCGGAATTTGTGTGTAGTTTCTATGCTGTGCTTTTGTTTGAATCATTGAATCATACTTATATTTAGATTTGCAAGAAATTGCACTGTATGTTGATTAAAGTGGTGTTCATTGTCTGAAGCAAATATTGTTCTGTTATGCAAGTAGAGAGGTGCTCACTGCTCATTTCTGTAGCTTGTTAAAGCCACCCTCCAACCCATCTCCTCTCATTGTAGCGTGCTATGCAGGAAGGCTTTCTCAGGAACTCCCAGAGGAATAAAGTGCTCTTCTGATGGTCCAGCTATGCTCGTGAAGTCTGAGAGCAACCTTAATTTGATTACCTTTTACCTTCGCATTCCGTAGCCTGCATAGAACTCTTATAACTTCCAGGTGACAATCTTATTCGGTTGACTTTTGGATTTCAAAGTTTGTTAAAAACCATCAAGCTACATTTTTGTGCATGGAAGTACGAATGCTGTTCATAAAATACGATGGCCCTTATATATATATGTTTTTTGTTGTGAGAGATTACTAGGTACCCAGATTTAACAATAAAGTAGTAGAAGGCAAAAGCATCAAAATGCCCAATTTGCCCGAGTTGCAACTCCTGCGAACACTCGTATACAGATCTCACTGCATTTGCCATTCCTTAAAAAGGAACTTGATTGGCAGCCCCAAATTATTTGGCAGATTTTTCTTTATTTATTGATGTATAATTTTGTTTCAACTATCAAGGAAAGGAATGCCTGCCGGAGTTTCGTTGGGGTTGTGGTACCACCCACAACTGTACTCACTACTCATACTTACCGCGGACTTTTTATGGGGAAGAATAATGAGCCTTGGAGAAAGCCAGAGGTTCCAGCCAATTCAAATCTCTTTCCAACCGACAATTGATTAGCTAAAGGAGTTTTAACTAAAGCAGTTTTCGAATTATTGGTTCTGGAAGCAAGTAAATTTTTTTGTGTCTATTAGCCTAGTTGGTTCCAAATCAAATCAAATCAAATCTGAAATGAACTATACACTAGTGAAACATAACTACTGTTTCTTTTATGTAACTACTGATAATGAGTCTCCCTCATAATATATGTGTCTATTAGCCTAGTTAGTGAATCACTCTGAGTCCAAACTGTATGGACTCGGAGCGTTGAGCTTTGGCATGATAGTCCAAATCTATACCCAATTCAAAAGATTATAAAGATTTAACGAGAAATTCATCATACACTGAGATATTGAATCCCGCCTTACATGGTAAACTCCAAACACATGAGTCTCCCGTTTCACACATCAAATAATTACAATGTCTTCTGTCCATGGGGCATGGGGATGGTTTAAAAAAGTTTGCTAGATGGAAGAGTTGAACTTCCCTGCCAACTAACTCTATTGGAGCTAGCTATCCATGTTAATCATTAGCTTTTGGCATCTCAAGTCGGACAACAGAGACCCTTAAAAGTTTAAAAAAAAAACATAAATAATAGCCTATTAAGGTGCTTATTATTTATTCTTGGTGGGAGACAAAAGACAAGCATACCACTTCAAACTCTAATAATTTAGCAGAAACAGCTAAAACACAAGAAGAGGAAAGGATTCCCTTTGACATATGCTCTGTCCGTGAGTAATTTAATCGAACTCAAAGAGACTGAATACACCACATTCTGCCCACAGTTTTTAAGCTTTGACTTTGCACTTGCCCAATGCATGTTAAAAGAGGTCAAATTTCTCTTATTTGTGTACATACATACATATATACATGCAGTAGCAGTCAAATGAAAGGGAGATGAAGTTTAACCTGTCTCTTTCCATCCAATACTATAGCAGAAGTGCACGGACCTCATCTACTATTCTAATTACTTACCTACTTATGCACTGGCAGGAGGCAGAGTCTATACACAGTGCAGCTGTAAATGCCCCTTCATTGTACATCTTTCTTGCTTTCAATACTAAACACAGAAGATGAATTCAATTCAGAGTAAGAAAAAGAACGAAAATATCCACTTGAACTACCACCAGTATTCTTACCAGAACAAGACCAGCATTATGATCCAAACATAGCAAAACAGCATTCAGTGGATTGATGATCAAAGCACGACGGTTTTGGGGGAAAGAGATGCAAAATATAACCATCAAGTTATATTGTCAAAGTAAAGCAGACTAGGGTAATATAAGAGAATCAAGTCTTTTTTGACACCAGTAAATCAACAAGCTGAAGCATTAGTGAATTTATAGTCTTGATTCCTGCATCCCAAAGACAAACGGCAAAAGTCCGAAAAGAAAAGTTATGGGAAAATAAAGGTTTTATTCATCTTCAATTGAACAACCAAATTCATCACATATAGAATCACTTTAGGCCAACTGCACGCCACAATGAATCATAAACCTATAGACTGTTCGTGAGTAATATAATAGATTTACACAAAAATCCTATATTGCCCACACTTCAATCAAGAGCCTACCACAGACCAAACAATGAGAGGAGAAGAGAGACCCCACTAAAGGGATTTGAATTTGAGAATTTCTGAATACGGGAATTGAACCTGAATAGGAATGCCAAAGGACCACTAGACAAAGCATGTATAAAAGGTGGGAGTTAGAGCACATATTCACTCTCAAGGGTGGGTTGCGTTCGAGTCAGCATTGCTGATGGTGCTTTGGTATCCCCAATTGTGGTCATCCGCAGGGTTTCTCCCACCTCTGCAGCATTCTCCATCTTTTGCATTCTCCTCTTGTGCTTGTATTTCCGCATCCACAATAACAGGAATGCCAACAACAATAACAATGCTAATCCCCCAAGCACTGAACCAACAATGATCCAGATTCTCGAATTAGTCTTTTTCTTTTTCCCTTCTCCACTTGGCGCTGGACCTCCACCAGAAGGGGGAATAGGAGCTGGAGGCGGAGCAACAGACTCCACAACTATAGCAAAGTGCCCCTGTTGAGTCGTTGAACATGCATTGCCTGATAACACACTGGAAAAATTGGCCAAGCCATGTCTATCATACCAAACACACCGTGCAACCAATCCATCAGGGGCTGATCTCACTTCCGGGAATTTGATCTTTATGGGATCACCAGTTGCCCTAATTTCCAATTCCGGTAAATTTGTAGCCGACAAATTTGTGGCACTGTAAGCAACCAGACCGAGCACTGGAGTCAGGTAACTATAACCGGTTAATGGATAATATATCGTCGACCAATTACCCAAATTATGGTATACCAAAACAAGCCGTTTCACATATTGGCTCTCCATAACTCCAGGGGGGATTTCAAATTCCTTATACATCAGAACACCTCTTCTTTTCAAGCTTCCACTCCTGAGTCTCATTACTGCAACCTTAATTCCAGTTAAATTTGAGGGAGCAACCCCATCATAGGGAACACCGGTCTTAGGGCGCACAAAAGCCCTGAAGGCGTAGTCTTGGAGAAGTGGACCAAGGTCCTCAGCACGATTATTCGACTGAGACCTAATTTCCGGCAACCAGGATAACAATATCAGAAGAAAAGGCATCGCGAGACTTCGAAGAAGCCCCATCGATGCTTTGAAATGATGGGATTCAGCTTGATATCACTTGATTATGCTCTCGTAAAACCCTAAGTAAAATACCCCAAACAATATATTACCACTTAATACCCAGATTCAGAAGAGATAATAACCGAAATTTGGAAAAGTTATAGCAATCAATCCTGCCAGTAACGCTCAAGATCACTCTTAGTTCAGTCAAGCAAATCCTTAGTTGGTGTCACGTATATATCTGACTTATATATGGAAACAAAGGATACTGGATAGAGAAATATATTCCCCTAGCAGAGAGTATAAAGCAGCTTTGAAGGTTTCAACCGTTGCAACTCTTTTTTTCCCCCCTTTTGGAATCCTTGTACAAGAAGCTCTCAAGGATCACGAGATCACTCAAATTCTACAGAATCTTTGCAGCAATTCATTGATTCTCCAGGATTTACCATAAAGCCTAAAATTAAAGACACAAGATTGCATATTCAGAAGAAAAGTAGTAACTCTCCATTGTTGTGTATCTGAACTATCAACCCAACCATTGCTTATATAAACAAAAAATTCGACCCCAATGTGCATTATAACGTAGATTTGAGAATAAGAGCAGAAGCAGAGGAGTAAGTACCTGTTAGTTACGCAGACAAAAGTGATTTGTCACTCGAACCCTGAAATCTTCAGACGACCCAACAATGGCAGAAACTTTTAGGAGTGTTTCTCGAAACCCAGAACATCATAGCGGCTCCCAATTCACATTCAACTTGGACAAGAGGAAGTGTAAAACCCTAGAATTTTGAGATAAATCATCATTCAGTAAGACTCGGATAACAATAACACGTAATGGGTTTATCAAAAGACCTGCATTTTAGGGAAATCAGAGCTCTGGATGAGGATAATTCTGAGAGTGAGACAGAGAGAGAGAGAGGCGGGGAGGAGCTGTACTAGCTATGGTGGATCCAGCTACTAGCCTACTACTAGCAGTATGTGTTTGAAAATAGGATTATTTTTTCCTCCGAATTTTAAATTCCTTTGGGCGTGCACTGCAGCAAAAGTAGGAGAACAATTGGGGGGAAAAAAAAAAGTGTGTTAACTGTCAAGCAGGACAAGAGATAAGCCCCCTCAGTAGAGATGATGATGGTCAGTGGACCGAAGATGACCGAGTGAATACAAATAACCAACAAAGAGAGAAAAATAAACTTCAGTCCAAAAATTATTATATATACTAATAATTATCTATATAAATAACTTAATTTTTTTTATCTGAATAACTTAATATGATGCTTATGCAAACTCTTTTGGACATCCGAGACCTCGGATATGAACCTAAACTTAGGCTATCAGACCTGTTTTCCTTTTGTATATCAAATATGAGACTAAACCCAAATCCGTGCGTTGTCACAACTCACAAAGGTATTATTCTTAGTGATAATCGAACTCATAGCCCAAAGAGATTCGCTATTAAGCTATTTAACAATAAATCAAAACAGGGAGGAATTTTTTCTGGATATAGAATCGGAAGCACATAATATATACATATACCCACATACTCACATAGTGCCAAAAGACAAGACTACTTTTATTCCTCCTAATTTAGGTCGATAGACTTTGCAAGTTGCATTATTGAATACTACCCTTTAAGCGATTCATACTATATATTGACCTTGTACTGTGACGAGAATGGATGGTTGATTGGTTCTAAAAACATACCTGCTGTAGAGAGGAGTTGCTGCTCAGAGAGAATGAAACCTTAGGGAGGTCACAGTCTCAGTCTCCTAATAATCTGACTTGTTAATTAGGGTTTTTGAGTCTTAAAAAGACAATTACATGGTCTATATATATTCTTAAGATTTGTCGTTTAAGGTTGTAAAAATCTCAATAAATCTCGGGGTCTGATTCCTGACATTCCCAAATCTTCCATAATTAAATACGCGGTCGAAATCTGAAGAGATGAAGTTTACCAAACAAAGCCCAATAGTTGGGCCTGCCTTTAAAGCCCAAGTCCAAGCCCACCACGCAATCGAGACCAAGATTGCAAGACGACAGGAGATGGACTTCCTAATAGATTTTTTGCCAGCTCAATGGGCCCGACCCATTCCTTTAATCATTACAAGTACTGGTCCAGTCATCTGCTGAAAGTACGCCTTATGATGTGCCACGTGTGATCAGAAGCATAGGCCCCTTTTAGGAAGTTCACAATACCAACTACCACCAAAAGGCAGACACGTCGGAGCAAGGAGTGACAGTTGAAATTCTCATCCCGAACACATTGAATATATTGTTGGTTATAGACTATGGGTTTACACGAATTTGTATGTCGTTGATATTGATTATTAGGCCCATAAAATGTATTTTCAATGTGAGAGGAGCTGAGATTTATTTATAAACTACTTGGTTGGATTATGCCATACTAATATGATATTTTAGTCTTGAAACTCTCCTATGCTTTTGAGTTGGTTTATGTCATATCCAATAAATGGAAGGGTAGGGGTTTGTCCAAATGGACTGAGACTTTACTCAAATATCATATTGAAATTTTCAATCCAAATATATTGAATATATCGTTCACTCTAAGCCATGAACCCATACGGACTTGTTATTCATGAATTGTTGTTATTGGTTATTGTGCCTAGAAAACATGTATTCAATGTGAGAAGAATTGATGCACATTGAGGCGGGTGCCTTGACTAATTTGACCTTGTGAGAGTTCGCCATTTGAGAAATACAGGTAGTTTACCAATTAGGACCACTGCTTTTGTGGGATGTCGCCAAACTGACCAACCAAAGGTAGGCACGTGATGCTCCACCATGGTATGTGTTTGTGTATGTTTCCATTTGCCAATTTTGTTGTCTTCCTTTCACCCGTGGGTATCTCTGAAAGTGAAAGTTCTGTGATTCTCTGCATATGAGCTGGGCCTTGAACGGCCCAGTTTTTCAGACCATGAGCATCGAATCATAACCAGTTCAAAACAAGCCCTTAGGCCCATGTCAACAGCTGTAACCTACCCTACCCCCGTACTACAAATTCTATTTCCTTGTGGTTTTTAAGCTTAGAAATTTGCATTTAAAAAAAAAAGAAGAGGAAATGACGTGGAAGGTGTCAATCCGCCAATCGCCCTTTTTCTCTGTATTTAAAAAAAAAACCAAATAAAATCTTTTGAAGAGCGTACTAAAATTAAATAAATTATAAAATCCATCGTGGATGAAGATAATCCAAGGAAAGCGGGGTGCAGGGTCTCTTTCTCGCGCTGTCTGGCATTGCCGAAGCCGAAGCGCGATAGAGCGAGAAACAAAATTATAATCTAAATCTCGTCATCTGGCGCAGTTCAACGTTGACGCGTTTTCTTTTATAAATTATTCACCAGCTCCGATTTGTTATTGAAGTTTGGTAGATTTGGAAATGGCAATCGCTCTCTGATCATTTTCTCTCTTTGACTTTTCTCTTCTTCCCATTCTAGGGTTTCGGTTTTTCCACCCTACACTTCTCGATTCCCTCTGCTTGGCCTTCTTTCTTTCAATTCCGGTGGTCCTCGACGGAGTTTTGCTCTCGAAGGTACCGCTAGTTTCTTTCGAGTTTTCTTGGTTTACACGAAAATATTTTTTTTTTCCTTGTTTTCTATATTTACATGTGATTTTGTGCGACTGTGTGTTGTGTTCGCGTCTTGGTTGATGTAGATATAGTGATTGATAGGAGTGGAGATACGCTGGATGGTTAGGGTTCGGGCATCGAATTTGACTACGCAAATGGAGGCGTCCGGCAGCAATTCCGAGGCGTACAGGAGTTCTTCACCTGTGAATAGTGGTCATTCTAGAAGATACGGGATCTTGTCTGCTTCCAACATCATCCAGGCTCCGATTTCGACGTTGTTAGAGTATTCCGGTCTTCTACGGACGGCCAGGTCGTCTCATCAAGAATCGGAGTCGTTAATAAATCAAATCCATAACAATCGTGCGGATGACTCTGGTACCTCCTCACCAGTGGCTGCCAACAATGGCGAGGTTGCAATTAGGATCATCGGCGCTGATGAGAATGAGAACGATAGGGAGGGGTCCGGGCTGGTTGTTGAGCAAGTTAGGGAAGGAGTCAACGGTCAAGCAGAGGTGTCTCTTCAGCCAATCGCGTCAAATATACAACTGGAAGGGGTGGGAGATGACAGGGGTGATCGTGAGGCGGGCGATGGAGTTTCACAGCCTGGGAGTGCTAGTGGTGATGGGGAAGCTGGTGAAGGGGTTGGGGCGAACGGCAGGGATTCTTCATACCAGAGATATGATATTCAGCAAGCTGCAAGATGCATTGAGCAAATACTACCGTTCTCTTTACTTCTCTTGGTTGTGTTCATTCGCCAGCATTTGCAAGGTATTACTAGTACTTTACTACTATGCATAGGTACCTATACTTGACAAATAGCCCCAATTAGTATTTGTTCCTATGGACATTACCCCAATTAGTAGGTTGATAATTGCTAGCATTTATAATATCACATTCCAGAATTAGGGCTTAGCTCTTTGCAGGTGTATTTGCTATGCGGTCTTCAGAGATACTCGACTTGTGTGGATTATGTGTGTGGACATGACAGGCAGATTATTTGCATTTTGATTATCTCCCCCCGTTGCCAGTTGGTCTTGGTGCTTTGTTTGCACTTTGCACTTGCAGTATTGTTGCTTTACGTTTGTAATGGGATGGCCGACTGGGTTGCCTACATGCCTAGTTTTTCTTTCCTCCTGTGATGAGGCATCCCGATTGTCAAAATGTAATTCAGGATGGTTAGTACAAATGTCGTATTCGATGTTTAGCAATAGCGAGGATTTTCTTTGCTGATTGTTCTGTTCTTCTATTCTTTTACTAGCATAATTTCTTTAGCTGGTGACATATTCCATTTGCAAGAATTGCAGGGTTCTTTGTTACAATTTGGATTGCTGCGGTCCTATTCAAATCAAATGACATTTTACGGAAACAAACTGCTTTGAAGGTGGTTTAGTTTGTATTTCTGCATTCTGAATCGCATTATAGATGAATCACGAGTCAGAAGTATTACTGCTACTATTGTTGTCATTAATTTTTTTTCTTTAATTGTTTCTGGATGCAGGGAGAAAGAAAGAGTTCTGTTCTTATTGGAATTGCTCTTGCATTCAATGTACATGTTGTTTGCGTTTACTGGTGGTATCGGGATGACGATCTTTTGTACCCATTGGTCATGCTTCCTCCCAGATCTATCCCACCTTTTTGGCATGCTATTTTCGTTATTATGGTGAATGGTGAGTACATTTTTCCTGGTGCTTTTAGCAATTTCATTGTTCAAAGATGCAAATTTTCATTTGTTACCCTGTATTAACAAATTTTACATGACAGTTGTAATTATCTTGTATCACTGAGGTTCCATGCATTTGAATTCAACTAGGAAGTGCTGGACTCTTGGATATATATCTGGCTACTAATTCTTTCAAATTATCTTAATAGACTGTGAAAACAGTTAGTACTGTTGATGATAAATAATTGCATAATGCTTCGGACCTTGCAACTAATCATGAACTATAACAATGAAGTGTTTGAAACTTTCAACTCTGATTTATTTCTTTGTACTTTAAGCATTGGAGCTCCTCTTAAGAGCGGTCATTTTTTGTGTCCATTGACTTCTTTGCTAGTTTTAGTGCATTAGGTTGCTGCTCATGTAGCTTCAATTTCATTCAGAAGTAATTTTGTGATATTGTGCGAAGCATATGTATGTCCCGAGTATTTTTTTTTTAATAGAAAAATTTATCCAAGCACCGAAGGGGCGCAACCCACAACTACACCAAAGACGAGCAGTTAATAAGATCAAAAACATTTCTAGGGAAAGACAGACTTCAAAACTTTAGGCAATCAAACCAGTTTACATAAGCTCTGCATTTATCTCTCTCATCAATGTTCGGGCAATAAATGCGAATGCATGTATCCATACTGATTTTGAGTATGTCTTTGCTGGTCCACCCTCATAGTTCCATTTCCATAACTCTGTGTCATATGTTTTGTTTTTATGGTCTTTGTGTGCTAATGCCATATCCGTTATTTACAATGGATTTTGATATGCTTGTCTTCCAGATACCTTGGTGCGCCAGGCGGCAATGATTCTCAAGTGCATTTTATTGATTTATTACAAAAACAGTAGGGGCAGAAACTACCGTAAGCAGGTGAGGGATATACGAAATGAATGTGGTATAATATTTTTTGCATTGACATTAAACCTGAAAATGAGATACCACATTCCAAATACTTTTTTCCTCTGTTTTTTTAAAATTTAGTCATCTTCCTACAAGCAATCAGCACTGTAGGTTTATATTTCAGACCTTTACTTTCCTTTTGATTTCTTCTATATTGTAACTATGGAGATCATTACCTTTCAGGGCCAAATGTTAACTTTGGTTGAGTATCTGATGTTGCTGTACCGAGCCTTATTGCCGACACCAGTCTGGTATCGTTTCTTCTTGAATAAAGACTATGGAAGCCTTTTCTCATCTCTAATGACTGGGTTATATTTGACTTTCAAGCTGACTTCTGTGGTAGAGAAGGTATGGTTATGTGTATATGATTGTACTTTCGAGTGCATGAATATATGATCTTTTGATGCCCTGTTTCCCGTCTCTTCAAATTTCAAATTTTCACGTGTAACCACTTCCTGGAAGTGAGGAATTATCAACATGGCAGTCTTCTCCTCTTTTCTTGCACTTTTCCCTTACGTTGGGTTGTGAATTTTTCAGGTGCAATCTTTCTTTACTGCTTTGAAAGCACTTTCCCGTAAGGAGGTGCATTACGGAGCTTATGCAACAACAGAGCAGGTATAGTTAATTTGCTATTAATCTTGCTGCGAAAAGGAAGTTTGTACAGACATCTGAAGTTTTGCATGATTGTGCAGGTCAATGCAGCTGGAGATTTGTGTGCTATATGTCAAGAGAAGATGCATGCTCCTGTTCTGCTTCGTTGTAAACACATCTTTTGTGAAGATTGTGTATCAGAATGGTTAGTTCTGTCTCTTATTCCTCTGTTTCCCTAGCCTCCTCCCCCCATCCCCCCTTCTTCCTCCTCCTCTCGATCAATTCAATCACTTTGCAATGTTGCTTGTTCATCCTTTTGGGATAAACTAAATGACCTGGGCTGTATTTTAATTTTGTAGGTTTGAACGGGAGAGGACATGCCCCTTGTGCAGGGCCTTGGTCAAACCAGCGGATCTCAGGTCATTTAGCGATGGTTCAACCAGTTTGTTTTTCCAGGTATTCTAAAGAGTCTATTGTAAAGAAAACGCGGACTTTAACTGCTCTGAACCACTTAAATCACTTGTTCAGAGGGCCGCTTGTTGATCACTCCATCTGCACAGGTATATTTGACTCTATTTTTTTCCACCTTGTTTATTAACTACAAAATCAAAGACAGTCGAATCGGAATTGAGTACTGGGAAAAGGTTGAATGTATCTATTGAAGCCCTTAAGATGTAATGGAGTTTCTTCAACATGACACAGCCATATTAATTTGATCGTAGTGTTTTTTTCCCAATATAATTGTAAAATTCTATTTTGACACGTGTTTACTGTGAAAGAATTTAATTTTGAGCTTGACTTTAGAATTTTGAAGGAAGAATTTTACCTGCTGTTACGTTGCTAATTACTGCATGGGTAAAAACAAAGAACTGGTTGTAGCGAAATAAAAAAAAAAAACACTGAACTGGTTTGGTATTCTCGGCAAGAACACCCCCTACCTCTTTAGGGCATCTGCATAACGGTGGGTTGCTCAAAAACCTTTATGAAGAGATGAGTTGAATATGTGAATTTTTCAAGCCACTTTGTTAGCTTATGGTAAAAAAACAGATGTCAAATGTAAGCTCTTACGATTAAAGATTACAAAGAACAGAAACAAGAAAAAGAATTGCCTATTTTTTAAGAATAAATCGAAAGAGCCTGGATACGTATTTTAACATAATTACATACACAAAAATAACAACAAATGCGGGCCAAAAAGAAAGAAAAGAGCATCTTCTCCCCACACATATAAAACAAAGGAAGAAAAGGATGAAAAATAAGCACCCGTGAAACCACCCACAACTTACTCCATAAAAAACAAGAAGAAAAATCCAAAAAGAAGACGACTAAAAAGGGAAAAAAATAAAAATAAATAAATAAAGAATGTGAGACTCAATTTAGTCAGAAGGTACTTGGGATATACTGCCAACTTTCTCCGCAGGTACTTGAGTACTCGAGTCCAGTGGGGATGTTTTGCCACTATTTTCCTTGTTTTCCTCGAGTACTTGAGTAGCTGAACTCAGCTGGGAATCACTTGCTGATATATCAGGTGTGTCTGGAGGCGAAATAGGAACTGTTGGGCTTCCAGAATGTGAGTCTGGAGAGGTAGGAGAGGGTGGAGAAACAGAGAGCATCTTGGCAATGGGATAAACTTCTGTAACTTCTTCATTCCCCTCGTCCAAATAAACAACATCCTGCATGGTGAGCTGGTGATATTCAACGATTTCCCTCAAGAAACGATTCTCACGAGCAAATATTGAATTCTCGTGTGCTAGACGAGCCTTTTCTGCCAAAAGTGTCTCCAGTTGAAGGCGAATCTGAGGTCACAGAAACAGTTTATAAATGGATGAACTTGAGAGCTTTTCTGCTTTCCAATAAAAGAGAAACTAATATGTTCAAGTGACGATAAAAAACTCCAAAGTGCAATGAGGATATGGAGCGAAAAGAAAAAAAAAAAAAACACGGCCAATCCTATGCTAGCTTCAAGATAAAAGGTTTACGTGTATACCAAGTCATCATCTGCAGCATTACTCCCCTTCTCGCGATTTTCACGAAGAATTTTATTCTCCTCTTCCAGTTGAGAACACCTTGCCTTTGCAAAAGCCAGGTCTGCTTTAACAGTTTTGAGCTCCCGAAGAAGAAGTTTTGCTTTAGCCGCTGTTGCCATTGCAACCTGCAAATAGAAACAAAGGCTTATGATGAATCTCAGAGTCAATACTTCAAAATGAAGAACGAGAATGAAACTAAAACTAAAACCCTTGACCGGCATTTAGACTCCACAGCACCTTTGCTAATAACGCAGCAGGTACTGCTTCAACTAAAGCCTTAGATAAATGAAGCACAACTTCTAAGGTTCTTTTTTGGAATCTCTTCCCCAGAAAACTTTCCCCCCTTATTCATATCCCTTAAACGTAAATTATCTCACAGACAAATTAATTTATGTGAGAAGGGCTTCATGTTGGATGTATATTTGAGTTGCAGGCCACCCAGTCGTGCTAGGCAATTCAACGTGAATGAAGAAATTCAATTAGACTTTATTCTAAACTGAATGGCTGAAACTTCAACTTCTCTAACAGTACACACGATTACATGTTTGGCACCTTACGTCGCGAGATGCCTTGAGTTGAATGTCATGGTTGGCTTGATTCAGAGGTTGTGCAGGCGGCACCAGAGGTTGCCACGAAGTACTAATTCCAATATCTCGATTATGTGCCTCAGGACTGTTTCCTTTTCGTCTCATTTGAAGTTTGCGTGTCTCTTGGATAATATCTGCAGTCTTATTTTCCACAATTGTGCGTCCTTCCTGGAATGACAATTAGCAATGCTAATCAGTGCCCTTTCTGATTATGAAAGGAAATGTCAACACTAAGAGATGGAATTGCCTGTTATTTCTTTGATAACTGTGATGCTACACTGTGAAGAAATGTTCAGTTTCCATCAATATGTATGAAGTTTTGAAAATAGAAAAATACAAATATCAAATGGAACTAGTTTATCTGGCAGGAGTAGAACTAAATGGAGAAACCAAATTATAAATTATGAATTACGTACCCTAAAATTGACAAGCCAGCCAGCAAACAAATAAGAAGATGAGGAGAATCCGGGCAAAGATCAAAACAGCTTACCTCAAAAGCCTTTTCAAAGGTATCACCAATTTGGTTAAGAGAAGAAGTAAGCTTATCCAAGCCCTTCCGGAATGTAGGATTGTCCATTTTTCTCAAGTTATCAGATGATTGTTGGTATGGCTGCTGAAACTGTAGTCACGAGAAAGGAGATAAGGATATTAGAAAAGAAAAATGGATAACAAATTCCAGCAAATACATACTATGTATGCCAAATAAACAGCAGCTGCATTCAGCATGCAATCATTCTGTCCCAGAGAAATATGGTAGCTGCATGAACCCATAACCAGTTTAAAGCAAAAAGAGCATTATCCTGACAATCAGTTTGATTTAACTTTCCGTTCCTAACTCTTCAAATGTTTCAAGGAATGAAAATGTTCGAAAGCATAATCACCTTGCCACCAGATGAATCATCTGGCATCTGGAATCTTGATCTACTAGGATTTTCAAATTGTTGGGATCCAATATCATCCTCAAGAATTGCTTTTGCTTTGTGAGCCAGGACACCCCAAAATCCCCTGGGATCCTTTCCAGACGGTGTATCCTCATTTGCAGCAAACCCCGACCCCTATATTTCCAGGGATCATATCACAACAACAAAACAAATAGAAAATTGAGAATTACAGATGAGTCTGACATCCATAACATAAAAGCATCACATACAAATCCAAATAACTTATACTAGAAACTCACGTTATAAATAATTCACAACAGGGGGAAAAATCGAATCATCTGAAAGTCCTAGTAATCTTTCTCAGCTCACTAACATTCCAAGACATCACAGAATTTGCTAAAGATCTGTTCGGCATAATGATGAACAAATAATAAAAAAAAAAGGTAAAACTTGTTTAAAACATTATCAAATATAATTGGAGGTAATCAACCCAATATAAGGCGCAAAAGCGATGGATTTCGCCATGCGGATTCATTTTTTTGCCCTAAATTGCAGATACGAACCAATTGAGATTAATTATGCGATTGATACCTTCTGCCCTATGGACCATGTTTGATTAACCAAGAATGAATATAGCTAGAGCGAGAGAAGATCGAACAATTTTAATAGAAAAATGTCTGCATCTACATTGAATCACGCAACAGAAGTGGACGGATCTTTCACTCGAGACATGAAATCATATACTGCGGAACAAAAACAGACTAAACATAATCAAAGATATGAACAAACCTTGGATCTTTGAGATTCGGAGGCAAAAGACGATTCACGACGAGCTGCAGAGGCCCTGATCGCCTGAGCAGCAAGTGATGAGGATTGCGTTGAGGAGGATGAGGACGGCGAAAATGAATATGAAGAATTTAACGCTGGAGAGCCGGAGAGGTGATCGTCCGGTTGGTGATGAATCTCCTCCTTGAAGGTCGAAGCCCTCGTAATTCCTTGTCTTCTCCTATACGCCATCTTCGTCGTCTTCAAGAACCGCAGATGCACAACCGTCGGGAAGAGTGCTGGTCGATTCTCTGGAATTTCTTAACGAACTCCTTTCCTGTTTTTTTCTATCAACCTGGCCATACCATACGCGCTAAAGTCCACCACTCTTCCTTGCCTTCTGAAACCACCTCTACCGTTGGATCGTCTTTTTCATTCCTGTAATCTGACGGTTGATGTATTTATGTACGGGTTTATTTGTGATATTTTTCAGTTAATATTAAAATTAACAAAATAAAAAAATAATTCATTTTATTTTTCCAGTGGAGCATGTTATATGCACAATGTGAATCTCACTGAAGGGTCCATTTTGAAGGTGCAATAGCTAATAAATATTGGGATAGCTATCCCAGACAAAATCGCATGAACTCGAAAATTTATGAATTCAATTATAACTGATTTATGAATGCAATTATAACTGAGAGTAATAGTCTTATGATCACGCGTTGAACTTTGACCTAACTTATCTTATTATCAAGTGAGAAACTTTCGTGCGTGCAAGTTTAGACCCATATCCGAGATTTGAACTTTGAAGACAAGCTTGTATGATATCGTTCCCTCGATTACCAAATTTTTTTAATAAAAGAGTGTAAATTAATAAAGTGTGACTTCAGAACTATTTACATGAACTTTTCATTATCTTGAATTTCTTTACAAAGTTTCGATGCTCTGCCAACTTTTTCACTCCAAATTATCTCAAAAGCCTAAGAGGCAACTCAGTATGTTGAGGATTCAAAAGGGGTAGTTGATGATCACCATTGTGAGGAATAAGCGATTGTTCCCTGATACCTGAAGAGCCTTGTTGAGAGAATCTGCTTTGATCAAGCCTTGACTTCAAATAAGACAGGTCATAAATGAACTGGGAAGGAGCCTGCTGGAGATGAGTCAATTTCGAGGCCTCGCCGACCTCAGCTGGAGAACCAATTCCATGGATTCTGTTCTTTGCAGCGGTGGATTGGTCATCATGCTTGGAATAATTCATACTTTGATTGTGCACCAAGTTGTTGGTTTGACAGAAACTAGATATGCCAGCAGTTTGTGGAGGCCATGAAGAGGACAAGATACTGATATTGCCGTTCACCCGGTAATCCAGCGCATTGCTCAGCCTGGACTTGTCAGAAGTTGCATCCAAGGATTGTGGTCGATTATCGAGTTTGTCTTTCCCTTTTAAGAATGTAGATTCATGGCCTGTTTTCTGCAACTTGGGTACCGACCCATTCAGACATCTAAAATCAGCAAAACTCAACATTTTCCCAGCGTTTTGATCCCGTTGCGTCCTGTTCTTCCTGGGAACATCAATAGCATTCATGCCATTGCTGTTGGAAACTTTACCTGCAAATACACTAGGGATGCTCCTTTTATCTTGGCTAGGCAGAACTTCTATTATTTCCACATCAGAATCATCCATATCTTCACCGGTGCAACTTTTTCCTCTTTTATCAGTATCACATATACCCATTTTGTGATCAGAGTTTCTAGCAAGAGTAGTATGCCCATGTAGCTGGAGGTGATCCGGCACATTCTCAGACAGTAAAGAACTTGTTGCAGTATTCAGAACAGGAGGTCTTCCCTGTGCCGAAGAAGAGGTTTCGTTGTTTCGATGTTCATGAGTATGAAACAAGCATTGTGGATGAGGAGTCTGACAGTCTGAAGCATCAGCTAATTTACGTTGGGCAACTAATTTGGCAGTTGGTCCTAAATCGTTAACAAACTTCATCAAACTTTCTCTGTAACTAATATCCTTCTGATTCACCTACAAAAGAGAGAAAGAAATTGGTCAGCTCCTGTCCTGCAATTAGAAATTCTGTAACTTGAGCCACGAAACACATGCAGAAATTGTAGTAATTCTATGAGGGAGGTCACCAGATAACGTTCAAATAAATAAATTCCATATGGCAGATTAGGCCATTTACTTCATCAGTTTTGACTGGATAATCACTAGACTAGGATTCCCTACTCTCACAAACTCTGTGTCAGGACCCATCAAATGGTTCTTCTACTGCCACCAATTTTGCAGAAGGAAAACATGATAGTACATTCAACTTGTCATCATTCATTTTTTCCTTGCGGCTTTATAATCATACTTGCATGTCGAGAAAAACATGAACAGGTTTGTTTACAAGTTACATACAAGCTGAAAATATACATGGTGCACAGAAGCAAATAGTACTTACATGCAATAGCGTTTTAAAATCGATATAACTAGAGAAACCGATTGAATTACTCTCATCAAGGGAGGCCGAAGTCAATGATCTATATGAAAGCCGACGATCTACTTCAGAAAAACTGGACGTTTTTCCATCCCTAGCACCTGCCCAAGAAGAACTAGGGAAAGTGAGAGTAAATTCTAGACTTGAATTCGTCAAACTTCACATTCATGGAATTCATGGACCGATAGAAGATAAAACATAATCAAGGTAGTGCATTCAACTTTATGGGAGCTTTTAGAAGAATGAGCTTGCACAAAAAATTACAAATTACTTTCTTAAGAGTATAAAGTAAATCCCAAAATTGCTGCCTTTCAATTGAGAGAAATGGTGTATTTTTTCCTTCACAAAATTAAATGAATAAAACTGGGCAATCCTTTGCACCAGGGTAGCCTTATCTACAACCTCTCGAGGAAAATAGCATTTCACCTGGTTATATTTTAGAATGCAATATAGATTGTCCTACCCAAGTTGAGTGTCTACAAAATTGCAATTCAGATAATCTGGTTAGAAATTACTTCTTACCAAAAACCAGGTCATGATCTTTTGTCTGAAAGCGAGTAGCAGAACAACGAGAGTTTCCTCTTCTTGTGGAATATGATGAAGGACTCATAGAAGAATTGACTGTTCTTGATGCTGCATCATTTGAGGACCTCGCGTTAGTAGCAACCTTAGCATATGTGCTACTAAAAGAAGGGTTAGAGTTGACTTGGGGCCTTCTAGCACTTCTTCTTCTTGTCTTTGAGAATTCAAACTCAAAATTCTCAGGATCAGTTTTGAGAACATGAAAAACCTTCTTAGCTAGGTCATCAATAGCACGGGCCTGCGAGAGCAAGAGTCGCAATTTAGTTGATGACAATCAAGATGCCTTTGCTACTGGAAAACTGCAATGGAACTAAGACAGATATGAAGACATACCTGTCTAAAGTAAACCGTTCCAGATGAATTAAAATGCATAGCATTTTCGGTTATTAAAAATACATCATGCTGCATGTAGTCCGAATGAAAGAAGTCAGACAATAGAACAGACACATCATGTATGTTGGATAAAAAAAACCTTAAAAACTAGATTGCATTTGTTATGTTTCATAATCACAATTCAGAAACCACTTTTAGATAACTTTCACTGGAACCAAATAAAAAGGCGAATAACCAAATACAATATATAAGAAACATAATTGACTGAAAAACTATATCTTTCATATTTTAAGGAAAACTAGCATTATCTTACTTGCATGATTTAGTGAATCAGACTAATTTACTCAACCACAAACAAGAAAGAAAAGTATATTATTCGGTACTGTATATAGACCTATCATCACATTGCAGTTTCAACTTCACACGTCACAAAACATTAATGACAAAAGTAACTGATGGTAAAAGAACATAACTGCCTTAAAAGAACGAAAATGAGATAGATAACTAATTCTGGAGAGAGGAGCAAACCTCAAACTGTGCAAGGTTACTATACATTCCTTCATGAAGCTTAGCCCTCATGGTGCCAAAATCCATAGGTTCTTCGATGATGTCATAATAATCCTCAACCTTCTCAGATCCAAAAATGCCATCCTTATAAATGAATCACAAAGGGAAAACAATATCCGGTTTGTAAGAGTACAAACCTTGTCCGGGTCAACTGGTTCAGCAAATATTTCGTGGGTGTCTCTCCTGAAATTCAAAAATAATTACATACCTAAAGCAAGAAAAGCTGGAAAGTTATAAGGAATTGCACTGATTATGATGTTGAGTATTACATGTATGTAACACAATCAGCCACAATAAAATGATGCAAGACCTTCAGCCATACTCGAATATACGGATAAATATTGCATTTTAAGAAATTAGAATAATCTACACCTTTGCAATGTGTCAAGGATAAGCTCAAGAATGCGTTTTTCTGGCAACCATAATTCTGATGGCATGCCTGCTGTTTGTTCTGATGCAAGATTAAGGTACGTCAAAGGTATATAAACTACATTGTCTTCATGAACAAGTATATAAAATAGGAGACTGAAAACTCGAAATTCTTAAACAAAAAAATGTGTGGGCAACCGGGATTTGAAGCTTCATTTTGACACTTTTGATTATCCTCATCCTGTACAACAGGCAGATCTGGTGAAAGAGACAACAAAATTGCATATCATCGGTACTGAAATTCAGAGCTAGGTAAATCAATAATCATCTTCAATGGAGCAAAAAGGCTAACCGCTATCACCATCATAATCTTCATGACCAAGTTGTTCACTGTCCTGCTCATCTGAGGACTTAGGATCCTGAAACCAAAGTTCGCACCACACAATGAAGTCATTGTATTAACTACCAACCCCTTGAGAGGAAATAACTCAATTAATAGGATTTTTTTACTATACATTCTGTTTCTTGAATAAGTGTTAGCTCCCTCTCATCTCTATTAACAAAAATACACCCCTACTAAATACCAACCCGAACTGCTAGCAGTTGCCTTTGCAGTGAACTTCTCAAGAAAAAAAAGAAGATATAGTATTCTAGAGAAAATCAGTGCCGATGGAAGAGAGGGAAAAGAAGAATACTGTGAGGAGCCATAATACCTTAAAAAATCTCACCAGACATGGAAAAATTAATTTAAAAGGGACAAAAGGAAGGTAAGAACCATAAAAAATAAGATGCTTTTGCCAAACAACCAATGTGATGCGTGTGGCCGTGTGGGTATGGTGTTCACAGATGAAAACAATCAACGGAACATGACTGCAAATCATGGAATACGAGGAGCAGAGTACCAGATCAATGTGTCTGACTTCTTACTTTACTCTGTTGCCATTAAATCCTCTCGCCAAAACCCATTTAAAACACTCTCCACCAAAACTCCGTTAGAGGCAAAAAAATCACCCAAACTGAAACTGAGGCAAAAGGAACGAAAATGGGAAAGAAAACTAAAGAGAGTAAAGGGAAGGCACAACCAAACAAATAGATACAAAAACACAAATACATACATACACACACCTATACGGACCCTACATACAGACAGAGATTAAATGGGACCAAGAGCTCCAAATATTTCAAACCCGAAAGGGGACGAAGTAGGGAGAGAAGCTAATACCTGGTGAGCTGAGACATACTGGAGTTGTGTGAGTTTTCTTTTCTTCCTAGCCCTTGTACTGAAGGATGTCCCATGACTTGTACTATTACGCAGCCTGAATTGCTGCGCATTGGAACCCGCATTCAACTCCAACGCAGATATTCTTGGGCTCCTCCTACGCCCCTCTGTCCACATAGCCATCTGTAATCTTCTTCTACTGCAATACAAAATGTAGCACTAAATAACAATTTATTTCTTTAACAGACTGACAAGACTTTCGTTTAAACAAACAAAACCCACCTCGACATTCTCATTCAACTTCAGAAAGGACACAAACCCACCAACACTTAACAAAGAAACAACAAAGTTGTGGTTCTACTTCGACTTTGGGTTTTGGGTTCTGACAAATCGCTTTATATAAATAAAAATAGAGAAATGAGAGCTGGGTCTGCATTCAAGTGGGCAAATCGTTTGGTTTCTGTTTCAGGGAGATATGGGGTCTCTTCCAGACATGGAAAATCTGTAAAAAGAAAACCAAAAATTAATTTCTTTTTTCGTTTTAGGTTCCTAATAGAGGCGTTAAAAATCTCATGGAAAGTCTACATTTGAAGAGTTCAACTAAGTGGTCGCATTTGGCAAGCAATTTTTTGGAATAAATCATTTGAGCTCTGAGCTCGCCGAGCTGATACAGTGAGTGAGAGGGGCGTCTTTGGGTCACAACTGACAAATTAGACAAGAAATCAAATCCGCTAAAATGGAACGCATTGTTCTCTTTTTCTGTCGCTTTTGCTAAATGCTGTTGTTTTTCCTGTCACGGAAACAACGCAGAGCGTGGAGGACAGTCGCGGTACTTACAGGCCCAACATATTTGGGCTGTTAGGGCCAGTATTGGCCCAATGTGTGAGGTGCTTTTTTTTAAAAAAACAAACAAACCTTGGAGGATTGGAGGAAGGAATTATTAATAAGATCAATAGTTTCTATGTGAGTTAAACCCATAAAATGATTAATTAGAGTATCTTCCGGCACTTAAATTCCATGATTTTTTTCAATGGTCCCATTATTACTTCAAATCAAAATGTTTTATTTAATAGTAATTGATTGATTGATTCGCATTCTACATTTGTCTTATCCAATATCCTTTATAATTTATAGCCATGAGCGTTGGACTTTAACTTAATTTATTATGTTGTCATGTGAAAAATTTCTGTGTGCGGGAATTTGACAGTCTGAATTAGATTCATATTGAATGTCCAAAAAACGAGCTTATATGATGTCTTGTCCAGAAAATATATAGGGTAATGTAACACACGATTAAAGAAGAGTCGAATTAAAAAAATTGTGAGTTACTTATAAGAGGGTTTGATCATTACACGTATATGATTCTACAATTAATATCCTACTAAACTCACGTAAGGCAACAAAAAATGGTTACAAAAACTTGGAATTAATAGTAATTAACTTATTTCTTTTTTTGAGTGCCAACAATATTAAGTAGGAATGACATGGCATGAACTACGCAACGACGCCGTATTCATGATTGAACGTGCAGCCCAATCCGTACACGGTTCCAGAGTCTGCTCTGCTGTGCTGACTGCTGAGTACTGACGAGGAGTGAAGAAGCTCACTTCCCGATCCCGACCCCGACCCCGACCCCGACCCCGACCCCGACCCCGACTCGATTCGACTCGACCCAGTTAGCCCACAGTCAATTCGGTCATCTACTTCTCCCCTTCTATGTCAAGCTAATCAATGACTCGACTTTGATAGCTCCTATGTTATCTTTCTAAGTAGTTTCTTCATCTCTTGTCTAAACGTTTTTACAAGTTTTCAGTTCGATCGGATTCAGTTGCTGCCATCCCATACCTGCAGTTTGTGCCGATTCTATGAGCATTCCTAACCCTAATTTATCTGGTAATTTTTCGAACTTTGAACAATTATCCGACCTTTGATGGGTTTATTTGATTTTGTGATCTTAGGTTGTTATTAGTTTGATTGTGCTGTTTGGGTTTGTGTGTTTGGGGTCGATCGCCAAGTTTTTGCTTTTCAAGTGCAGTTAGTCAATTCGGTTAACCTGATAGGGGATACTTTCGTTGATTTGAAGTAATAACGAGGGGTTTCAGCTCCCAATTGAAATAGGCTGCTAAAACGAAGTGCCTTTGTTTGAACTTAGGATCATGTGATTATACTGTAATTAGATGCCTTAGTTAGATTGTCATTAGTCATTACTATGAATTTGGTTGAGGAAAACCAGTTAGTTTGTACACGAAGGCAATTCTGTCGGCATTGGTGGTCATTCACAAGCTAAATATTGCCTATTGAAGAGTGGGATACTCATGCTTCCCAAAATCATCTCATTCTTGTTTAACAAGTGCAACAAATAGGGTGAAGAAAGCATTAATTGTTATGTTCGACATGCCTTGAAATTGTGAAAATTTCCAGAAACCCCAACCACGTTGATTTATTACGTTCCTAGAGGGAATGTGTGTGCAGTTGTTTCCAGATGATTCGTAAATTCATTGTTTAACAAGCTCTGAGGCAGAAATAATTATTCTTTTATATGGTGTGTAAGGAGCTAAGATGACCAATTTATAAGACAGATGTAAGAGGTCTGGTGTCTAACCTTCGGGGCATCTATATTCTATAGGTGATTCTCTTTTAAGTATATGTTTGGCTAGGGATGAGTTTATTGTATATTGGATGAACTGGTTTTTCAGGTTTTGTGTAAATGAGTAAATCCAATCTTGGACATTGCATGGCCAATGACTAAGCAAGTAAGCATTATGTATCTACATGTCTATTTATTTGTCTGGTTACAGGTGGATATGGATTTACAAACAATACCTCAGGATGGTGGTTTAGGAGCTGATCACTCCATCCCGCCCGCACCATGTGCTTTGTGCAGAAGAATTATCGTCCCTGAAATTGAGATAATTGATGATCTTCAGATTATCAGTATATGTTGGGACTGTAAATTTTGTTTCTTGAAGATCTTGGGACCCCTACACGAGGTTCTCATTCTCTGAGGTCAGCAAGAGGAAGAAGGACCAGGTATAGCAGTTCTGAGTCAATTGACGATCTTTTCTCACGACAATTCTCTCAGATAATTAGTTTAGTGGGGCGACGTCAGTCTCCTGTCCCTGGGTATGAGGATCAATTTGTAGATGGTGATGCTTCGGCTAGGGTAGTGCAGGAGGCAAGTTCTTCCACAACCCCAAGTGGTTCTAGAAGATGGCGACGTGTTCTCTCTGAGGCTGAGACTGACGGTTTTGATAATCTGGAGTCAATTTATGGGGATAGTGACTCAAATATTAGTTTTGGTAGGTACAGGGTTTTTCATGGTGAGCGTGATGGAATTTCTTTCAGTGCGTATGGAGGAGATTTGGATGCTTTTGTGGATGGACGTAGCTTCCTTGATACAGATATGTTTATTCAGCCAGATGACGAAAGCAATCTTGACAGTAGATATCGATCCTATGCATGCTGGTCCCAACCAATGGTACTCAGATGACAAGGAAGAAGAAGATGGTGGATGGGATGCAGATGTTATCGAGGATGACATGGTTGAATCTGTTGCAGGGAGAACTAGGGTTCAAAACTGCACCATCTCAAGTCCAAGCGAAAGCAATGGTCATGTTATTTGGCATCAGCAATTACACTCTCAAGAATTTCAGAGTGGGGTTCATAGGAGACTCAGGCAAGGTGGTCGATTGGGGGAACCACACTTGCCACCATATATTGGGAATTCTGGGGATTATCTTGATGCTAGAGCTTTTGAAGAATTGCTTGAGCACCTTGCTGAGACTGACAGTTCGAGAAGAGGAGCATCACCAGCTGCTGTTTCCTTTCTTCATAGCTTGCCCCGTGTGGTCATTAATGAGGAGCGCACGAGAGGGATGATGGATTAGCATGTGCAATTTGCAAGGATGTTTTATACGTTGGCACGTAAGTAAACCAGCTTCCTTGTCTTCATCTTTATCATCCGTCTTGTATCCTGCCATGGCTGAGTACACGGAATTCATGTCCACTCTGTCGGTATGAGCTTCCAACTGATGACCAAGAGTGCGAGGAAGGGAAGTGGAACACTAGAAATCAAACACATGCATGAAATTCATCATTGGGATGCGATTGTGGACAATTTCTCTGATGTTTTTGATAGAGATGATGAAGATGAAGTCCATGAATTTGGTCAAGCTGGAATGGAACAGATTCCCCTCCCAGATGCTGACCCTATCTTAAATAGCTCTGCCAGAGGGGGTGGTAGAAGAGGATGGTTTTTTCTTGCTGCTGCTCCAATAGTCAGTATTGTGGGTATTGCTCTCGTACTATGGTTGCGCAATCCTCTAGATGAAGGAACAAGGGCACGAGTCTGTTGTAACATATCTGAACAACTCCAGCATCAGATTCATATTGCTGGCACCTCCATGCCCGATCAGAGGGGAGGTAGAAGAAGATGGTGGTCACTTTTCTAAGCATTTTTCAGGACACCTTGATATAACATAGTCCACGACTTCTTCTGAAGGCCGTCTTTTTCTAATCTATTGACTCTTAATTTTTGCTTCTTTTTTTAAATCTGAGAGTTGACACCAGTTTCCAATTCACATTAAACCCAAGTCAAAATAGAAACCCAGCTTTAAATAATTTGCATATTTAGTACATGAAAGATCCCACCACCCATGGACTAGTTGAGTTATAACGAATGATGACATTACCACACACACATGCTGGATTGAGGAAAAGCTCGTCTTGCAAATTGAAAAACACCCATGAAATTTGAACTCGTGATTCCCACTTGCTATAAGAGTCAATGCAATCAAGTTCACCATTTCAACCAATTGTCCGTTGTTTGCATTTCAAGTCGATGCCCTACATGTTTCACACAGAAAAAATTTCTCGTCTCTTTACTAAATGAACAATTAGCATTGAGACGGTAGCCTGATACATAAAGAAGACTACAAGAGTAGACATATTTCAGAGCACCATTCTACAGCTCTTATGAACAGAGGTGCTCTTCCATTCTATCATGGTGCCATGGTCTTCGTTTACTGTCACCTTTCCTTCCAGAGAAAAATGTCGCATATTGAAAAACTGTTTAGCTATCAGTATAACTTGACTAGGTGAGGTAGTGAAAGAAGAAGGTAATTTTAGGTACAAGCCATGGCTTCGATACTTTTCAGAAAAGAATGTTGAGGTACAGAACTATCCACCCAGCCATTGAAAGGATGGCAAAAATATGAACCCAGAACAGGATAGCTGCTGCCTCTCTTCCACAACCCCTCAGACTGGCCACAGCACCTACAAAAAGAGAATAGCCAAGTAATTAGAGAAGGCATCACAATGTAAAACTACATACACAAACATAGAATCCGATCACAATCTGCAACTTTGAAAGTAAAAAGAGAAATGAGAATAGGCTGTTACCAGAAAGGACTGATGTGGGCATTGAATGCTGAAGGAGTAGGACAAATCGAAACATCTTATCATCAGGAGGTAGGAAGCCCAGCTTATCGGCCAACATTACGATACCTAGCCCTGTAGGAGGCACCAAGACTAACCGTCCGAATATTATAGCAGCAGTTGTCCGTATACCCAGTTTAGAACTTCCCGGTCCTGTAGTCAAAGCCAAGAGTTGTCACTCCAAAGATTAAATAAACAGATGACTAAGATGTAGTGCTGCTGTTTAGCGAGACTAATACTATGTATGTTTGCAGACATGCTCATTAATTTGTAGCTTTCAAGATTAGAAGCATGTTAGGTCAGGAAATCGCATACGCGATATATCTGAAAAATGATAACTAGCAAACTCTGCGTACCATCGACGAGGTTGCCTCCCAGAGCCAACAGAATACATGGAATCATGGCCTCCCTGTTAATGAAAGCATTGTTAAAATAATGATCAGAACCCAAAAGGCTAAACAATTAATCGAAGAGGCTATCCAAACAGGTCCCTCATGCAACATACATTTCCATTCTCTGGTATTGTATTTAAGCAATGAAATCATAGAGTATCATACATTCTGCTTTCTGTAAATTAACATACACTAATGATAAGCAAAGAATACCCGAGAATGATGCAGCTGTCGGTAAAAAAGTAAAGTGGAGCATCAGCTGTGAAGATCAAACGCTTCAAAAATGGAATTGTACCTAATACCATTGCAAGAATCTGCAGCAACCAAGACAAATATAGTTCTTAATAGACTTTTTGTTTTTCTGAACAAGCATACTCATAAAAGTATCTTGAAAAGATAGAGGCATTTGCTAATAAATAATTTTTAAATTTCCAACAAGAGGTAACAACAATACATAAAAGGTAAACAACTCCCATGCACAAGGCTCCCACAATGGACGCGTTTGTCCTCCCATAACCTAGAGAGACTGTTTCAGGAATTGAATCTCTAACCTCTAGATTGCACCACCGCAACCCTACCACTGGACCACATGTTCGCATGTAGGTAACAACAATACATAAGATGCTTAAATCACATTTCAAAAGGGTGACTTCAAGAACTAAGAAAATCCAGATCCTGGATTTTAGCGATCAAAACAAAGAGGTGGTATATTCAGCACCAAAAGCAAGACAAATTGAGAAAATACTATTGTTCGGTCTCTGGGCAGTAAAAATAAAGTAGTGGAAGGAAAATAACAAGAGGCAAATCAACTACATTAAGTTAAGTGCCTTCAAGGCCCTTTTGATCTTCCATTTGACTCGTTCGTTGTAGCTCATATTCAAAACTCAACGAAAGCAATTGCCATAGTGCCACTTGTGTGTACAACCTTCCTTGCAACTTGCAAGTAATTATTTCCAATTCTTAACAGTGTACCAGACCTAAGGTAAAAAAACTGACAATAGAACTTGCAATTCAGGATAAGAAGAAAGGGTAAGTTTCTAGACCAGTTCCCCATGACACAACAAACAGCAAAAACCAAAAAAAAAAAAAATTAAAAAAAGGAAGTAAGAAAGAAGAGAAAGGACTTACAGATGCTATGATAGGTGGCTGAAGGATTTGCTTGAGCTTCAATTTCTCATACAAATAAATTAGAATTTCTTTGATCTGCAAACCAAGAAATGGAAATGAAACACTGCTTTATATTAGAGGAACTGAAAATAAAGGATTCATTAAGCGAATGGATTTGATCCATTGAAATGAAAAAAGCCTTAAGTTATGATGACTCCTGAATCATTCAACCATTTGATTCTTCAAATTCCATTTCAATGGAATCCAAAACTAAAGGTTGCAACTTTGGTAGGGAAATTTTTGAGACATAATAAACCTCATGGTTTCATCACCTCAAATAGAAAACTGCTGCAAATACAGACATTTGACTCCCTAGGCAGCACCTATCGGGTCATTTCTAGATAATTTTATTCAATTTAGAAAGCCAGTTCTTATCTCATTAAAGGTGGAACTCTATGGTTTACCATTAAAACATGTAGAAATTTCATTGTCAAATGATGTTTCTTAGAAAGGCATAACTATACAAGAAAACCAAATAGACTTGACTAAATTATTTTCTTTTACAAACTAAAAATATATATATATTCTTTATATATGAATAAAGCGTAGAGCTCCAGACACCCAGATGGATAAGTGTACATATGTCAATTGATACTCACCTTTCCTTTCTTGGAAGCATCTGAATCTGTTGGTGCAGCATCTTCAGTAAGCAAGGGAACTTGCTCAGGAGTTCCATCTTTTGGTTGATTCTTCACAGGTAGGCTTGCAACGTCAATGTCAAAGGTACCTTCTGGAGGAGGGGCCAGCATTTGAAATACATATGTGTATAGAATTATTGCACCAACCTATCATACAGAAGTAAGATTTATATAAGGGGCATGAACAGTTCCAAGAACCATAAAATGGACAAACAATCAAATGTCATGCAGACATTCTAAGAGTATGAGGTAATGCATCACCTTAATCAAGGCCATTTTGATTGGTAAGCAACTCCTCTAGTTACTTCATGATGGTGGTTAGAAAGGAATAAAGCTATCCCAAAACATTTGTCACTTAACCAAATTTTAGTTCCAAGCAATAATAAACTACACCCCAAAAGACATGCATATTTAGTGAAGAAAACTATCTCACATGGCGAAACAAAGGGCAACTTGCACGTAAAAGTGACAATCAAGTTAAAAGATGTTCAAAACTTACCCACTGGCCAAACGAAATGTAGGCAGTCCCATCTGTGCTACATTTATTAAAATCACCAAATGGATTGGACTTGTCTCTACATAAAGCAGCGATCAAGACAAGAGGCACGTTCCCAATGTTCCCTGTATCAACATTGATTCCAGATATGATTCAGAATAAGTAATCTGATTAAATGATAAATGAAGGCGGCATAAAGCCAAGACAATCAGGTGTAATTTGAGTACAAACTTCAGAACACCACAAGATACTTTAACTTTGTCAAGTACAGTGTAAGGTCACTTGATTCTGTAGCTTGCAGGTCTTCTTCTGTGCTAGTTGCCTGTATTCTCTATTTTACTTGAGCATAGATTGTATTAAAATTGGTAATATCTTACATGCTACCACAGGGCATAAAAAAGGTAAGAAGTGGCTTACCAATTCCAATTTGTATAACTGTGAACTTGAAGAATGGGTACGGGGGACGGACAATGGATGCAACCATGAAACCAATTATTGAGCCAGTTATTGTAGCCAGAATCACATTGGCAGGTATAAACCACCTGCAATACAATAAGCATCCACTTTAACACGGAATTCAACTTCCTTCATGGCTACAAGATACAAGTAAGAAAGAGCCAAGAGGTAGTTCTAACTTTACCACTGAATCATTTTCTCTAGAGTGATAGCTTGTCCAAGTTGGGAGAATATCAAACATGGAAGCAACAGTGAAAACACCAACTGCACATACAAAATTCAACATATCAGTCAATATTCTCCTAGGAAAAAAAAAAGAGTAAAATAAAGAGACAAAAGTTGGAAAGAAATCCTTGGTTAATTACCCCATTCAAGAGCTTCCTACCACTTGCTGGCAAAATATTAACATACTTGGATGCCATGAGAAATCCCAAAAAGCACATTGTGAAAACCTTTGCTATAGGTAATACAGCAATCTTTATGGACCCTAAAACCGACTCTCCTCCAGCCTGATTATCGATCCCGACTGTCGCCAGAAACCTCTCCATGGTTCCCTCCACGACAATCACTCCAACGAGCCTCCAAAACCAGATTCAGACGCTCCAACCCACACAATTCAGAAATTAAACCGCAGCTTCCTTCAAACAATTCGACTCCTTTCAGAGATTCTTCACTCCCTCCAAACAATTCACCAAATCAGCATCTACACATAATGGAATCAAAATCAATCGGTGAACCACGCCAGAGTAAATCTCAACTGCCAAGTTTGTCATAAATTTATACCAAATTCACAAAGAAAAACAGAACTGAAACATTGTCCCTGTAAAATCAATTTTATCAAACCTAATCCACCCAGAATTAGATCAAAATCTCTCGAACGTAACCAACACTTCCAAAAACATCGCTAAAAATAAAATTAAATTAAAAAAAAACAATATTCACTGAAAAGAAGCAGAGAGCGATCACATCACATACTCACATCACATACATGAAAAACTGCATAAACAATAAAACAAATATAGCTCGTAAATCGAATATGAAAAGTCTCAATACTCTTTGGAATTTGATTTCACCATCTCTTCTTCGGCTCGTCCTCGTAATGAAAGAAACTTACTTCCTTATTCCAAGCGCTGCGAATTAATAGAACTAACCGGAATGACCGTGACATTCATTTATACGCCAACAACTTTTCTAATTTGCCCCTCTATGTCCCACTAAATATCGGTTTTGCCCCTGTTGCCTTTGTTTTTAACTGATTTGTTGTGGTCCGTACCAACGGAAATTTCCTTGTGAGGTGTTATTTTTGGATTTGAAATAAAAAGAAATCTAAGTACGAAGAAGACAAAGGACAAAAAGTAGCTGGGAAGTGCCATGCTTTCACCATACGGTCCTTCCCAATACTTACAACCTACCAGTCCGGTACAAGAAATTCATTGGGAGACTTAACCTAGAAAGGGTGGTCATGGTTGGTAAGCTCATGTCCAATATGCCTACACACACACATATGTATGTATGTATGTATATATATATGAGTTACTACGACAATATTGTACTCTTATAGTAATTAAACGTCCAATATGTCTTATTGCAATCTATTGGCATTACAACCAAATCCATTATAATAGATTTACATGGAAATCTTTCTTTTGTTGGTAACTTCTCTATGTACTTTCAAGTTCTTTACACAAAACATTTTTTTGGCAACTGTAACGTCAGTACTATGTAAATTTATCATTTAAACATTCGATATGAGTTTAAACTCGGTCCTCAAATTCACGTGCTCATAAATTTTTCATCTCATGACAAGTTGGATAAAAATAGAATGCGTGGCTACAAATGAATTATATACAAATATCACTGATGAAATAGACCTAGCACTTACGGTTGTTGGCTTGCCCTACTTATGATATATGGCAGAGGAACAGGTGTCATGGATGTATATTTTTCTTTAGTTTGTCTAATAAATATATGAAAAAGTTTTCCTTTTTGCTAAATTTCTATATAACACTATGAGGAATCTAATAACCAAACAATATGGAAAACAAATAATTAATTGAGTGGATATAATTACCACCTACAATAATTGATTGCATAATTCAAAATTATTCATATGAAAGTTTCTGGCTAAATAAACTTTTGGTTATCCAAAAATCTAATGTTCCAAATCAATCACCCAATAATTTTTTTTTATACAATTTGTCCACTCGTACACACAATGGGGATTTTGGGCAGTCAATCAAATGATTGTGTGTGTGTATATATACCCAATTATCCCTAATAAAATTTTCATGATACATAGCCAGGTGTCCATATGCATGGATTCCCAATTTTTTTATACCTTCAGTTTATCAATATATATGTTATATTATATCAATATCAAAAAAATATGTGTGTGTGAATTCTGTTATGCGGGCACCCACAAATTATATTAACTTACGCACCTTAATCTCACAATTGATTTGAAACATATGGGACCCAAAGTAGTGGACACTACTTGTCATTTCACTTTTGAAAACACTTAAAAAATGAAATGCACAAGTTATTAAGTTGCGGATGTCCGCACTTGAGAATTTCTGTGTATCATATATACATACATATAAACAGTGACTGGGACAAAACTGACAAGTGGCAACACATCACGGTCTCTTCTTTATGAGTATGGAATTATGAATAACCATCATTTTCACGTAAGATATGTGAAATTCAACAAAGAAAGAAAGAATGACAAATAAGTTTACGCAAGTCATTGATGGTCCTTAATTAGGGTCTCTTTTATAATACAAGGTTTGATATTGTTGGAGCGGAATATGAACATGGTGTCAAGATGGTATTTGAATGCTCGTTTTCCCACCTCTAAGAGGTCGTGAGTTTAAGTCGGGGAGGCGTGATTATTTCTTGAAATAAAAAAACAGGCAATACCTTACGTCTTACATCCATATTCCGCCCCAACGATATTAGTTTGAGAAAAGTTAGATTGAATAAAATTCTAACAAAAAAGTATCAAAGGAATTGAATTAATGAGTTAGCTCATTTATAATTTTAAATTTGTCCTTGGTGATTTTTTTTTTGTTGGATCTGTCAACTAATAATGACATACTCTAAATGAAAATCATGGATCCACCACTATATATTTTATATAGTTCATCATCCACCCTGATTCACTTTGATTTCCTCTCAAATTATATAATTAGGATCATTTCGCTATCATGGTTAGATCAGGATCATATGCTATGTATAATTAATTAATTGACCCAATAAATGACGTGGAGTTTATATATATATATATATATATATATAAGATTCTTTTATTAGATAGTCATCCATAATTAATAGTGAATACATGGATGCTCTGCTCATCGTTTGGAAAATGATTTTGGTTAATTATTAATTTATTCACATTATATATTATATTACAAGAACAATCGCGTGACTACATAAAAAAAGGCTAATTTGCCTGGAAAAGACTCCATTCCTTCGGACTTCATATAATAGGCATGATAAACTCATGTACACACAGCGCGCTCTCTTTCACCACATAGAGGGAGATTGCATTAGGTTGTAGCCCAGTGTAGGTTTTTTTATAATATATGTCAAGTATCAGTAATTTGATTACTAATAATAAAAAAATTTAAAATTAAACGAAATATTATCATGTATTGTGAATACAATTACCACTACAATATAAGGGATCTAATCGGGTCTTTATAGGTAGTAATTTAAATGTCCAATATGTCTATATAGTAATGTATTAATTGACATTATAACCAAATCCAGTGACAAAATATTTCCATATGAAATCTTCATTTTTTGGTAACTTAATTCTCTATATATATGTATTTTCAAGTTATTTACACAATCAATTATTGGCAGAGTAGTATTCAAATATCAACAATGAAATAGACTTAACAAGTACTCTTGTTGCTTACATCACACATGAACAGTTTTTAATGTCGTCTAATTATATATCTCTTCTTAATTAGAAAATATGGAAGAAAGAGTTTTCCTTTTGGCTATATGTATATATAACACTATGACGAATCTAAAGGTTGCATCGTATTACACCCCATACAAGATGGACAACAAATAATTGAGTGGATATATACAACAAACCTGCAATAATTGATCAATACATAATTCAAAATTAATAATATGAAAATCACACCCACTATGTATTTATGTAATAGTTGATCCATTCGCATTAGTAATACCACATGTTTTGGGACAACTCATACTTGCATGCACGACTTTGTCCTTCTAAGCTCAGCGTCAGTCCATACTAGTTTGAATCAAAAAAAAAACATTTGCTACAAATTTAGAAATTTGACCCGAGTATTTTCCACGTGCGAATATGGGATTTAAGGCATTGAGCCCTCTCGCTACTTAGTATCTTGCTTAGTACCACCAAACTTGAACTACATAAGCTTGTGGTCTTGCTCACTCAAATCATATACTATACACTAGTGTATTAAATATACGGTTATATATATATATATATATATATATATATATATATATATATATATTATTGTTTTGGCCTGTGTTTTGTGAGTAATACTAATAGAAAAGTGACGATATTGCACGAAGAATTGAAATACGAAGGTGGTGAATTGAAATACGTAGGTGACAGACAACACACAGTAGGAAACCCGCCTAATTGACACCATCAATAAGGACCATACGACGTCGATCACTTTCTGATGGAGGCCAGGAGGTGTACTTCTTTAAGTGAAAGCTATGCACATCACAGTTTTTTTTATGACCAGAACTTGGTTTTGGCCCATATAAACCTAGTGGTGTAGCTTGAGTCTACGTGGGTTCTGAACAAAATCTAAAAAAAAAACCCTCTTTAAAAAGATCGTATTGTTACTTGAATGAGTTTGAGACTATTATCACATTTGTATTTTTTCAAAAATATGAAACTCTGGGCGATAGCCCATATCGTCCCACTTTAGGGATTTGATAGTAAGTTTGTCTTTAGTAAAATTATCAATTATGTGGATGAAAAACTATATATAAAGGTGTAATGAATCTTAAAAAGTTTGATGTTATCGAGTTGGCAGTGGCAGAGTTGGGATGCATTGTCACCGGGGTCACATTTTCTATAATTATAAACAATTACATACCAAAATAACATATCAAGCGGACAAAATAATATTAGTTAAAGTAACCCAAATAATCATAAAAATAAACATATTACATATATTAATTTTTTTAAAAAAAAATTGAGTGGGGTCACTTGACCCCACCCTACCCCTCTATCTCCGCCCCTGCGAGTTGGGATACGTATGTGGTGTCATACTTGGACAATCACTTTCTCATTTTCAAAAGGTCATGAGTTCAAGTAAGAGATGGATCATTTTTTGAAATAAAATAATACCTTACATTGAGCACATAAGTTGACCGCACCCGTATTCCGTCCCAACAATATTAGATTGAGTAAAGTTATATTGAATAAAATGATAGCAAAAAAATTATCACACCAATTGAATTAGCTCCTTTATATTTTTAAGTTTGGCCTTAGTGAATTTAATTTCTTTTTGGATCTGTGATCAACTAATAATGACCTCCTCTATATGAAAATCATTGGATCCACCACTGTATATATATTTATAGGTCTTTCACCCTGATTCACGTTGATTCCATCTCAAATTATATAATTAATTAGGATCATCTCGCTACCATGCTTATTAGGTCAGGGAGAGAGCATTTTACATTAATAACTGATCATACGCTATGTATAATTAATTCATTATTGACCCAAGTAAGTGACGTAGAGTTGAGAATATATATACATGCATATACTTCTTTTAATATCTAATGCACTATATAGTATATAGGATTCTTTGATTAGTGAGTCATCCATATATAATTAATAGTAATATATGCATCTTCTACTCATGGTTTGGACAATAAGTAAGGTTAATTAATTATTAGTTTATTCGCACTATATAATATGATAAACTCATATGCACGCGACACGCTTTCTTTCACCACATAACTCGAATAATATTTGAGTGTAAAGTAAATATATATTGGAGAGTTTATAAAGCCAATGAATTTTCTTGAATTAGTAATTAAAAAACGTTTTAAAGTCGTGAGTCATGTAAGAAGCTATATGATGGGTTGTGTTTCAAAAAGCGGACAATATATTATAATTATAAACAAGTTTGGACAAAAAAAAAATATCGGAGTTTCCTAACAATAATAATGAGTTAATGATGCTCAATTGATCGTTAATTAATGTAATAGTATGAGATTGATTTATTTTTTTTTTAAATCACACCCACATGCAAACTTTCTCTCTATTTTTTATACCTTTAACGAAAACATGCAAGTGTTTGATATTTATTTATATATCTCCATTTTTTATCATAGTTAATTGACCATGAAATTGTATACTATTTGTATGGAAAGAGATAGTTGCAATTTAAAAGACCAACCACACAAGTTTATGTAAAGTAATTGGATATATTGTGAATAAAACAGTAGAAAAATTGGCTATATATATAATCCCAACAGGGTGTTTTTTGGGATAAGAGGGCTCTAATTTCTTGTTAAAATTGTAGCTACAATTCTCACACAAAATAATGTTAAAATAAAAAAAATTGAGTTTTTTTTTTAATGTTCATAATGTTATAATAATATACTAAATTTTGAAAAAAATCTTAAAATCTAAACTATAAACCCTAAACTTGTAAACTTCAAATCATAAACCCTAAACACTAATTTTTAAACTCTAATATGTCTTTTTAAATTAAAAAAAACTATAATTTAATATTTTCATTTTTAAATAAAAAAAAAACTATAATTTAATATGATTTTGAGGAAGAGTTTTAAATATAATTATAGCAAAAAATTGGAGGGGATTGGAGGCCCTCCTAGTCCTTCTGAGCTATCGTGTAAATTGGTTTCTTGTCGTGCTTGGAAACTACAATAACTTTAATCAAGGATAAGCAACTCCAGTTATAGGCTTAAGGATTCTTTTCCCAAAAACAACTGCACTTGAGAGGCTCCATGTATGTGAACCGAATTACGTGTCCACTGTCAAGTTCACAAGAAAACCCAACACCAAACAGACACGTGAAGTGTGAACTGAGAAGTGGAGAAAGGTTGCCCCCACAATTGGAAAGCTCCTTCGTCTTGCCATTTGTCAGGTGGGTCCCACTCAACTATACTTTGACTATAATGGCCCTGTCACTGTGATGAGTATCCCACATCGAAAAAATAGGGCTACCAACTCTAGTTTATAAGGATCCAAGACACCCTCACCTAGTAAGCCGGTTTTCTGGGTTGTAGTTCTACCTTGGGCCTTATGGGCCGGTGTGGGTATTCATCATTGGTGCTTTCATTGAGAGAGTCGCGTTTGCGGAGAGGGCTGCCGTCCGGGAAAGGGTTGCCGTCTGAAGGGCGAGTGAAGCCGCCAGGCGAGCGTAGCCGCCATGGACGTCGGCTGTCCAAGGGGGGTGGTTTGATGAGTATCCCACATCGAAAAAATAGGGCTACCAACTCTAGTTTATAAGGATCCAAGGCACCCTCACCTAGTAAGTCGATTTTCTGGGTTGTAGTTCTACCTTGGGTCTTATGGGCCGGTGTGGGTATTCATCACACACTGATGCCACCCTCCTACACTTTTTTGCCATATAAATAAACGACAAAATATAACATGACACCTGTGACTCGTAATCAATAATGAAGATGTAATCACGTGACATGGTTTTGTTTTTGATACTGATGGATCCACCCCACTTTTTAAAAGTGTTTGGATGAGTAAAATAATAAATGAGATTTATTATTTTTAGTTTTACATGTTTTAAATGAATTATTAAAATATTAGTGTATATTTAAAATGTATAAATTAGGTGTGTATAGGAGAATTCATCTTTATATATCAAATGAATTGAAATAATTTTTGAGATTTCTCTCAATTTTTTTATTGGATTTCAAGTTTATATTAACTAAATTGTGAACTAATCAATAAATCTTTATTTCCACACCGTGTCAAGATGAGATAATTAATAAAATGGATGAATTTATAACAACTAAAGGAGACCACACCAATGTAAGAAAATTCAAGGGAACCAAAAAACGACAAAAATAAGGTTGGATTTTGAATTTATATAAAAAATCTTAGACAAGCCACGTGCCACGTTGTTATAATGTTTATGCAATAAAATTATTTTAAGAGATGAGACATATTTTTGTTTTTTTTTTTCAAATAGAGTTTCGCTGAAGAGTCACATCTATAATAATCGTGTTGTGCATATTTGGTTTGTATGATCTATCTATATATATAATCATTATGCTTCGATTTGGAAATGCTTGATTAGAATGAGTACTAATTATAGTCCAAAAAATTATTAACGAATGGTGGCTTAAAGAAGAAAGTCAAGGACTTGCCTTTGGAAGAAAAGACATGTCATCACCAAGCTCTCCCTGATTGTCACTGGTTTTATAGATGGCTTTCCGTATTATAGTCCATGTGTGTTTCTCTTTTAATCTGTGTCGATTAATGGTGATTCTGTACGAATTTATTCTTTATGGGTCGTTATCATGGGTGTTTAGGCCCACAAACACGTCATTTGTGTGAGACATGTTAAAACTTTACTTATATACCACCTGATTGAATTATATAAATCCGACATGTGATATCGTCTTGACATGACTTGACTGTTAATTTCTGTTGGGAAAATTATCAGGATCCTCCTCCACGTAAATATCAAAAACAATAGAGAAAATATAAATGGAGAATAACATCACAATCACGGCACAAGAAGATATAAATGGAGTATTGTCAAGGACAATCAGAGAGATTATCACTATATGAAAAATTGTTACAACCACACTCGCAATATTTTTTTTCTCTCACCACAACCCAAGAACATAAAAGAACCAAAACTATTCAAGAGAATGTCTGTCTTGTTCTATATATTCTCTATGCAAATAACTCAACCTGCTTATTGAGTTTTTCAAGCCGTAATACATCCACCTTTGGTCCACATATTTGGCACCATCCGAAGGCAAATCCTTGCGCATGATTTGCAATGCACCTTATTTGGCCCACTAGCCGAATAAACCTTCTACTTTTTCAACAATATTTTGACTTATGCTAGCACTCGAGCATGCTAGCTATTCAATGCATGTTTTTCTTTTTCTTTCTTTGATCAATACTAACAATTTGTACTTATACATGTTGTTAATACAGGTCCTTCGAAGACAACACATAAAATAGAGTAATAAAAACCAGGGCAATCGAAACAGTAAAGAAAAAGAATGATACGAGATTTATGTGGTTCTGCAAGAGTGTCTACACCTACGGAGTTTATGATTGTTTTCACTCTGATAATTTAAATAGTACAATTGAGTTAGGGTTTTCCCAATTTATAGCAAACTACCCGGGTACCCAAAATATAAGTATACCCATAGTAGTGAGGATAATCAATACTCATCAATAATACCGCAAGGGTCTGCCCCCGGTCCCACCTGACACAAATGAGCTGTACTCGACTGGTACGTTGCGCTCCCCTCTCCTCTCGGCTCTCTCGCAACTTCCCCTTTTCTAGAGTTTTTAGTATTAAGTAATTCTTCTAATATGAGCCACTTTATTTGACAAGACACTAGGTTTACAACTTCATTAGATTTGGAGAGATCGAGAGAAACTCATGGAACCTCTGAATTGTCCTGGGCCTAGAACTCCATTTTGTTGGTCTCAACAAAATAGATTTGTTGGGCTGGGCTGTAATAGTCAAAAGATGAAGACAAGGCTTGCAAAAGTTTCAGGCCCATCACTTGAGCACTTCATGTGGGCCGGGCTTAGTCTCTTAGCCTGACGGATAGGAGACAACTCGAAGCCTACTCGGAGACTTATCACGTTCACACTTCAGAATAAACTCCTTGAACTGCACTCCGAAAGCCCTCAAACATAAGCGAAGACGCTGCCGTTTCTTCATCCGTCTTTTGTCGTTGTGGCTGCTTGGCTGCTTTCCCGGCGGTATTCAATCTTTTTCTCTTTCTCTATCTCTCTTTCGATCTGCGATAACTGCCCTACAGAGTCTTTCACTTTCTCAATTTTAAGATGATGGCTGGTGGATTTGAACTCGCAATTTCATTTATGAATAGAATTTATCGATTCGTTGGGCATTGTTTTTAGGGTTTCTATGATTCTGTTATAACCTGCTCCCTTTGTTACATTGATGAATTTATTCTATCTGTTTGGTGCATTCGTAGATAGGTTTCCGGTGTATTGGGTGCAATTTGCAGCCTAGATTGGGTGTTTCATGGGCTTATGTTTTTATTTTTTTTCTCTGCTTCTTCAATAGATTTTGCGAGATTTTTTAATTTGTTGTGCATATGGATTCCGGTGTTTGTACGGATAGAGTGAGGGAATGCAAAGATTCAGCGGATGAAGGATTAAAAAAATCAGATGAGCCTAGTGTTGTTGAAGCTAAAGGAAGTTTTATTGATCAAACCATTGTTGCTTTAGGGCCTATTACTCCTGATTCTAACCGAGAGAATGGGGAAGTCCCGTATTTTGTTTCTCCAATTACTGTGCTTAGAAAACCAGCGAAAGCACTCTGTTTCGATTTTGAGACTTCCAGAAATCAGGACCCATTGGCTCCAATTGATGACAGCGGCAGCCCTCGAACTCCCAAAGACGGTGTTTCTGATACATTTGCCCCTGGTCCTGATCACCTGGCGCTGGCCCCATTGTGCAAGAAATTTTTTGACAAATCAAGAATTAATGTTGCACATCGACTAAACTTTGATTCCTCCTATAAGATTGTGGAAGATGCAGGTTTTATCTCCGACGAACAGATGTTTGATGCGGTATATGAAAATCTGTTGGAAGTTATTGTTACCAAGCAGGCAGGCTGACGATGCTTGCTAGACACCTCGTTTGGCACCTCGGCTAACTGGCATTGCTGATACTTGTCCTGGTGCACCTATAAAGCCCTCAGGTAAATCAATGAACTTTGACTTGGGATTGTGCAGAAAGATTGAATTTTGATGCTCAATGACTCTCCTTTTATTTGTTGCTGAGAGCATGACACAGCACTATCAGCTGATTTGGATGCACATTGATGGTGTGAAATTGAAACATTAGGGCTTTAAGTTATAGCTTGTGTTATTTAGGGAGTATCTTCTGGCAGTGAGCTGTTTTGTCTGACCAAGTTTTTAGTGGTAGTAGTAATCTTGTATAGTAATTCAACAGTTATTTCTTTTGGAGATTAGCAAGAACTCTTTGTTGCCAGACTGCATTGGTATTACTCTCTCTTTGTTTTTTTGTCTTATAAGAAAATTAGAACAAAATGTGTCAAATTCTGTTTGCATATACAAACATTTGTAACTCTGAGTCTGAGGTTACAACTCCTCATGCTAAATTTACGCGGGAAATGCTATGCTGGAGGCTGTGCTCCTAGAGTTTTGGCCTGATATTACATTTTGCTGGGTTTTTTTTTGCTGTTCCTAATACCCAGTGGCAATCTCATAGAGAAGCCCTTTTGTACATTCTGAAGTTCTAAATTTCTAATAGTGTTCCTTTAAAGGGTTGAGAAACCATCGTTGGATTATCCTGGTGTCAGTCTAGGCTGGATTGCATCGCTAAATCTAGTTTTTATGAAGGAGCTCGAATTTAGCGTGAGCAAGGATTGGGACTATTGTATTAGTAAGTAAGTTACTTTCATGTCTTTTTTTCCTTTGGAAAGTTGTTGCAACGCATTTCTCTTCATTAATACTGAAACTCATACAGTGATTGAGTCTGTATTTGTGACCACAGTAATAAAAGTGAATGCAGGATATGCACTTTGGCTGGCTAATTGATACACTTACTCAGATGACTGAACTATGACATTTGTTTCTACGTTCTGATAATGCTTGAGTGGCTGAGCATGCCTCCACCCCCCCCCCCCCCCCCCCCAGTCCCCTTCCCTTCCTTCCCACCCTCAACACACCCCGAATGGGAATTCGAAAATGATTTCTCCCACCTGCCTGTCTTTGTATGGAAGGAAACTCTTTCCTGCACCATGCTTGAAGCTGGCATGGTTAGGGTTCTCCACCAGGATTTTCAGGTTGATGGTGAGATTAAGCTCAATGTTCAATAACGGGAATCTCGAGGAGCGAGGGCATCAATGATGGCTGAGATAATGTGGACATGCAGTTGTTTTGGCTTGAATAATCAGACAGTGATTTATGATATTTTTGCATGTGAATCTCATCCAGAGTAAGAGAGCAATTCAAAATGGAAGCAAATATGGCTTGGTAACTGTCATAGCCGTAGGAGTTATAGACGTTTAGCCTATGGTAATTAACAAAGGCCCAACTCCAATACTTGTAGTCCAGCCCAAAACGATAGAGGGCAACCTCCAATTTAAGCCCAAAACATGACCCAGAAAAGAGAGTAAATCTACTATTTTTGTTCATTAATTGCGATTTTGTTTTCTTTGTATTGGTTCCTTGGACAACTTCCTTACTAACAAGACAAAATCTCTTACGAATACATCATGAATGTGATGCATCAAATGCACTACAAGTATTTTAATTGGTTAATTGTCAGAGGTGAAAGTTTTTCTACACAAATCTTTATCTTTACTCCATGCCCTACTTGATCTGCATCAGCACGAATGATAACATACTTGAAGAAAAAGCAAAGGTAGTGAACAGTAGAGAATGGCAACTTATATTCAGGTAAAAACTAAAAAGAAGGATCTCTTATTGTTTCACTAGTCACATGTCTGCCATACATACATACATACATACATACATACATACATATATATATATATATATATATATCACATTCAACGCTGCCAGCATTTATATTTATATCACATTCAACGCTGCCAGCATTTATATTTAACTTTCATGCCAGCCTCATTATTGAAGGAAATGCAAGCTGGCTGGTGAGGAAAAGAATCTTAAAAACCCCAAAAACTACACCTTACCTCAACATGATGTGCCGAAACAACTCTACCATGGAACCATATATTTTGCTCAATAATATGTTTTATTAAAAGAATCAAACTCAAAACTCTCCGATCCTGATTTGTTTCCAGCTCTTCAATCACTTCTTAGAGCGTAAACATGCATAAACGTTACCAGCACTATGAAAAGTATCCTAATTGAAATTTCAAGCAGAGGCAACTTCAATCTAAGAGACCAGGTTGCTGATTCATGTACAGCCATTTATTTGAACAACTAATTTCTACCTCTCCATTTTAAAGTTACAAAAGTTAACTAATTTAAAATTTTTGACATGTAGATTCAAACCGAACTAAGCCATGGTGTAGGAGATTTGTTTTACCCTTCACAGTACAATGCACCACAGAGGGTGCCAAAGGGTAATCTGTACTACAGAGAGCACAAAACAATAAATGACCATCAAAATCAAGGAAATCTGAATTCTGTATGCATATGAGGAATTCAATAGTTGTTGTTATATACACCCAAAAATATTTTATCTAAGCCAAGATTACTAAACAGATAGAAAGTAATTTACAATCAAACAGATAAGAATAAGTATAATTAATCAATATGAATTTCCAATCAGACAAATAAGAGCATAGAAAATTGACAGCAATAGAACTATAATTTTGTCTTATATCTGCAGTGTTGATCACCAACCGTTCTATTGGAAACAAAGACAGTGAAATCACAAGTGCTGGTGGAAACCACTTTCACCTTAATACCGATAATACTAACCTTGCCGGAGATCCGGAGAAAAGTGGATAGAGGCAACTCACCGGCAATCACGTCCGAATAAACCTGAGAATTGGAGAGCAATTTGTCCGCCATGATCGTAAGCGTCAAGTTCATGGCCTTAGTTTCTCCGGCAGAGATCTTGTCGGCGGGAATCGGAACTTCTCCAACTTGCTCCCCTTTGTAATTAAGAAGAGCGGAGGTGTTCTTGAACTTGAATCCGACTTTGTTCGGGTTCTTGATCGACAGATCCACATCAACAGTAACATTCAAGTTCACTCGGACTCGCGCGCGGTCCAACGACACATCTAGGTCCTTCAAGGAGACGGAGTTTATGGTCGTCACAGCACGCTTGGCCTTGAATACGGTGAGTGCGAGAATTACTATTATAAGCACTATAACAACGATTGTTGCGAACAAGCACAAACAGATGTTCCTTTTACGGTGACCGTAACCTCCGCCCTGCTTCATTTCTTCTTCCCTGTGAGATTCCTCTCTAGGGTTATTGGGCTATAAATATTCGGTATTCAGAAGATCTGCATAGGCGGATGCCTGAAGTCACGAGTTGACCAATACGTGTGACATGGGACCTTGATAAGTTCATACACGATTGATTTTACGGAAGTACTACATGTTCATAATTTTGATGTTTATCATCTAGGTGACATGAGCATTTCTCCTCGTATCATCTAGATTATGGATAATTATGGATACTAAAATTATATGGACACATATAATTTTGATTGATTTTACTCGTCTTTATAATTTAAATTATTTATTTATTACTTTCTATTTATTTATGATTTGATTCTTCATTGAAAACTTGGAAAGTAACGACATGGGATTACGTGCAAGGTTTTTTTTTTTTTTTTTTCCCACGATTCTGAAATAATAAATCCGTGCCGACAAGTGATTCAGATAATGTATGCTTGATTTGTTTAGGCTTGGGTTTATAATCGTGGCAATGTTGTATTAATGCACAATGTAGACTGATACCAAATTGGTTGAAAATCACGTGACTCTATTGGTCCGAATTAATTTAACTTTAAGTTGTAATGACATTTATGACACACCCTCCTGCCAACCCTTAGATTAAATGTCCAATTTCGACTACTTACACCGCGTTCAAAACTAGTTGACAATTTGTTAACCATCTGAATCCTTTAAATATGACTATACTGTTTGTAGACCCGAACAATTAATTTGTTAGGTGGATCGACACCTTCCACAAAGATCACATTAAGTAGAATATGAAGTTTGGCATTAGTATGGTGTCGGTTGAAAAAGATCTGATGATCAAGTCAATCAATGATTATGAAAATAATAATAAGAGAAATGAAATGTTTTTTGATAGAGATACCAAATAATTGAGATAATTAATGAGATTGGGACTCACATATTTATAATGTTCTATGTCACGTGATTGATAGTGTTGAACGGGCCGATGGGCCTTGGGCTTTGATTGGGTCCAAAGATTTTTGTAGGAGCTTCATTGGCAACATGGGTTTTTAGCATTTGTATAATAGATGGGCATGCTAAGAGCAATTGCAATGGGAACAATTTGTTGGGCCAGCAAAAATCAAGACTGGGTCCCATCTCTATTACATAAAAAGTCAAGCTAAACACGTATCTCAATACAATTGCATCAATAAAACACATCTCTCAATATAATCACATCAGCAAAATATAAATTCCTATAAATTTTTCCTTCCCACCTAACATGGAGGCCAACAAATTCTCATTCCCTCCATATTGTCCACAATAAAACTACACAAAAACACAATTTTCCAATACAACCACACTAGCAAAACATATCTCCCAATACAGCCACATCAGCAAAACACAAAACCTAATACAACCACATCAACAAAACACAAAACCTCATACATATTTATTGGCTCATACAAAATAACACCATTGCAAGTGCTCTAACATTAACTCTTATGTGGGTTCTCTTGTAGACCGTAGCTCTTATGGGCTTTATTGGTAGATTGCTCATGCCCTCATGGGCCTTTTGAGTTAGGCTCAAGACTTTCATGGATCTTTGTTGAATTTGGCTCACACTCTCATGGGTTGAGATGTGAATTTGTTTGGGTCTATTAGGTTTTACTAAGACTCTCGTGGCGTAGTATTGTTATTGGAATGCTCGTGGCGCATACACTGTTACTGTACCAAGCTTGTTTTCTTCTAAACCTACTATTAATACTGTTTTAAACTTTTATCATGTCTTACCTGACAAGCTTCCATATTTATTTCCTGCACTCTTGCTCGCCCAAATGTTTCGCTGTGATTCTTTATATGGGCTTTTTCCCCCCCTTCCTTTCAAGTTTGTGGGCCCACATGTCTCGTTGCTCAGCCCACACGTCTTGTATTACCAACTTTGTGGGCCTATTTGTTCGTCTTTTTGTCGACAAAACTCAAAAGTCAGTCAAGGGGCTCAGAAGTCTGGGCCACAGAAACATCCGCATCTTATATCTCTGAGATCAGTGGGAATGTGTTCACACCATAAGCCTTGTCGACCTGTAGGGTATACTGGTATTGCTTAAAACCTTCAACAGTGGAGATGGAATTTGGAAAGGACATTCCTCCAAGTAATTAACCGATATTGGAGTATAAATTGCAAGAGATTTCCTTACCTTCCCCTAAATATAAACGTGAAAATCAAATCTAAGCTCCCATGCTGTCAGAAATGCCAAGGAGAGATCGAGCTTTTACTGTCAGCAACGCCCAGGAGAGGTTCCGCAACATGCGATTGACGGTATATCCTATATTTTTTCCCCTAATTTTGTTATGCTTTTACTTTTGACATTCTCTGCTTCGTTTCTTTAGAAATTCTGTCTGTTTCTAGCTTTTTGAGTGATTATTTGTAACTAATTTGATTACTTGTAGCTTAGTAGGATGATTTGAGAGTTAGTATTTGAATATCGTTATTCACAAATAAGGATCTTGTATATTTAGAATTTTTTGCTGGGAGTTTTGGGTTTCAGAAGCGAGGCTTTGGCCGAGCCAGTACTAGAGGGATTCAATTATTCAGATTTTGGAAATTTTGAGAGGGATGAGAAGAAGAAGAAGAAAATGAGAGAAGTTTGGACTAATCCAATTCACTTTAGGTATTATCATCTACTCTGGGCCCAACGCCTGCATGATTTTGTCGCCCTCAAGTGGTTGGAAGTAGATTCAAACTTATAAATCATATCACTTGGTACTCTCTCAGCGATGTTATGTCTTTAACACTCCATGAAAAGAATAAGGTGAGAAGTAGGAGGACTTTTTTTTTTATGTTAAGACACTCCATGAGAAGAAGAAGGTGAGAAGTAGGAGGACTTTTTTTTTTATGTTAAGACACTCCATGAGAAGAAGAAGGTGAGAAGTAGGAGGACTTTTTTTTTTTATGTTAAGACACTCCATGAGAAGAAGAAGGTGAGCAGTAGAAGGACGTGAGAGAGGTATGGCCCAATCCAATTCACTTGAGCTTTGTCCGCTCCAGGTCCAAGGCCACACGGTTTTGTCCTTTAAAATGGTGGGTTCATACTTATAAACCACATCACTTGATACTCTCCAAGCGATGTGGGACATTTTATGCCTTAACACAATCATAATTGAGTTCAGCTTTTTATACTTTAATAGTCTACACCTTTTTTTTTTTTTCCATGGGCATATATGCATAACCTCTAACTTAAAATTATATTTTTTTGTGCCATGCTTAATGTATTTCTTTTTGTTTTAGGTTGAATGACACTCATGACCCCAAGGGGCATTGTTCAATGGTACTCCCCGATTTGGTGAACAGAACGAAAGTTATTGAGATTGTCGCCGCCCGCGATATTGTCTTTGCTCTTGCACATTCTGGTGTTTGTGCAGCTTTTAGTAGAGGTAGCACCCCAGATAATGCTTATATTTGTGACAGAATGTTGATTTTTAATGCTTCTTGAAAACTTCAGTGTGTGATTTTTGCTTCCCATTATGGACATGACTTTCTTCACACGTTCTCTGTTGGCTATTTTACTTGCAGAGACAAATGACCGAATATGTTTTTTGAATGTGGGCCCTGATGAAGTTATCCGGAGCTTGTTCTATAATAAGAACAATGATTCCCTTATCACAGTCTCAGTTTATGCTTCTGACAACTTTAGCTCTTTGAAGTGCAGGTCCACAAGGATTGAGTATGTAGAGCTATAGATCTCTTTTCTTATTTATGTTTGTTTGCTTAGTTGTTTTCTTTCCTTTTTTTTCTTCTCACTGTGTTACTTGTTCTCTTTCATATGGTTAGATACATAAGAAGAGGCAAGCCAGGGGCAGGATTTGCTCTTTTTGAGTCTGAGTCCTTGAAGTGGCCTGGATTTGTGGAATTTGATGATGTTAATGGGAAGGTGCTAACTTACTCTCCACAAGATAGGTATTTATCCAACACACATGCTGTCCTGATTTCTTCACTACAATATATATGCTTTTATTTGTGGTTTTGACATGTTTAATTGCTGTCAGTATATACAAGGTGTTCGATCTGAAAAACTACACCATGCTCTACTCTATATCAGATAAAAATGTACAGGAAATCAAGATCAGGTTCTCCCTCTCTCCCACAGTTTTTTTTTTTCCATGCATGTGATTCTCGTGCATTGTACTCCTAATTGCTTGGCAGAAATTTCTATATTTTTTCTAGAACCATAGTGTTCATGTTTTGAGTTTGTAGTGTTCTGTTGAATTATCCAATTTTAAGCTTTTGATCAAAGATGAGGGTTTTTTGTGCCGTCACCGGTTGCATTTTGTTAGACTTAAATATCAATTCCGTGGAACTCTAGCTCACCAATGTGGTTGAATGAGTTGCTGACTGATTGTTCTATTTTCTCCTTCTCATTGTTTGTCATGCATCATATGTGTCGTTCCTAACAACTTATGTCCGCTTTAACAGTCCTGGGACAATGCTGTTGATTTTCAATAGAGCCAGTAGCCATGTGCCTCTTAAGATTCTATCGATAGAAGATGGCACAGTTCTCAAAGCTTTCAACCATCTGCTTCATCGCAACAAGAAGGTGGACTTCATTGAACAATTTAATGAAAAGCTTCTTGTTAAGCAGGAAAATGAGAACCTCCAGATTCTTGACGTAAGCCTCATCTTTTTGTGGAAATTTCTTTATGCCTTTTCTAATTTATATGCCTTTGATCATACCTTGAGTTTTGTGTAAGTTCGAACCTCTGAGATGATGGAAGTCAGCAGAAATGAGTTTATGACTCCTTCAGCATTTATCTTTCTATATGAAAATCAATCAGTTGTTTCTGACATTCAGAAATAGAACTGTTGCTGTTTGGAACTTTCGTGGGGAGCTTGTAACTTCATTTGAGGATCACTTACTGTGGCATCCAGACTGCAACACAAACAACATTTATATAACAAGTGATCAGGATCTTATCATTTCTTATTGCAGAGCTGAATCTGACTATCAACGGGTAGAAGGAAATGGTAATTCTTTCACTTCCTTAATACATGCCAATTTTTGTGGTGGTTACTTAAGAGTTTGGAAATAGGTAGTGTTTCTTGTGCTGCTATCTGACTTGAGCGACGTTTATTCCACAGTTCTAGGTTTTGGGCTGCCATACTTTTATCTTCAATCATTTTCACGGAACATAAAATTAGTAACTTAAGAATGGAAGTGAATTAACAAAGAATAAACTTATTGCAGTATAGAAATGTTAACCAAATGAAAGAATAGTTGAAGAAGAATGCCTCCTAGTGCTAGGTTCATTAATACTGTGTCTCAGTTTCCAATCACGTGTAGTTCCTAATCTTACTGGTTTCTTGATAGGATTGTCCCACATCGAAAGATGTGGGAGCTAAGATGTTGTTTATAGGGGGAGGTATGGGCCTCCCTTAGTACCCAAGGTTTTCTAGTATGGGCTAGGAGGCCTTGGGTACAACCGGCCCATATGGGTGGGTGTCGGTTGGGCCTTGGGTGCTGAGCGTGTATGGGCACGACTCTATCAATGGTATCGGAGCATGATCCTGTTGTACCTTCAACTTGGGACCGTGCCTGCGGAGTGGCCGGCCATGGTGCTCGACCAACGGGGGTGCGCCTGCCGGAGTGATCGGCCATGGTGCTCGACCAACGTGGGCCTTGGTCTTGAAGGGGAGGGTATTGATAGGATTGTCCCACATCGAAAGATGTGGGAGCTAAGATGTTGTTTATAGGGGGAGGTATGGGCCTCCCTTAGTACCCAAGGTTTTCTAGTATGGGCTAGGAGGCCTTGGGTACAACCGGCCCATATGGGTGGGTGTCGGTTGGGCCTTGGGTGCTGAGTGTGTATGGGCACGACTCTATCAATGGATTGATACGAATCCCACATCGGTTGGGAGTGAGGGTGAAGTGCGGTTTATAAGGGGGCCGCCACCTTCAAATGGTACCAAGGGTTTTCCAAAGTAAAAGGATACCTAAGGGTATATTGGGCCAGGGCCTGTGGGCCTTCGGTTTGGGAGTTAGGCTGGGGACTCGAAGCCCAGTTCGTCTGTCTGGGGGCGTGACCCAGGAACTGCTCAGCTCCTTGTGGGCCGGGGTGGGACCCTTGTTATGCTGAGTTGGTGGGCAAGTACTTATCAAGGTATCGGAGCCTAAACTCTGGGCCTTGTGGGGGGAAGACCGTGCTCTTGGGTTTCGGCCTTACCCTTCGGGGCAGCGCTCTGCGGAGTGGCCAGCCATGGAAGTACCTGTCTAAAGATCGACAGAAGGTCCATGGTGCTTGACCAACGTGGACGTTGGTCTCGAAGGGGGGAGTATTGATACGAATCCCACATTGGTTGGGAGTGAGGGTGAAGTGCGGTTTATAAGGGGGCCGCCACCTTCAAATGGTACTAAGGGTTTTCCAAAGTAAGAGGATACCTAAGGGTATATTGGGCCAGGGCCTGTGGGCCTTCGGTTTGGGAGTTAGGCTGGGGACTCGAAGCCCAGTTCGTCTGTCTGGGGGCGTGACCCAGGAACTGCTCAGCTCCTTGTGGGCCGGGGTGGGACCCTTGTTATGCTGAGTTGGTGGGCAGGTACTTATCAAGGTATCGGAGCCTAAACTCTGGGCCTTGTGGGGGGAAGACCGTGCTCTTGGGTTTCGGCCTTACCCTTCGGGGCAGCGCTCTGCGGAGTGGCCAGCCATGGAAGTACCTGTCTAAAGATCGACAGAAGGTCCATGGTGCTTGACCAACGTGGACGTTGGTCTCGAAGGGGGGAGTATTGATACGAATCCCACATTGGTTGGGAGTGAGGGTGAAGTGCGGTTTATAAGGGGGCCGCCACCTTCAAATGGTACCAAGGGTTTTCCAAAGTAAGAGGATACCTAAGGGTATATTGGGCCAGGGCCTGTGGGCCTTCGGTTTGGGAGTTAGGCTGGGGACTCGAAGCCCAGTTCGTCTGTCTGGGGGCGTGACCCAGGAACTGCTCAGCTCCTTGTGGGCCGGGGTGGGACCCTTGTTATGCTGAGTTGGTGGGCAGGTACTTATCAAGGTATCGGAGCCTAAACTCTGGGCCTTGTGGGGGGAAGACCGTGCTCTTGGGTTTCGGCCTTACCCTTCGGGGCAGCGCTCTGCGGAGTGACCAGCCATGGAAGTGCCTGTCTAAAGATCGACAGAAGGTCCATGGTGCTTGACCAACGTGGACGTTGGTCTCGAAGGGGGGAGTATTGATACGAATCCCACATCGGTTGGGAGTGAGGGTGAAGTGCGGTTTATAAGGGGGCCGCCACCTTCAAATGGTACCAAGGGTTTTCCAAAGTAAAAGGATACCTAAGGGTATATTGGGCCAGGGCCTGTGGGCCTTCGGTTTGGGAGTTAGGCTGGGGACTCGAAGCCCAGTTCGTCTGTCTGGGGGCGTGACCCAGGAACTGCTCAGCTCCTTGTGGGCCGGGGTGGGACCCTTGTTATGCTGAGTTGGTGGGCAAGTACTTATCATTTCTAGATCTATTTCTAGCTGGATATATTTAGTTTTGTCTCTAGCTGATGCTTCATGCTTGTGCTTGTACATAAACTCACTGCATGTGAATGCTCTATTTGTTGATACATGCATTTTGGATAAAGCTACAACAGAGAATACTGTGAATTAAGTGCTGAAAACGTGCCAATAGTACACTATGTTATCTCTCCTGTTGCTTTGAGATCATCTGTTTGGCTGATGTTTAGGAATATTATAATTCCTGACACTGGCTGGTTCAAAATTAGGTTGAGTTTGGCATTGGTTATTGATAAGATCACACCCAAGCAGAGTGCCACAAGAACAATATATCGAAACAAACTGATATATATGTATGAAACAGAACTGCTATTACAGAACAATTGCACATGACAGAGATAACCTAGCTTTGGAGGAGCATAGGACCTCCCACTCTTTGACCTAATTCTTTCCTGATTCTTCCCTCTGTCCCCAAAACCTCGTTAACAACAGAAACACTAAAACAAAATAGGCAATAGAAAATCTACAAGTGGACCACTGATAAGCAAGCACGTATCACACCTGTCCCCCCCCCCCCTTTTACACAACTAACTAATAGGTCTATCAGTTATCTTTTCCTGTTTATGCTCATTATTCACCTTGTGTCTTTTTTGGGTAAATTAAGCAGAAGCGGGCTGGAAAATCTTTGCCAAACTTATCTTGATTTGAATCTTAATCTGCTACTGAAGGAAGTTTTTTTGTGATGTGCATTTAATCATGATTCTCCATGTGTGCATCAGATTTCTCTGTAGTTTACCTTTTCCCCTTCAGTTTGGTTTAGTTTCAAGTTGTTTGGCAGGCGGGACAGATATGGTGGGAGGGGTTCTCTATTTCATTTGATGTTTTTCTATGTAGCTGCTGGATCTATCAATATCAGCAATATCTTGACTGGGAAATGCCTGGCTAAAATAAACGCGACAAATGCAAGTACCACAGTTGAAGAGTGCAGCAGCAGTAGTATCGCCAATTCTAAAGAGTGTATTATCACAGCCCCAATGAAAAGTACAGTTTCTGAGGCTTTGGAAGACATAACTGCTCTTTTCTATGATGAAGAGCGCAATGAGATATACACTGGTAACAGACAAGGTCTGGTGCATGTGTGGTCGAATGAGGTGAAGATTTTTTGTCGTTCACATCTTTGATCCACACGGGGAAGAATTACTCGGCTGGTTCATGCATTGTCTAATTGGGGCAGATAGCTGGCGCCGAGCAATGACTGTGAGAGAATGGTTGTTATTCCCTACTGGCTTGAGTGCATTTTAATCTTGGGAGACTGAATAAGTGTATTATCATTAGATGAGTTTCAAAACCATTGTCAGATTGTGTCATTAGATTTGGTAGATTGTAGTGTAGTAATAATAGTTCCTGTATATGTTTTCTCTGCCCCTCTAAGAAGCTTTGAGGGGCAGGTAAATTGTTCACGAAGTTAAATCTTGCGGAGATATTTATGTGTGCAATTATCTTGTTGCTTGTAGAGCATAACAAAGTTTGCCAACGGTTTGTAAAGAAATCTTCAAAGTCCAAATTGATAAAACCGGATTGATTGATCGGTTTTTTCCTTAAAAAGTTTTATTCATTTCCCCACTGAAATTTCAACCGGAAAATTTGATAAAAAAACCCATAAAAACTGATAAAAAACTGAAGACAAAAAAGAGACCCCTCGATCGCCTAATTTATGTCAAAAAATTGGAAAAAAATTAAATTTCGACCGCGAACATCTTGTTCCTCCTTAATATTTTATAATTTTCCTTAATTTTCTAATTTTTTAGTTAATATTTTTTTTCAAAGAACAAACAAGATATGGTCGCACAGACTTTCGTTTGGATTGAGGGATTTTGAGGGAAGAGAAAGGAAGGGAAATAGAGTTTCCTTCCAATTCCCTTGTTTGGATAATTTATTAAAAATTAAGGGGAGGGATTTGAGGGGATTGGGGAGGAAGATTTCTTCAAATTTTTGTTAAAATTCTCTCTCCAAAATGGAGTCATTTGGAGGGAAGGGATTACTAATTAAGTCATTTGTAAGTTAAATATTTATTTTGTCCTTGTACATAATACTTTAACATAAAAATAAGGATAAATTAGTAAATTAAACAAATTTTCTTTCCTTCTTTTTTTTATTTATCCAAACATGGGAGAGGGAAAAATAATCCCCCTTCCCCTCCCTTCCCTTCTCTCCCCCTCCCCTCCCTTCCCTTCCCTTCCCCCCAAATCCCTCAATTCAAACACACTCTAAAATGCAGATTATTTTAAGAGTACGGGCCGTGGGTTGGATACTTCAGAGCCACGGCCCATATAGTGTCGGCTTCTGGGCTGTATCCCTGAGATGGCCCAATGGGCTCGGCTTCTGGAACTCCATATAATAACCCCCAATTTATACAGTGGACTAACATTATTATTCTCATTATTGCTAGATAATTCGATCTTCAACGGCTGCAGTATTTGAAAGAGATACTTCTCTCTTCCCTCACAGACCTTGGCGTTTCCCGATCTGACATCACCGATTGACGATCGCGCAGAGGGAAGAGATAGTCTCTCTGTACGCGGAACACGCGCGCATGTTTTGCTTTGGTACTTGGAAGAACTAGGGTTAGGGTTTTGAATTTGGGGTGGATGTGGATGCGGTGGAGCAGGGTTCGAAGAAGAGGAAGCAAGAATCATGCATATAATGTGTTGGTAAGTAAAATTTAGTAGTAGATGGAAGGACGGAGGATATCGGCGAGTCCTAGGCCCTGCTCGGGGAGGCGGGTAGTGGCGAAGAAGAGAGCTCAGTCGGATGTTATAATGAATAGTGTGAAGAAGCTGCAGAGGCGCGAGATTTCCTCAAAGATAGATCGAGCTTTTACTGTCAGCAATGCCCAGGAGAGATTCCGCAACATGCGCTTGACTGTATGTCCAATTATTTTCCCCCTAATTTTGTTATGCTTTTACACTAACATTCTCTTTTCCTTTTCTTTAGAAATTCTGATTGTTTCTAGCTTTTTGAGTGATTATTCGTAACAGAATTGATTACTTGTAGCTTAGGATGATTTGAGAAATAGTATTCGTTCTTCAAAAATAAGGTTCTTGTATATTGAGAATTTGTGGCTGGAGTTTTGAGTTTCAGGAGTGAGGTTTGGCGCGAGACAGTGGGAGAGCGACTCAATTGTTCAGTTGTGTAATTTATTTTATTGTATTTTCAATCATCATTGAGTTCAGCTCTTTATAGTCTAATAGGCTACACCTTTTCCTTTTTTTTTTTCCATGGGCATATGCATAATCTCTAACTTAGAATTATATTTTGCTGTGCCATGCTTAGTGTATTTCTATTTGTTTTTAGGTTGAATATGACACTCATGATTCCAAGGGGCATTGTTCAGTGGTACTGCCCTTTTTGGCGAAGAGAACGAAAGTTATTGAGATTGTCGCCGCCCGCGATATTGTCTTTGCTCTTGCACATTCTGGTGTTTGTGCAGCTTTTAGTAGAGGTAGCATCCCAGATAATGCTTATATTGTGACAGAATGTTGATTTTTAATGCTTCTTGAAAACTTCAGTGTGTGATTTTTGCTTCCTGTTATGGACATTACTTTATTCACTCGTTCTCTGTTGGCTATTTTACTTGCAGAGACAAATGACCGAATATGTTTTTTGAATGTGAGCCCTGATGAAGTCATCCGGAGCTTGTTCTATAATAAGAACAATGATTCTCTTATCACAGTCTCAGTTTATGCTTCTGACAACTTTAGCTCTTTGAAGTGCAGGTCCACGAGGATTGAGTATGTAGAGCTATAGATCTCTTTTCTTATTTATGTTTGTTTGCTTAGTTGTTTCCTTTCCTTTTTTTTTCTTCTCACTGTGTTACTTGTTCTCTTTCATATGATTAGATACATAAGAAGAGGCAAGCCAGATGCAGGATTTGCTCTTTTTGAGTCTGAGTCCTTGAAGTGGCCTGGATTTGTGGAATTTGATGATGTTAATGGGAAGGTGCTAACTTACTCTGCACAAGATAGGTATTTATCCAACACATGCTGTCCTGTTTTCTTCACTACAATATATATGTTTTTATTTGTGGCTTTGACATGTTTAATTGCTGTCAGTATATACAAGGTGTTCGATCTGAAAAACTACACCATGCTCTACTCTATATCAGATAAAAATGTACAGGAAATCAAGATCAGGTTCTCCCTCTCTCCCACAGTTTTTTTTTTTCCATGCATGTGATTCTCGTGCATTGTACTCCTAATTGCTTGACAGAAATTTCTCTCTTTTTTCTAGAACCATAGTGTTCATGTTTTGAGTTTGCAGTGTTCTGTTGAATTACCCAATTTTAAGCTTTTGATCAAAGATGAGGGTTTTTTGTGCTGTCACCGGTTGCATATTGTTAGACTTAATTATCAATTCTGTGGAACTCTAGCTCACCAATGTGGTTGAATGAGTTGCTGAATGATTGTTCTATTTTCTCCTTCTCATTGTTTGTCATGCATCATATGTGTCATTCCTAACAACTTATGTCTGCTTTAACAGTCCTGGGATAATGCTGTTGATTTTCAATAGAGCGAGTAGCCATGTGCCTCTTAAGATTCTATCGATAGAAGATGGCACAGTTCTCAAAGCTTTCAACCATCTGCTTCATCGCAACAAGAAGGTGGACTTCATTGAACAATTTAATGAAAAGCTTCTTGTTAAGCAGGAAAATGAGAACCTCCAGATTCTTGATGTAAGCCTCATCTTTTTGTGGAAATTACTTTATGCCTTTTCTAATTTATATGCCTTTGATCATCCCTTGAGTTGTGTGTAGGTTCGAACCTCTGAGACGATGGAAGTTAACAGAAATGAGTTTATGACTCCTTCAGCATTTATCTTTCTATATGAAAACCAGTTGTTTCTGACATTCAGAAATAGAACTGTTGCTGTTTGGAACTTTCGTGGGGAGCTTGTAACTTCATTTGAGGATCACTTACTGTGGCATCCAGACTGCAACACAAACAACATTTACATAACAAGTGATCAAGATCTTATTATTTCTTACTGCAGGACTGAATCTGACTATCAATGCGGAGAAGGAAATGGTAATTCTTTCACTTCCTTATCAGGTTTATCTCAATAAATACAATCCAATTTTTTATGTTTGGAAATAGGTTTTATTTCTTGTACTGCCACCCGACTTGAGCGACTTTTATTCCATAATTCTAGGTTTTGGGTTGCCACACTTTTTTTCTTCAATCATCTTCACGGAGCATAGAATTAATAACTAGAGAATGGAAGTAAAATAGTAAATTAACAAAGAATAAACTTATTGCAGTATAGAAATGGGAATCTAATGAATGAATGGTAGGAGAAGTATGCCTCATAGGTTCATTAATGTTGTGTCCCAGTTCCAATCACATATCGTTCCTAGTCTTACAGGTTTCTAGATCTCTTGTTACCTGGAATATATTTAGTTTTCCCTAGCTAATGCGTGTGCTTGTACATACATTTATTTTGGATATGGCTACAACAGAGAGTAGCGTGAATTAAGTGCTGAAAACATGCCAACGGTACACTATATTATCTCTCCTGTTGATTTGAGATAAACTGTTTGGCTGATGTTCAGGGACATTATAATTCCTGACACTGGCTGGTTCAAAATAAGGTTGAGTTTGGCATTGCTCATCTTTTCCTGTTTATGCTCATTATTCACCTTGTCTTTTTTGGGGAAAATTAAGCAGGAGATGGCAGGAAAATCTTTGCCAAACTCATGCTGTTTTGAATCTTGATGTGCTACCGAAAGGAAGTTTGACTCCCTGTGCATTTTATCATGCTTCTCTATGTGTGCATTAGATGTCTTTGTAGTTTACGTTTTTTGTTCAGGTTGGTTTAGTTTAAAGTTATTTGGCAGGTGGGATGAAGAAAGTAGAGGGGGTTCTTTATTTCATTTGATGTTTTCGTATGCAGCTGGGTCTATCAATATCAGCAATATCTTGACTGGGAAATGCCTGGCTAAAATAAATGCAACAAATGCAAGTACCACGGTTGAAGAGTGCAGCAGCAGCAGTACAGGCAATTCTGGAAAGTGTATTATTACAGCCTCAATGATGAGCACAGTTTCTGAGGCTTTGGATGACATAACTGCTCTTTTCTATGATGAAGAGCGCAATGAGATATATACTGGTAATAGACATGGTCTGGTGCATGTGTGGTCAAATTGAAGAGATGATGTTTTGTCATTCTGATTTTTGACACACAGAGGGAAGAACACGGTGGGTTCATGCATCGATCGACTTATTTAGGCAGATAGCTCATGCTGAGGAACGAGAGTGAGGATTGTTATTCTGCCCTACTGGCTCCAGTGCATTTTAACCTTGGGAGTACTGTATCATTTGATGAGTTTCAAAACCATTGTCTGATTGTATCATTAGATTTGTTAAATTTTAGGGTAGTGAGAGTTCCTGCATATGTATGCTGCCCGACTAAGAAGGTTTGAGGGCAGGTAAATGGTTCACGAAGTTGTTATATCTTGTACACACTTATTTTTAGTAATTTTCTTGTAGAGCGGAACAAAGTTTGCCAATGACTTCTTACTTGTTCCATCTGATCTGATTTTGGATTCTTCATTCTGTCGGGCCATGGACACACCGCCTGTCACACTATGGCAGCTGGCCATGCCCGAATCAGGTAGTACGATGGCGCAATCAATGAAGGAAAAAAAGAAGAAGCGAGAATTACCCAAAAAAAAGTCATTATATATACAGAGAGCTCATGATTCTTGTAGCAGACTTAGAATTATACTGCAGGAACTACTGCTGTCTGCATTACACCCAGGGGCAAGCCAGAGCTTAACATAGAGGAGTCATAGTGGTAAGACATAGAATTTTATATTAGGGTGGACAAAGTTAGAGGAAGGAAAAAAAAAAGAAGCGAGAATTACCCAAAAAAAAGTCATTATATATACAGAGAGCTCATGATTCTTGTAGCAGACTTAGAATTATACTGCAGGAACTACTGCTGTCTGCATTACACCCAGGGGCAAGCCAGAGCTTAACATAGAGGAGTCATAGTGGTAAGACATAGAATTTTATATTAGGGTGGACAAAGTTAGAGGGGGTCTAGGGGCGCTGCCCCTGGGATTTTTTTTAGCTTATTTATTAATTATACATTTTAAAGTATAAAAACTGACACTAAAAATGAAAAAAAAAATTATAAGATATGATAAATAATATTTGTCACATGCCTTTTTGTTTCAACCATGAACATGAAATTTTATAATAAAGGGGTAAATTAGTATAAAATTAGGTTTATTAAAAAAATTTGAGGGGGTCCCTCACTACAGGTGGCTTCGCCCCTGATTGCACCAGCGGCGGTCAAAATTTAGGCCATACATAAGGTAGATCCACCCATTTTGTGGTTGCCCTAGTTGTCAACAACTTCAACGAGAGTTGGCTCATAGTCACTAGGTGCCTCAAATCCATGGAGATTCATCACAGTGGCAGCCACGTTGGCAAGCCCAGCATTTGGTAAATCTTTGCGGTATCTGACACCAGGTGCCAATCCAGGACCCCCAATCGCAATGGGCACCTGCTCAAGGAAACTCCAAATAATGTGTCAATGCTCGGGGAAGTTACTCTAACAAATCAGACGAGAGAGAATGGCCAACTGACTGCATAAGAGGCACAGCAATGTCCTAATAAGAGGCTATATAAAACAAGCAAGCAATAACCACTGTTGGCCATTCAAGTGTGCATACAATTGTTGGACAGTGAGATCTAAAAAAAATTGTCCATCGCTTGTAAATTTGTGAAACTACCTGAACTAGTATATTTTAGCAGGTTTCAGAATTTATTGTACTTCAAGTCAGGTATGCAAGCATAATCAGATTCAAATGCTGAAGTGCACATCATAGCAAAGGAGGCTGAAACTATGAAGTTTGAATAGAGAGTTCCCGCCTAAATTCAACAGAGAAGACGACAAAGCCAAGTGCTATTAACATCTAGTTTCAGACTTACCGGTTGGAGAGTGTGGGAAGTGAGAACTTGAATGTTGCCATTCTTGTCAAGAAGAGGTTTCCCAGATTTGTCCCTCTTCACCATGTCCTCTGCATTTCCATGATCTGCAGTAACAACATATATGCCACCAACTTGCTCTATCGCATCCAGGATCACCTGCATTCATAAAAGCCTCTCCAATCAGTCATATAGATGAAATTGAGGATCAAGACAACAAAAAGTATACTAACAAATCAACATCTGAAAAAATGAGCTGTGTAGTCAAGAACATTCGATAAGCACGCTGTTTTCCTGAAGTAGGTCTCTCCTACCTTATTTTCAAGAATATCAGAAAACAAATTAAGAAAAACAAGCTCTCTTAAAAGTTTAAAACTCACTTCCTACAGTAAAATTTATTGTGAACCTTGCAACTAAGGTTAATTTTGTTTCCGATTCTCATTTAGAAATGACTAAGCTTCTTGAACATTTCCGTAACAGCTCTACCACACGAGGAGTAGGGCAAAAAGAAAATATAAGTACTACCCTAATGGTTTATGTGGTTTATATCGTCATCATCATAATCATGATGCCACCATCAAATTCCATAATTCAAGGTTAAGCTGCAAGACCTCTCTCAAATCCATGTTAAACCAATAAGATGGAGCCACCATACCTTGACAGCATCATCTGTGAACTTGCAACCCACAACGGTGGCCTGAATATCTCCTGTATGACCCACCATGTCACCATTTGGTAGGTTAACACGAACCGGAACAGACACGAAAATATGTCAACCACAAGTTTGTTCAATTTTGGAACTAAATTTCTCACATAATATGAAAGTGTGCATTAAATCACCTGATGAAATTTGCGGCTAAGGATAGCATCCCTCGCCTTTTCAGCAATCTTCATTGCCTTCATTTTGGTTGGACATTAAAAGTAATTCCTACATCACTTGGAATTTCCACATATTCCTCCATCTCATGGTTGAAATAACCAGAGCGATTTCCATTCCAGAAGAAAGTGACATGACCAAACTTGACAGTCTCACTGTTGCCAAAAAAAGGAGGAAAATGACCAGTTGAAAAGAGAGAAACAATGGGAAACACTAAATAGATAACAGGAGTTGAATGCAAAGACATGAATTCAGAAGGAAACAAATTCTAAGAAGTCAAACAAACAGCTGTACTACAGATCAGTTCCAAGCAAACAAGTAAAACAGCCATGAAATACAAGTCTAATGCTCAAATTAATGTTTTCCAATCAGGTCAATTTTTCTTTCTAATCAGTCTAATCAAGAGATAAGATATCAGTTTCATTGAAGAGAGAGAGACAAATGCATTATTAGTGGTTTGCTTATTCATATAATAAACTTCAGCCTGTGAGTTTGAATTTATTTTGTATGAGCTGGTCTAAGGTGGATTGATTAAATAAAAAATCTAGAGATACAAGTATACAACTAACCAAGGAGACACCATGAAAAGGTCAGGAAGATTTGTAGGTTTGCACAACAGACACTCATTGCAGGGCCAACCTATCAACTATTTAAAAAGAGATCATCAAACTAACTCAAGTTCCACAGTGTCCCAACAAAAGGGGCTCCTACGTACTCAATTTCCAGGGATATGCAAAAAATACTAATAGATATCGTCATTAATAAAAATGTTCAATAATAAAAAAAGAAAAATAAATGGGCAAACGAGGGGAATTTAATTATTGAACCCGCGCATGGTGGATCCACAATCCACTGCCTTGATCCACTTGGCTACATCCGCCCTTATACTTCTTATTAGCTAACGTATGAAAAGGAACAAGGGCATTTTGTTTCAAGAAATTGAATTAGTTTCTTTTGTGCCTAAATTATAAATGAGATATTTACTACTCACCTACAAGCAAAGGTACGAATGCCGTTGTGCACTAAATATTCACCAGAAGTTCTGTCAATCTCTGGTGGAGAGACAAGGTAATGGCTGGGAAGCTTCAGCTCACCATCATATTGAAGCATTCCAGCATAATGGATTTGAGGAAATCGAACACGATCGAATTTGTCAAAATCTTCATACTCAAGAGCCTTGGCCAGCATAACCATACGGTCAGCTCGGAAGTTGAACGTTACTACAGCATCTCCATCATTTATGGGGCCAACAGGATTCCCATTCTCATCGACAATAACAAAAGGAGGTAAGTACTGATCATCGGCTTTTAGATCTTCCCTCAATTTCTTGACAGCTTCAACAGCACTTTTAAATTTGTATGGTGCTTCGCCAAGAACGTGGGCATACCATCCACGTTTCACCACATCCCAGTCATTCTGTAGTTGATTCATCAACATTGTTCAACAACATACCAGATGACAGATTCATTTTTAAATACCTCTACCTTTGAAGCACAATAATATAACAGGATACAAAATATTACAAAAGTAGAAAAGGAAATCGACAAATTGTAAATTCAAGTGACAAGAAGATACTACATCCCTGTGCACTAAATAAGTTTTTCTGATCTAACTTTTTAAAGGGAAGAGTGCTAGTTCATGCACAAAAATTCCTTATTTGCATAATATCATGCCAAAACAAAGATGCACAATTATCCTATGCCAGAATGAGAAGCTGGACAATGATCATGATCCTCATTTGTCACAAGAATGAATCCTAACAGTCTAACACATACCTCATAACGGTCCATTGTCACATACATGCACCCTCCACCAGATGCTATCTGTGCATAAACCCCCTTTGCACGTAGTTCTGCAAGCTCTTTCTCAAGAGTTTCAACGAATCCAACACTAGTACCGTCCAGGACATCACGCCCATCAGTAAGTATATGAACACAAATTCTTTTAGCACCATGCTGGGCTGCTCCTTTTAGCAACAACTGCAAAAATAGCAAAACAATCAGGAAACATGTAATTAAACAAGGTTGGAAAAAGAGTCATCCATGACAAAACATACCTGCAACTGATCAAGTCTGGAGTGGACTCCTCCATCACTCAATAAGCCAATCAAGTGCAATGTACCGGTTTCAAAGCACTCTTTTATGTAGTTAAACCCTTCTCCTTCATAGATTTTCCCGGAAGCAAGATCAAGGTCTACAAGCTTTGCTCTAAATTCCAAAATAAATCATAAAAGAAAACCAGCATTTCAACAATCATATCAGAAAAACAGCATTTCAACAATATCCCGGTGATTAAAATTTTTAAAGAAAATTGTGTTACAATAAGAAACACACATCATTGAGGTCCGTAGACGGGAATCAAATAGTATGACATTTCCTTGGAAAAATTGCCTTATTCACCCAAACACCTAAATACAGCTATTAGTTGTACTTGAAAAACATAATAATGTCATGGGAATCACAATATCATTACAGAACGAAGTGAAACAAACATGCCATACATTTGAAGTACATATATTTTCCACCTAGAAAGCCATACAAATCCCACAATCATAAAAACATAAAATGCATTTCTTGAGACACAGGGGAGTTAATATTGACAATTTTAAGGAAAAAAAATTTTTAAGTCACATTGAATGGCTGCACAGTACCCCCGACAAACAATTAATTGATGCACACATCAAACTAAAAATATGCTAATACTGAAAGACATTTACCCTTGAGCAAAAATGCGGCCAGCGCCAAGTGCATTGTGACCAACTTCACTGTTGCCCATGTCATCCTCAGTTGGAAGGCCCACAGCATTACCATGAGCCTTAATTACTCTCCACTTCTCGGGGGCACCCTATAAAAATCAATGTTGAGTGAAATAATGTTTAGATCCTTGCCTTCATAATAATAGAAGTTCGACCTAACTACAGCCGCAGAACATAAAATAACCAGTAACGACAAGAAATTCATCAGCATTATAACATTAGAGGATTGATATCCTTGCTTTCATAACAATGAAAAATCGACCTAAACAACAGCTACGGAACATGAACCTGGTGACGACATGAAATTCATCAGATCATAACCATTACAACAGATGAACGTAGATAAGGTAAAAAGGAAAATCCAGGATGCAATAGCATCACAAACCAAACATGCTTCGTAGATCAATATACCAGAGTAAAAGAAGAACATAAGAGGAACAGTAATAAATTTAGGATTTCCAGAGGGAAAAGGAAACAAACCTTCCTGAGGGAGTCCATGGTGGGAGTATCGGCGACGTGGATGCAGTTATAAGGATCAGGATTAGCTTCACCCCACCCATCCAAAACAACCACCGCCACGATCTTATCTTTTGGCAGCTTTGGATGATCGGCCAGTTTCCAGTTAACTTCGCCTGCGCTCCCCATCCTCGTCAATCTCTCTCTTTCTCTCTCACCTGCTACTGGAAATATCGAATCCGTGTGTGAACCAATTCACGTGAAATAAAACCAGTGAGCCAGAACTTCAATGGAGCAAGAAACAAGTGGAAGTTATCGCGAAAACTAATGCAAGAAAAAGAAACTACTTTGCCGCCATTGCCGGTACCAGATTCACGTTTGACCGTCGGATCAATAGAACCAAAAAATCTTGACCGTTGATTAATACTTAGCGGCACTCGTGTTTTTGTACTTTTTGGTCATTTAACATGAGACTTCTAGTTCAAAATCGAAGAATGTTCTAGCTTATTCTTAACGGACCGTTTGGCACTGTTGACGTGTCCACGGTGCACCGAACCATTAGAAGCCTTTTCCGTTAGTTTGGAGCAACGGAAAGTCTGTTCTCCTGCGCGCCCATTCTTTATTTCATCACAACTTATAAGGCAGCCAGTTTACTTAGCTGCGAATTGTCGCAGTGCTCATTAATTTAATATCATGAGTATCATCTTATAGGGATCTAAAGTAGAAGAGGGGTTTTATCCTTTGAGAATATGTCTAATCCAAGTTTAATGCTACCGACTTTAGAATGCTTTACTTGCTAGCAAGATTAGTTCTATCTAGATTAGTTTAGATAGCACCAATATAATTAAGCAATCCGAGTTTAGACTCATGTTAGATGTCTAAATGATCAATTTATATGATGTCGTTATATATATATATATTAAACAAATAAGATTAGGGCAAACAAATTTATAGTAATAAAAAGGATGCACAGACTCAATTGTGCTATTGCGCCCCAAGGCCCAAGTACGCGTCCAAGGCACATAGGGACGGATGGATCAGATGGATCCAAGATATCATATAGTGTCCAATGCCAGAAAGCCCAAAGGCTTGGCCCAACACCAAGCCCAATACCTCATTCTCCACTTGAAAAGCTCAAAAGCCAAATCTTCAAGAGAGGGTCTTTGGCACGGTCTGCTTCAGTAGGCGTATGTCGCTATCCAACTGAAAGACCAAACGTTCAGGAGAACTTTGAGCCAATCACCCAACAGGGTCTATGACACTGCATGCAGCGGCCGAAATATGAGGAAGATCTTCTGAATCATAGTATCCATCCAATCCAACGAGTCCCTCTAACATCTTCTATAAATACGATCATTAGGGATGTAGACTAGGGAATTTGGGAGTATTCACACTTGGCTAAGTTTTATTATGAGCTCTCTCTCCCCTCTTTCTAGTCTCAACCTAGGTCGTTGTTGCAGGACTGCCATCAACCATCCACATAGACGATCATCTTGATAGCACTCCCCGCCCCCGCTCACTACAACAGTCACGGTGAACTATATCCACTATATTTACTTGTCTATTTTGTTCTCTACTTAATTCATTTTCCTAACTTGATCGTCGGGTGTTTATTTGCCACGTGTCAAGAATTCTCACGAATGTCATTCTCTATGCTCTTTGCAAGTCGTTGGTGGGCCATGGTTGCCCCTATGACACGTGGTCAATTGTAAGTCTTATATTAAATTATTCTTTATTAATGTTCAATTTTAAAAAAAAATAAAAAATAGAGAGATCTAAAGGATAAATCGTGTAACAGTGAAAAAGAGAAATTTTTTGGGAGAGAGATTTACATTAGAGAAGCGAGATTTACATTAGAGACTAAGCTGCAGAGATTAACGCGGGGAAGGCAGTTGCAGGTGTTGGAGAGAGAATGTGCATGGCTTGGATTTGATAGGAGAGGTTCATATCACAGGGGAACCTTGCCCTAGTTGATTGGAAGATAAATGTTGAGAGGAAAAAGTGGTGTGTTTGAGTGAGTAGCGAGTGACCGGAAATCGGAGATGAAAGTCGGTGGCGGTGGCGGTGTATATTCCGGGAAGAGGCGATGCAACGGGCTGGTGGTTGGGGTGCTGTGCCTTGTCATCCTCTCTCTGCTTGTTCCTCTCATAGGCCTTCACAATGCCTTTCACTCTGGCGGTAATAATACTCGATCTCTAGATCTGTTCGTTCTCTTCTCCAATTAGGGCATGAGCATAACATCAATATCAGATCCAGATTTAAGATTATATAGAAGCCGATCTGGCCCTGTGGTAGAGTTACAACGGTGTAAGCCGATCTGCCTGCATACTGATTGTTCCAAACCTGTCGGTACGGGAATTTTGTGCACGGGAGTTGTTTACCTATAGAATGGATATGATTTCCTATTTTTGTTCATTGAATCTGCATTTCTATGTATCTGTGGAACACATGACTAGTTTTGAATCGTCTTTTTTCTCGTATTCATTCATTCGTTAGAAGGTTATGACCTACCTTATTTTTTTATTCCTTTTGCAGCATACCCGTATGATCAACCAAGTTCGACTACTGTAAGCAATTTCACTTGTTCTTTCAATTTATAGTTATTTTTGTTTTTCTGATTTGCGTATAATTTTGTTCATCCAATTATCTAGTTTTGATGTTGACTACTTTCTGCACTTATCTTTTCCTTTCGAATGATTCAAAACAGAATGTCCTTATAGACAACTCGCATGACTCTAAGGTAATCTCCTTTGTTTAGCCTTTGAGTCATTATTGTAAAGAATAGTCCCTTTTAACCTTTTGCTTCCTTACATGAGTTGATACTTTGTTTCAAGCAGGAGAAACATGAGAGCCCTGTAAATGAGACCCGTGTAAAAGAGATACTTGACAAAATACCGCCAATCCTTCCACAGGTTTGTTGTATAATCTTATTCTGAGCATGGTGTTAAGTTGTGTATTTCATGTTTATAACGGGTGCACTTGTCATTGGACATTCACATGTAAAGTATTGCTTATCCCTTTCTATTCTTTAATCTTTTGCACAATAGGGTTTGTGGAACAGGTCAAATGAACCATTAAATGAAACCATTGATACGGCTCCAAGTGGAACTAGTACAGGAAAGAAAGGTCCAGTTGAACTCTATTTTTCACAAAATGTTCTTAGATAATTATTTTCTTTATATCATAACTTGTCTTTTATCAAATAATTTACTTGTTCTCGGAATCTTGCCTGTCAAATAATTTACAGGTAGTTCAACAGCAGATGTTGTGCAGCAACTTCCTACTGATACAAATGTATAATGCATTAACCTGTCTGCCTGAAAGATGCAATCTTAGGTTGCTGTACTTGTAAGGTCTCTAAATACATTGAATTTATGTGGCAGGATGCTAAAACTGGCACTGATCCGGCCAATGCATATGGAAGAGGTGGTGTTGATGAATATGGAAAGGGTGGTGTTGATGAAAATATAAATTCATGTGAGGTGAGCTTTGGGACCTATTGCCTTTGGCGTGGAAAGAACAGAGAGGAAACAAATGGAGAAATGAATGCTTCTATGGTGAAGAAATTAAAGGACCGACTTTTTGTTGCCAGGGCATACTACCCTAGCATAGCTAAACTTCCTGCTCAAAATAAGTTGTCTCGTGAATTGAAACAAAACATTCAAGAATTGGAGCGCGTTCTCAGTGAAAGTTCTACTGATGCTGTTCTTCAACCGGGGTAAATCTAAACAACTTTTGCATTATTTCTCCATCTTCGACAATGTGTTTTGATGATACTCTTGGCAGCAAGATAGCACAAATTGTGATTACTTTCATTATTTATTTGTTAGTCGTGTACATTCTGCCATACTTCTTGTCTTTTCTTCTTCTGAGTAAAAGTTAGTGTGCTATTTTCACTTTGACCAGTCATAATTCATGTTCTTAGAATTCTTATCTTGCTGACAAGGCACAAACCAGCTAAACATTTCTTTGTTGTATTTCTTCTTTCATTTGTGTTTTGCCAACAATCTTTTGTTGTTTCCTTCAATAATAATAATATTCTTCTGTCAAATGTGCAAAATTTTGCATTTTTGGCATGCCAAGTGTGAGTACACCGGTTATGGGTATTGATGTTGGCCACTAATCGCTAAAATTGTAAAGGTTAGAACCACCTTAAGGTGGCTCATATTGGAATTTTACAGACAGAACCAAATTGGAAATTGTATGCCTGCAAGCAACTTTTGATGTTTGGAGCCACTTTTCAGTATGCCTGGAAGCAGTTCTGTTTTTTTTCCCCTCCCTTTTGTTTGTATGGACCTCCTCGGCTAGCTTTTAGTGTTTCTGTGAATGTATGGCAAGCTGATAAAATATATTCTGATAATAAGTAGTTATTTCTTATTATAAATCATTTTTTTCTGCTCAAGAGAAGAACGCGCGTGCAAATATTACTAAAGGTAAAAAACTCCCGAGTGCAAAGCTCCCACAGTAGTAGGGGTCGGAGTCATGCAAGATGTACGCAACCTTCCTCCCGCACAATATGCGGGGAGGCTGTTTCCGGGGTTTGAACCTATGACCTCTAAGTTGTATCTCTGCAACTTAACCGTTAGGTTGCATGTTCGCCTGTGTGCACATATCACTCGACCAACTAAAAACTCCTTGTAGACAATCTGCCATCACTAAACATCTGCTCAATTTATTCACTTTTTATTATGTTCTTCCATCTGTTGTTCTTTGTTTCATGCTTTCTTCCATTGGCATGCAGTGATCAAAAGTTTCCACTGTTTTTGTCCTTTGGCTTTTATTGTCTACTGTCAGAATTGATCATATTGCTCAAACTAAGTGGTATTACATATATTATCAGAATTGAGAAGAAGTTACGTAAGATGGAAGCTGCCATAGCCAGAGCTAAATCATGCCCCGTTGATTGCGGTAATGTTGATAAGAAGTTGAGACAAATACTTGACTTGACCTTAGATGAAGCAACCTTTCACATGAAGCAGAGTATTTTCCTCTACCAACTAGCAGTCCGGACCATGCCAAAGGGTCTCCATTGCCTTTCAATGAATCAAACAGTGGAATATTTTAAATCACCTTTGAAGGACATGGAACTCTCTTTAGCTGGGAAATATTCAGACCCCACTCTGCAACACTATGTTGTCTTCTCCAAGAATGTACTTGCATCATCCGTCGTAATAAACTCAACTGTTACGCATGCAAGAGTATGTTACATATATTCTAACGTGCATGTTGAATTAACTTGGCATTATCCGTGCTGATGTAAATTGACTGGCTACTCTGCAATATTTCAGGAAAGTGGGAACCTAGTCTTTCATGTGCTGACAGATCAACAGAATTACTTTGCGATGAAACTATGGTTCTTCAGAAATATGTATAAGGATGCTGCGGTTCAAGTTCTGAATATTGAACATCTTAACATGGATTCTCATGCTGAGGCAACTGACATAAAAATGTCCATGCCTAGGGAGTTTCGTGTTTCTTTTTCAAGTGTTGATAACCAACCGTCAAAAAATATTAGAACGGAATACATAACTACCTTTTCTCCTTCTCACTACCTTCTACCTGAGATATTCAAGAGTTTAGAGAAAGTTCTGGTTTTGAATGATGATGTTGTCGTCCAACAAGACTTGTCTTCCCTATGGAATCTTAACATGGGAGGAAAGGTAAATGGTGCTGTTCAATTCTGCTCTGTGAGATTGGGCCTGCTGAAGAGTTACCTGGGGGAAAACAATGCTGATGAAAATGCCTGCGTTTGGATGTCTGGACTAAATATAATTGATCTGGCCAGGTGGAGAGAGCTTGATCTTACTAAGATATACTGGAGATTTGTCCAAGAGGTAAGTGCCGTTTATTTACCAAACATTTGTCCATTATCATATGGGGGTTGATACGTTTGTCTGACAATGTGTATTTGTCTCTAAATAAAAAATAGCATACTATTCAATTGCTCTCTTGGTTTGGATGAACTGACCTAATCCCTAGTGGCAATGCCTATGCCATACTGTTACTATGGCCTCATGGCCGAAGGATTGGTCCTGTTGGACATCTTTATTATGGATTCTGCATGTTTAGTATATCTAGAGTTTCTTGATTCTTTCAGTACTCAGTAGTGCTATCAAATGTAAAATCATTAACTGTAAGCCAGAGTTTTTGTTGACTCATTTCCCTCATTTGTAATTTGGGCTGCAGGTGAAGTTACGGGAGAAATCAGTTGGAGATCATGAATTGGCTGCAAACTTGCTCACTTTTCAGGATACAGTTTATGCTCTTGATGATTGGGCTTTGTCAGGACTAGGTCATGACTTTTGGATTGATGTTCGAGACATTGAAAATGCTGCTGTGCTGCATTATAATGGGGACATGAAACCATGGCTAAATATGGGAATTCCCAAGTATAAAACATACTGGAATAAGTTTCTGAATAGAGAAGATGAATTTTTGCTTGCTTGTAATGTCAATGCATAATCATCTGAGGTTACTACATGAAGAACGCAAGGTATTAGGTCATGGCAGGTTCATAGCTGTGATGATTTTGATCAACATATATTTCAGATTTTTTTCAGTAAATAAAGGATTGTAGATTTTTATCCTCGCCTGCTAAAGGCAGGAACGACTGATTGCCTTGGAGGTATTGACAGTTGCAAAGGCACTGAGGATCTGAAGCTTAAATTCCAGTTGGTTGAAAGAAAAGACAAGGATCGATTAGGAAGGCCTTCCTTCTCGGCATGGCCTAGCAACTGAACAAGTGCAGCAGGACACATTAAGGAATTTTGTACATGGAAAGGCACAATTGCAACCATTATTTGGGAAAGCTTCCAGTGGCCATTGATGATTTAGAGGATTCTTGGTTGAGAAAGCATAGATTGATACTCAAGTGAGTTCTTTCTAGTTTCCTTCAGTTTTTATTTTAACTGTTTTTGTAGGTCATAAGAAATGGCTAACATTTTTTTTGACAATTTGTATCATTCTAGGAGTAGTAGAAATATATATGTTTCATGTATCAATTAGTATGGCATTGCCCAAGTAATTGGCTAGCTCTGGTTGGGGATACTGCATGTCCATGCATCTGGCTTGAGGAAAAAAATTTGTGCCATCAATAAGGATTTTGATGGTTTTGGAATCCAATGTTTTACCCTTCACTTTTTTCTTTGTGGGGGAGTGAAAAATCTTTACCTTATTCAGTCATTCGAACTACGCATGGTTTAATGCAATTTATAACCTTATAGCACCCCTGGATGGGGATACCTGCTGTTGGTACAGCCGTCCAACCGCTGTAGGCTTTGTGCATGGCTCCCCGTACTGGAGTCCAGTGACCGGGAGCAAACAACAGGGGTAGTAGCCCCAACCAAGTTTCACTATCCTGTTTCAAGGTTAAATGGAGCTTTTCTAGTTTTTATTCCAGGTGGAGTACTTACTTCTTATCCAACATTTTCAATCTCGATCTTTGATATTTATTACTCCTTGGTCTTCAATTTGAAGAATTTTTCTTGCCATCTAATCAAACCTCCGCAATCCTTATGGTTTTTTTTGGCAACTTAGAACAACTCGGGCGTGCTCTTTGAACATGTCACTAGGTCCCTATTCGGACAAGGCTAGACACGCACAAATTTGTCTCACATGTTAGTTTGGTTGAGGTTCAGTGCAAATTATTTGGAAATGGTTGCGTCAGCTTAAAATTGAATTTTCGATATCGGGTGAGGTTTTTTATGTCCCAGGTCCGGAGAGATAACCAACTAGGATATTCCTAAGTTTCTCAGTCTTCTAAGTTGTCCTTCTCCCAAACCAGAATAGAATTGCTAACAATTCCGATATCCACATTTGTCCTAATTTCCGTTGAACCTTGTTCATGAGATTTATTTGAGCTTTGAGCAGCAGCTAGTATATAAAAAAAAAAGAAGTTTCCTCTTTCACATAACATGATCTATATCTTTGGGTCTTAACGTTTTCTGAAAATAGGCTATGCATGATGCTCTTCCAACAAGCGGCTGGTAAAACACATTTTTTGTTCATCCATGGGCCAACAAATAATGAGTGGGCATGTTGGGCCAATAAAACACATATTTTGTTTTTCCATGGGCCAACAAAGTGGTATTATTGTCGTTGCTCTAAATGTGTCTTACCTTCTTCCAAGCCTGCCTTAAAAGCCCACTGGTATTCCTTCTCCCTATAAAAATCTTCAGCAGCTATGGTTAAAGATCCAAGAAAGAAATGACATCTAGACGAGACAATAAGCTCAGTTTAAAGAATAGAAATTGAACAGAAAAGTTGCAAAAATTTCCAACCCAATGTAGACCCATACAGTCTCCAACCATACAAGAACATCTTCTGTATAGAGAAACATCATAGTTCATACATTATACACTGGCTTTTAAGCAGCAAAACGGTGATGATGGGTAGGAGTGAACGTATTGAAGGGTCTCCAAGCCGAAGCAGTAATCAAGCAAAGGTCTCTCCAACCAAGCTTGAGAGTCCCATTGTCCTCAACCAAAGTGTAACCATCCGAGGGAAACATGCCAAGGAGAAGTGTAGCCTGTGTGGCTGCATTGCCAGCAAGAGAGATGCCCTTGAAGCCACACTGCTGGAGCCTCTCCCTCCAGTTGTGGAACTTCACTTCTCCACTCCTAGACGGCCCTCCCACCGCCAAAACGTTCCGTATCTCCCTCGAAAGCAGCTGCTGCTCCACCACGTGCCGCTCCTCGCTCTCCTCCCCGTAGCTCGCTCCTAGCGAGTCGAACACTGCCGAGTAATAATGTATGGCCTCCACAAACCTGCCTAGGAATGATCCTGCATGGCTGAGATCCTGCTCCACCACTGTCACCACCTTTGGTGCCAATCTGCCGTAATGGAAGCATGTTACGAGATAGGACATGTGACCGACACCAAAGTGTGTGTGTACTTACCCCAAGTGTAGGGTATCGTCAAGTAATAAACCGGTGAGTCCGGTATCGATCCACGAGGAAGCAATGCAAATTTGAAGTGAATGATATGCAAATGACTAGCTAACACTAATAAACACAATGAATATCAAATAAAAGCAAGTAAAAGAAATGGGCCGAATGACTCGGTAGCATGAGCGATTTTGTAATCAAAGTAAGCACAAATTGGATTTAAAACAATTAATTAAAAACCTAGTCTCTAATCCGTCCCGGTGGTTACTCGGTTCTCATACTCAAGGTATCATTGCAAACACACACAACCATACACAATGCATTGTGTGATACTATCAATCATGCATATGCAAAGAGAATTGGGATATAAGACTTCAATTCATACATGTAGGCCATCGGGTCTCTTAATCTACGATGAACGCAAAGGGATAAGCACCTAATATTATGGATTAATGTTCCCCCTTGGGGCTCGGCTTGGCTAACACCCTAGTTTCACACTCAAAGATCAATTAACCATAACTCTCCCATGCACATTCCTAAATTAACCCAAAACCCCATCATCAATACACATAATTAATAGCTATGCAATGGAAAACTCAATTAATTAAGGAAATCATGCAATGGGTTTAACAATTCTCAATCAAACACATTAGATGCAATCCCTAGACTAGACAATCCAAGAATACAATCAAATATGTCATTCTCATATATCCACTCACACAACTATCACGAAATTAAAAGAGAAGAATCGAAGCTACGATTCTTTGAACATACCTTCAGTAATCGAAACCTTGCATCCACCTTTCGGGATTAGAAACTAGAGAAGAGAACTACCCACTCATGATTGTTGCAATAAACATCCAATCTATTGTCATCTAAATCAGAGTTTATACAAAATCAAGAGAAAGCACCAAAAACAACAAAGAAAACTTAGAGAGAGAAACTAGATCTACACTACTCCTATGGTGGCTTCCTCTTGGAGAAGTCAATGAATAATCATTAAATCTCAACCTTGCAATATGTAGCCGTTGCACTTGCATTATTTTCCAAGTCTAGCTTTGCAAGATTTGAGTTGTCATGTGCACTTGCAGCCATCTTTGACCATTTGATTAAACTTGCACCAAATCTTGACCTTGGTATCTCCAACAATTTTGTCATCTTTGACCATTTGATCAAACTTGCACCAAATCTTGGCATTGGTATCTCCAACAATTTCCTTTTAAATGTGTAGCAACTTGCAGCCATCTTTGACTCCAAAAATCAAGTAAGATCTTCTTTTAAGTCAAAAATTGCAAGCAAGAATGTTGTCTTATGCACAACCATTGGATTCACCTTTAAATGATCATCTTAACCCTTCAAGTCTTGTTGTAATCTAATCCATTCATAATTCAAAACAATTCAATCTCGGCCATAGATTAGTGTACCGTTGGAGCTTGTAGTCTTCAAGAATATCTTCATAATCTAAGTCCCGACACCTCACAGCAAAAAGTGCCCAATTCAGTCATTTAAGCCCGATTTCCTGCAGAACCAACGGGAAACATGTATAAGGGTAAAATTACTTTATTTAAACACAAATGAATTACTATAAGCACTAGAACCTCCTAATTAGATAGTATTAGGACCTCAAAATAGAGGTCCGGTCACACCCCCCAACTTAGACGTTGCTAGTCCCTAGCAATGCAAACACTTCTAAAAATAAAATCCTAACTCACTGACGTAGGCATCACGGTTGCATTTAGCGCATGCAACAAGCCTTTAAACCCCTAGGTCACCCTAGTGGACGAGTTGTAGTCTCGTGAGGGCTTATCAGAGCGATACCCACAAACACTTGCCAAGGGATCCACTATTACTTTGAAAGCACCATAAATGATTCTTAAGTTCTCACATGCAAGAAATAGAGCTAATCCCCCAATTTCCCCGCTAGTTGAAGACATGCAAAATCTTTAGAAAATCAATCTCAAATCCCCTCAAAGATGACTAAGAACATTTTATAATATGTAAAATATATGTGCAATCAAGCAAGACAACTCAACACATTCACACAAGTAAAACCTTGTTATGGACCCTTTTGGTGTTCATAAATCCGCAATCCCAAATGTACACAAAAACATAAAAGCATTGTGGTAAGTGAATGACTTACACAATTGAATTAAATGTATGTGTTTATAAAAGATAATTTGGATGGGCATAGCTTTGAGAAAGAAATCACCTACAAGAACAATTAATGCATCCGCCAACTCACTTGTTTACCTTGAATCAAATTCATCAAAAGGTTAAATGGTTTGTAATGTGGCTAAGGGACAAGGTAGGAAGAATTTGGAACTAGGTAACAAGTTGCAAGGTTAAGTTCAAACATGTGAGCTAAATTCTCATTTTGTCACCCCTTCCATTGCACCACAAATCCAAACACTTCTCATCCTTTACACACAAAGGATTAACTTTATTGCATACACCTCTTTTTGATTTTTTTTCTATGCACTTTTTTTTTTCCTTTTTTTCTTCTCTTTTCTTCTCGAAAATGAACAACATTTGAACAACAACCCTCAAATTTTTTTTTTCAACATAAGAAAGGGTAATATCACTACCAACTTATTTTTTTTTTTCAAGCTCCTACTCAACCTTGCAACCAAAAGTGGGAAGTATTTAAGGAAGTGGTGCACACAAGGCTTGTAAGTGAAATAAAAAGGCTTAAAGAAATTTAGGCTTATAATCACTCACAAAGGAATAGGCTAAGCTCAAATCTCTCAACCTAATGAATCATTCAATCCTAAGTTCACAGGCAAGTGGCAAAATACAAAAATCACACTTCTCAGTAATCAAATGTAATGGATGCAAAGCTATTGAAGAACACGTACATAAGATGTCAAATGAATATCAATGAATAGCATCACCCAGAACCCAATGTATATCAAGGAAGAATGGCTCAAAAGATTGAGAAGGGATAAAAGGTAGTTTTCCAGACAAAATGATCCAAAAAACGTAGTCATACAAATGCTTCAATGCCAAGATGCCCACTTAATCACAGTTTTGATATCAAACTAGGTCCCAATCATCCCAAGAACGATTGATCATAGTCATCCTACTCAATCACATGCATCGACTTCACAAAAGAAATCAAGAAACCTACTCTACACTTGCACGTTCGAACAAGAATAATAAATTAACGTTGAAATTGGTAGTGAATCCCAAAAGCATCTACCATTCCCTTCCTAAAGTCCATCTAGCATGTATGAACAACAAAGCACAACACAATATAATAGAGGGTAGGAAATCATACCATACTCTTCAAAAGTGATCGGAATCATGAGAAACGAAGCATATCCTGAAAAAGTTAATACCAACCACACTATCCAAGCATGACACAACAAGAAATTTTTATTTTTTTTTTTCAAATTTTTGATATTCACAAAAGCACACCAAAATAAAGCAAGTTTCACAATGAATTCACAATTCCCTCACCCCCCAACTTAAATGAGATATTGTCCCCAATGTCAAGAATGGAAAACAAGGCAAGAACAAATTGTGAAATGCATTGTGAACATACAAAAACACACCAAAATTAAAGGGTAAAAAAAAATCAAAACATAACACACAACCATGTCACAATTCTCACCCCCCAACTTGAATAAGTGCACAATGAGCAAAAATTGTGAAATGGATTTTGAGCATACGAGATACACAAAAATAAAAGTGATCTCTAAACCAATCCTAAACATATATGTACAAAAGTGGATCAACCATAACACAAGAGAGGGATGGGATCCTTGAGATCCCAAGAACATCCTCAAAATCACTACTCCCACTTTGAGGAACATGACGAACCACACATGATTCGGTCCCCTTTTCTCCAAACTCACCTAAAAAGAATTTTAATCGTGGTTTGGGATGCCACACTTTTCTAATTTTGGTAAATATTTTATGTGTGACATGATGTTTAAATGATTCTTTAAATCCACTTGCAAAAGGTAACGTTGTCAATTCTTGAGGATGCACTTGGTATGCACCGACTTTGATTGGGAAAGCCTCTAATGCTCCTAAATGAAGGGGCAAATGTTCTACACTATAAATAGTCAAGAACTTCAAAACTTTTTTCATAATATCTCCCTCAATCAAAAGTCGACTACCTTTCTTAATCAAAACTAGCACACCCTCAAATGAATTCTTTGCAAGTGTCATCTCTAATTTATCCTCAACATGAGAGTGAATATAAAGCTTAGGGATGTACTCAATTGCCCTCCCACGGTCTAACTCATTCCCTTTTGATCTCACTTTGTTCTCCTCTTTCTCTTCATTTCTCTTCTCTTCGCTCTTTTCCTCAACCTTTTCAACTTGATAATTGTCCTTGTCTCGACATGATCTATCTCCAACTATAACATTTTTCACCTCACCACCCACTTCTTCCACTAATTTCTCATCCTCACTTACCTTAGGAGTCATGGTATTGTCAATTACTATCCCACTCCTTGAGGTAATGATGGGTTGTTCTTGTTCTTGCACATTCAACCCCTCACTTGAAGTTTCGAATTGAAATTCTAATGTTTGAGTGATCTTTGTCAATTGGCTTCTTAAATCTTCCAAGGCTCTATTGGTTTGCTCACGAAATTCAAATCTCCTTTGATTAACCTCCAATTGAGCTTCCATGAATATTTGAAGCGTATCCTCAAGTGATCTCTCTTGGGGTGGGGTGCATGGTTGGTAAGATGGTGGAGCTATACATTGGTGTGAAGATTGTGCTTGCCTAAAGGGTTGGTACTCATGTGCATGAATGTAGTCAAAAGGAGAAGGTGCATGTAAATTTTGTCCGAAGGGAGCATATTGTGGCACTTGTGGCATTTGATAATACATAGGTGGGTAGACATTTTGTGGGGCAAATTGCGCCGCATTGTCTTGTTGAAGTGGTTGAGGTGCATTTTGCAAAGCATGCTCAACTTGAACATTTTGCAAATTTTGGGCATTGTCAATTTGGACATCTTGCCCTTGCACCGGATTCATCAACTCATCAATATTCACATGTTGTAAAAGACGACGCAATGCATCAAGATTCATATCACCCCCACGTACACTCCCCGCATCACTCACATTTATATCACCACCTATCCCATCTCTATTATACCCATGCCCACTAACATTATCTCTAGGTTGAGACATGATGGCAAGGAACAATAGCAAGTAACACACAAAAGTAGCACTCAACCACGTCAAGTAACACAAGATTTTTTTTTTTTTTTTTTTTTTTAAACTACACTAAATCGACTACACTACAAAGCAAGTAAAAGGGAGGAACGAAGTTACCCTTGAAGCGTGACCGTGCTCCTTCCTTATTTGATGGTGTTTAATAGCATAAAGCTAGCATCTACAAGCCACCCAACTCCGTCTTTGACACTCGCTTCCCCGGCAACGGCGCCAAAAACTTGACCGACACCAAAGTGTGTGTGTACTTACCCCAAGTGTAGGGTATCGTCAAGTAATAAACCGGTGAGTCCGGTATCGATCCACGAGGAAGCAATGCAAATTTGAAGTGAATGATATGCAAATGACTAGCTAACACTAATAAACACAATGAATATCAAATAAAAGCAAGTAAAAGAAATGGGCCGAATGACTCGGTAGCATGAGCGATTTTGTAATCAAAGTAAGCACAAATTGGATTTAAAACAATTAATTAAAAACCTAGTCTCTAATCCGTCCCGGTGGTTACTCGGTTCTCATACTCAAGGTATCATTGCAAACACACACAACCATACACAATGCATTGTGTGATACTATCAATCATGCATATGCAAAGAGAATTGGGATATAAGACTTCAATTCATACATGTAGGCCATCGGGTCTCTTAATCTACGATGAACGCAAAGGGATAAGCACCTAATATTATGGATTAATGTTCCCCCTTGGGGCTCGGCTTGGCTAACACCCTAGTTTCACACTCAAAGATCAATTAACCATAACTCTCCCATGCACATTCCTAAATTAACCCAAAACCCCATCATCAATACACATAATTAATAGCTATGCAATGGAAAACTCAATTAATTAAGGAAATCATGCAATGGGTTTAACAATTCTCAATCAAACACATTAGATGCAATCCCTAGACTAGACAATCCAAGAATACAATCAAATATGTCATTCTCATATATCCACTCACACAACTATCACGAAATTAAAAGAGAAGAATCGAAGCTACGATTCTTTGAACATACCTTCAGTAATCGAAACCTTGCATCCACCTTTCGGGATTAGAAACTAGAGAAGAGAACTACCCACTCATGATTGTTGCAATAAACATCCAATCTATTGTCATCTAAATCAGAGTTTATACAAAATCAAGAGAAAGCACCAAAAACAACAAAGAAAACTTAGAGAGAGAAACTAGATCTACACTACTCCTATGGTGGCTTCCTCTTGGAGAAGTCAATGAATAATCATTAAATCTCAACCTTGCAATATGTAGCCGTTGCACTTGCATTATTTTCCAAGTCTAGCTTTGCAAGATTTGAGTTGTCATGTGCACTTGCAGCCATCTTTGACCATTTGATTAAACTTGCACCAAATCTTGACCTTGGTATCTCCAACAATTTTGTCATCTTTGACCATTTGATCAAACTTGCACCAAATCTTGGCATTGGTATCTCCAACAATTTCCTTTTAAATGTGTAGCAACTTGCAGCCATCTTTGACTCCAAAAATCAAGTAAGATCTTCTTTTAAGTCAAAAATTGCAAGCAAGAATGTTGTCTTATGCACAACCATTGGATTCACCTTTAAATGATCATCTTAACCCTTCAAGTCTTGTTGTAATCTAATCCATTCATAATTCAAAACAATTCAATCTCGGCCATAGATTAGTGTACCGTTGGAGCTTGTAGTCTTCAAGAATATCTTCATAATCTAAGTCCCGACACCTCACAGCAAAAAGTGCCCAATTCAGTCATTTAAGCCCGATTTCCTGCAGAACCAACGGGAAACATGTATAAGGGTAAAATTACTTTATTTAAACACAAATGAATTACTATAAGCACTAGAACCTCCTAATTAGATAGTATTAGGACCTCAAAATAGAGGTCCGGTCAACATGGAATACTCAACTAAACTAAATTCTCTTACGTAATAAAGAAAGGCTGCTGCAGGGCAACCAGTTCAGGAGTAGGAAATGTGCATAAAATGATCAAAAGCAGCTCAAATCTCATCCAACATGTTACCCTATTGAATCACATGATTTAACATGGTATTAGACTACAGCTGATAAACTTTCAACAAAAAAAACCTTGTTACTAGGATGAGATGTTATTTAACACTGGCATGTTCCGTTACCCGGAAACCCTAAGCTTAAGCATGATTACCCCAGCAGTTAACTAAAAATGAGGTATGATGCATAGCTCCCGCCCATTACTAATGCCAAAAAAATTTTATACTGAGTCCATGATTTACAATATAAGCAGTCAAGATGTGCCCCCTATCATATCTCTATAATTTTTCATACACGCAGGTTAGTCATCAAATCTTTAAACAAAGAGTTGTAGGTTCGAAACCTCAAAAAATAAATTCATAAAAAAAAATCAAACATCTAGGGATTTGATTGCATTATGTCATAATATCTCTAGAGAGTTTTACTCAAAACAATTCATATATGGACCTTAGAAGCAAGGTTGTAGTCTCGAAAGGTTTTCTCTTCTCTTCGAATTAGTGTTGATGGTGCTTATTGCATAACTCTCTAATTTCGCTCTAAATCGACCATTAGTGGTATGGTAGCCACTCAGAGATAAACAATACTGTAGATAATAACAGTTGTAATGTTTTCGTGAAATCGAACTTTTTTAATACACATATGCCTAAACCATTGATAACCAAACTGTAATATAGTAAAGCTGTAATCATATAATATATATACCAGCTAATGAACAAGGGGAGAAAGAAAAGAAAACAAAAATACCTCTGAAGAAGGCAGAGCGTATTGGCGTCAGAACCAGTGACGTCGTAGAGTGAATGCTGCAACCAGTGAACGGCCACAGCCTCTCTCTTGCTTACATTGAGCCTCTCCACGTCTACATTTCCGACTTTATCCGCAACCGGAATGAACTCGAACGGCAGCCCAAGTGTCTGGGCAAAATCAGACAATCTCTTGCCCGTAGCCGCCAGAGCTTCTACGGAGGTTCCGAGCCCAGTGAGCCGGACAAATGGGGGTCCACCGGGCCTCGAAGCAAGGATGTGGAAAAGCCCAGGCCATTGCAGGCCTTGCATGATGTCTAGATCGATGATGTGTACTCTATCCTCTCTTTCGAATGCTTCTTGAATCGCTTGATTCGCCGTGAAATGCGAGAACTTGATGAAGGGGCTGATTCCGTTGAATACCTGAAACGCCGACGCAATTTTGTGACTGTGAGGGACGGATGGAAGCGTTCCGTACATTCCCAAACACGAACTCACCAGCCGAGCTGACATTGCTTCGGAGAAATAGGCCGCCACTCGCTGCGCTGATGTCCCGAACGGTGACGACATTTGTGAGATTTCTAGAAGCATCCGGTTCGCTTCTTCGAAATTATCAGCGGAAACAGCCTCCGCGCATTGTAGGAGCAAGGTTAGCAGATGCAATCCTTCTTCGTCTTTCTTCTGCTGCCGCAACTCCTCCTTCTTCCCCGCCGCAGTTGCTGCGGCTGCGGCGGCGTTGGACTCTGACGGCGTTGACGCCGCTGTCTCCTGGGATGAAGATTTCTCCTGGTCATGCACCTGCGGTTGCGGTTGATGCTGCGTCTCTGGCTGAGTTACCACTGGCCGCGGTGGTTGTACGGTTTGCTGATGATTGTTGTGAAGATTTTGGGAGTCTGTTTGGCTCAGTAACAAGTAATGATTCATCGAATCTGGTAAAGCATGATGAGGGGCGATATTGTCTACACCAGGACCTAGATTAAGCGCGAGCGAGCGATTAGGACCTTGTACTACTGGTTGCTGCTGCCGATCAATGTAGTTTAACGGCAGAGGCGGTGGTAACGGTTTCTTCCGTCTTCTCTCCTGATAACCAACAACAGGCTCCATAAGCGACCGGAGCCTGTACTCGAGAAGCGAAGCGAGGTTTGGATTGCAAGGGTAGATAATCTCCCTCACGTTCTGGATGAGTTGAGGAATGGAGACGTTCGTGGAGCTATGTATGAGATCCTTTATGATTCCGTCAATCCACGCAGTCGCCGAGCCGTCGTCCATGGGAGGATTAGGGTTTGAAATTGAACCAGTACTCGTTGCTGCAGTGGCAGGAATCGCAGCGTTTAGGTTTCTCTCCGGTGGAAACAGAGGGAGACCGGAGAAGCCGCACACGGCGGGAGGCTCCGGCAGGGGTTTGGGATGTGGCACTGAGAGGGTTTCGATGCAGGGTAAGATTGATGCAGCGGATTGTAACCCAGAGGCGGCTGACGTCATCGTGGTAAAGTTGTTGTTTGTGGAGGAAGGTAACATAGTGGAGTAGTTGAGGAGGAGATTTGGGTTCTGACTCGTATCACTGTTGTTGTTATTAGAGGCTGAGAAAGAACAACCGCCATTAATACCTGAAGGGCTGATGGTCCTGCGTGAAAGCCTGAGATGGTCATGGCCAACACTGGTCTGCACTTCAATCTCCAAAGCCATTCTCTTCCTAACCATCTTCCCCATCTGGTTAATGGCACTGCTGTTGTTGGAAGCACTCGTCAATGGAGTCCCATGGCTACTACTATTGCTGCTACCATGGACAACATTGACACCCACATCACCCAACATTACAGAAGAAGAAGCCATTGAAATATTGGAGAAGAAGCTGAAAGTGATGAAAACGAAAACCCAGATGGGAATAGAGGGTATGGTGTAATGGTATCTCCATAGAGGAGTTTCATCAAGTAACTGTTGTGCAGAATCCAAGTGGGGAAAAGGTTGAGAAGATTGAGACAGCAGCTACTACCCAGATTTGCTCTCTAGTAGTGTTTTTTTTTCTCCTCAAAACTCAAACCCCCCTGTAAGGCTCTAAGCAACACGATCTCCAATGGATTTTAGCTTTTGTTTTATATTCGTACTTTGATATGTTTTGGAAAACAGAAAAGAAGGCGGAGTAGCCATGTGTGTTACTGGTTATGGAGGCATGAATTGCTAGTTTGCTGCTGATGGTGGGGTTTGTTATGGCAGTTAGCTAAGCGTCTTGGTGTAGATAAATTATAATTATTGGTATCATTAGCAGCACGAAATGGGTTGTAAGATAGATTGAACTTTGAAGTGATAGGCTGGCAAAAGCAAATGTGAACAAAGCAGCACAGTAGAGGCATGTTGGAGGATGTTGTTCGTCGTTGCTTGTTTGACGTTTTTGCAGTCATTTGCACTTGCGACGAGCTTTGCTATGCGCGGCTTTGGCTTCTGTGTTCTGCACCTATGCATGTATTATATTATCACTTAAATCATTGTTTAATATATATATATATATATGTATTATATACCCGTGATGCGAAAACGTGAGAAACTTATCAACCTCTAAGAAAAGATGATCCCTCCTAAATCCTTACTAAAACACATTTATTAAAAATAATTTTGTATGAATTCTAAATTAACATATATATATATATTACAATAGACACCACTCATCCACATAGCCTAGCGACGTGAAAAGGAAGTGACATTTCCTATTAACCGATAACAATGTGACTATCTAAGCTGTTAACTTCTCCCCCTAGTCTTTGTAGTTAGTTTCGATAATGTTACGAAAAATTTGCTTAACAAAACTAGTAACTGGAAATACCCATCATGTAAATTATCTCGAAACCTAATTCATATACATTATTATCGTATAAATTATTAAATCCATGCTTAGATTTTATCAAGCAAGCTTAGTGTTCTTGTTTTATAGAAAAGTAACATAAGGTTAACAAAGTGCTGTCTTTTTAACCTTGTTCCCACAAAATATAACATAGAGCTAGGATTTTGACATTTTGCTATGGACTGCATCGTTATTGCTCAACCTTTTGCCTTTGGATTTGTCCTAAATATTTAACCATATAAATACAAATTTATTTTCTTTCTAGTCTCTATGGGCCTCGTTTGACTCCAAACATTGTAGATGGAAGATTAATAATAATAATAATAATTTAGTAGAGTCCATCCATCAGCCATCAGTAACAGGTCTTTGGGTGAGACTAGGCGAGAGATGGAAAAAGCAGAGACACAAATTGCGAGGCCCTACTACTGAGGCAGTAAAAGCTGAATGTCTTTCTGATATAAAATGGTACTCGAGGATCCAGAAATATATTTTGACGACAGCACCCAATGACACGTGAGAAGCACGTCCTTCGAGGTCTCTAGAAAATAAATCAATTTTGTAACCGCATCCGTCCTTTTCGGAGTCTATTCATTCTGGCTTCTCATCTGATTGAAATATTGACTTGTCGGTCTCAGCCCGCCCCCACTTTCCACTACCCCATTGGGCTTCCTCTTGGGCCTAAGATTGGGCTCTGTTTGGGCCCAGGCCCGGTAGTGTAGAAACTATTTATGCCGGCCCGATACTGTCAAATCCCTAGGGCCGACCATACTGATACTGTCCAAGAACAAAGCCACGAACAGGATTTTCGTAAGGGAGAAGCAACGAGAAAGTTCAACAAGTTGACGAGCGAGCGTAGTTTGAGAAAAAGAAAGCCAAATCTGGAATCGAATAACCACTGGTGGTAGAGTTAGATTCTAAATTAAGATATATTTATTCTTCAAAATCGAATCGCATGGAAAAATAGGAGTGGAATTGATTTTGGAGAAGCAAAAAAGATGGGTTCTGATGCAGAGAAGACACAGAGCTGGTCGAAAGTGGTGGCCACCTGCCTAGCCGTGGCTGTAGGTGTTTCGTTCGTTGGTGTATATGTGGCAACGAGTCAATATGGTAATGGCGTGCCCTGGGGTTTGGGTTTGTCCTGGAGGAGGAAGAAGAAGAAGCCTGTGCGTGTATACATGGACGGCTGCTTCGACATGATGCACTACGGCCACTGCAACGCTCTCCGGCAAGCGCGTGCTCTTGGCGACCATTTGGTGGTAGGCGTTGTAAGCGACGCTGAAATTATCGCCAACAAGGGTCCTCCGGTTACCCCTCTCCATGAGAGATTGATCATGGTTCGTGCTGTCAAGTGGGTCGACGAGGTCGTAGAGGATGCGCCCTATGCGATAACCGAAGATTTCATGAAGAAATTGTTCGGCGAATATGACATCGACTATATCATTCACGGGGACGATCCTTGTGTTCTCCCGGATGGAAGTGACGCTTATGCCCTTGCCAAGAAGGCTGGTCGCTACAAGCAGATTAAGCGCACCGAAGGAGTCTCTAGCACCGACATCGTTGGTATGGTATATATATATATATATATATATTGTACAATTGTGTACTGTGATATATGTTTATGTTGAGTGATGATTTGTGGTTGGCAGGTCGTATGCTTCTATGTGTGAGAGAGAGATCTATTATTGAGAAACACAATCACTCTTCCTTGCAAAGACAGTTTAGCCACGGTCACAGCCAGAAATTTGAAGATGGTGGATCTGGTAGTGGGACTCGGGTTTCCCACTTTCTTCCAACCTCCCGCAGAATTGTTCAATTTTCCAATGGAAAGGTATTCACTAGGTCTGTGGCACTTTTTAATTTGGAAAACGGGAAACTGTTTGACGGCTTTGAATGTTCTAGGTGAGCCTTGGCTCCAAGAACAATTTCTTTAATTTGGTTGGATAATTTGGAGAGAACCGAGTAGATGGGCTGGAGGGGATGAAATATTCATCTTAAATAGGTTGCAGTATTGGCTCAACGAGTCAAGCCAAAGCATGGTAGAATTCTAATGTAGACAAAGCAACATTCCCTGATATAACTGTTATTTTTCCTACCTTGTAGATGATTTTGGGAACTCTGGTGGCACCGCAATGGTGCCTCTTCAATGGAATTCCATAAAAAACCTAACATTATTTGAGCTCTTACTTTTGCAAAAATTTTTGATGCATGTTAATGGCTCTATGTGCAGGGCCCAGGACCAGATGCTCGCATTGTCTATATAGATGGTGCATTTGATCTTTTCCATGCTGGACATGTTGAGGTATTTTGCACGATTTTCTTTGTTTATCATTTATAAAATGTTCTGATTATTGAGAAGCAATTCATGAGATCACTATGTGCCAGCTACATGGATGGGATCTGTTTGCCCATACCTTTTCATCAACATCGGGTTTTTATCGTCTTCCTTGTATTGATACCGTATCTATGAATTTACATGCATTTGAACATGTATCAATTTGTACTTACACAACGGGCTTTATTAATTCAAGTGTAAGTTAACATATAAATAGTTCTCAATGCCGCATTTGTTGCTTCTGTCATTTGTATTATGTGATTTACCCTCACATAATATGTGGAGAGACTGTTTCCAGGAATTAAACCTGTTACCTCTAGGTTGCACCCTTGCAATTGGGCCACGTGTTCGCTCGGATTTAGAGCCAATATTAGATTAATTTAATTGACATTCTTCTGTTGTTCATACTTATATCCTAACACGCTCGTGCACATGTCTACATTTGTATGTTCATATACATGCATCCAAGGGATAAATGCATATCTTGATTCTGTACTGAAAATGGATGTGTGGATTTACTGAAAATTGCTTTCATCCTTATGGTTATGTAATTACTTGTGCAGATATTGACTTTCTAATTTTGTGTAGATTCTTAGAGTTGCTCGAGGGCTGGGAGATTTTCTTCTTGTTGGGATACACAATGATCAGACTGTCAGGTAGCTTTCTTTCTCTTTGGAACATTTTTTTTTCTCTAGAACTATTTATTGCCATATATATATGTTAGTTTGTAGCTCTAATAGACATCACACTTGAAAGGGTACTTTACTCCACTGTTCATTGACCAGAACAAATTGTCAATGAAAATAAGTGTTATGTCAAAGAAGACATAGATAAAAGAGATATAATTGATATGGCTACCGTAGGAATGTAGGATTAGTGGAGACTATAGAGAATGTTGTTGTGGATCAAGACGAATGTTGTAGAATAATCCACATTGTGGATTCCAACTGATCTTAACTATGGATCTATGTAGCTGAATTCAAATTGTTTGGGATTAAGGTGACGATGTCTTTTATATATGAAGATTTCATACAAGGAAAGTTCTTTTTTAAGGCGGGGGGAATTGATGTAAAGGTTTTTTGAGAAACTGTAACAAATGCTAGTTGTCATACTTCATACTATTTAATGTGTAGCAATTATGTAATATTGGGTTAGTCAAATCTGTATGAGAAATTACTGAGAATCCCTCACATAAATTCTCATTCGTTATTCATTCCTATCAAAAGCTACACTGTCATCTACTCCCTCCATCCCATTTTGCTTGTCCATCTTTCTATTTTGGGCTGTCCCAAAACTGGTATCATTTTTCATTAATTATTTTGTTACTTTAAAACACCAGACTTCAAGGAAAAAAGTTATTTTAAGTCAACAAGGGCAAATTTGGAATAGCATAGTTATTTTGTGTAGTTAAATTGCATTAAATCATGACTCCTTAAAAAGTTAGATTTTCAAAGGATGATAGATAAATTGGAAAGGATGACAGACAAATTGGGACGGAGGGAATAATTCTTTGGAGTTGATGACCTTTCTTATTATTGACATTTATGTCTTTTTGTTCTTCTACACTACTGATTGTCTGTTATTTATTTGTTCACCTTATTAGTTGAAATAATGATTGTTCTCAAAAGAAAGGGGGATATTAAGGATTTTTCTTAACATGGATTTGCAGCTCTAAACGTGGAGTGCACCGCCCCATAATGAATCTGCACGAAAGAAGCTTGAGTGTTTTGGCTTGTCGCTATGTAGATGAGGTGATAATTGGTGCTCCACAGGAAGTGTCTAAAGACGTGGTTAGTTTGTCACACTTGTGCCAGAGTTTACCTGTTCACCTTTTTTTATTCTATTTGTACCATACCAGTCACATTAAATTTGCAAGTGTTATTGACAATTGACTTTTTTTTTCTTCTAAATTCCCAATAATGGGTTGACACCTTTTTCATTGAATGCGCTCTACGGATGGAAATTTGAACCAAGAGACTGAATTTTCTGTATGCAAAGTATCATATTGTTTCTTTATGAAAAATGAAGTTTGAAATTTGTAGACTGTTTTCAGTTTGATTTGGGAATAGGTTGTTCAATTGATCTATCATTGGTACACTGAGTTGATTAATATGATACTCCCTTATTTGATTTTGTTTTCTTTGATTGGATACTTGTACTGAATCACTTGCTTTTGTGAGAGGTGTTTTCCCTCGTTTAATTGGCCAATTTCTTTGTCCAGTTATCCTAATGCAGTTAGATTGTACTGCCTTTGTGACTTATTTTATCGGTTTTTTCTCAGTTTTTGTTGGTCAATAATTTTTTTGCCTGCAGATCACCACATTTGACATCTCCTTAGTTGTTCATGGAACCGTAGCAGAGGGCAATGACTTTCTGGAGGTAAAGTTGTGGATGCTAAGCTGAGCCTAGCATATGTAATTCTTGACCAATTATTAGTCCCCTGTGCAGCTGGATTTACTGACATTCTTCCATGGACAGGAAAAAGATAATCCATATGCTGTTCCAATTAGTATGGGTATCTTTAGAGTTCTGGAAAGCCCTTTGGATATTACAACTTCTACCATAATTAAGAGGATTGTGGCAAATCACGAGGCATACCAGGTACAGCCACCACCACCTCTCATTTTCTCTTTGGTAGTGTTGACTGTTGATCAAATTTGTGAGCCCTATTATTCACATTGATGAGGCATTTGTAATACGTACAAGCTGAATATTATTATTTAAATTATGTGTAATTAACATAATATATGACAGGATTAACAAATTAAGAAAAAAAAAGAGTTCATCAATGGGTTGCTCCATTCGGCTTAAAATAAGGAAACAAAGATGGTGTTTATCTTTTACATGCTATGTCCCTCTGTGAATTGTTATTTGTTAATACGATTTCGAGCCATCAGCTGATGCAACATTTGCTGCTTAAGTTAATGCTCTCTCAATGCATGTACACACCTCGTGTTCTTCTGATTCAAGTCTAACAGAAGGGCTTTTCTTTTGTTCCTTTGCAGAAACGCAATGAGAAGAAGGCGGCCAGTGAGAAAAAGTATTATGAGGAGAAGACTTTCGTGTCTGGTGATTGATTGATGTCGGATCATCTGGGCACATAGACAAGGCACATTTGTCTAAGCTATTATTACCATAGAACTAACATATGTAGTTCGGTTTGTAAGAGCAGTTGGAATGAGATTCTCAAGGCAGTGGTAGTAGCAGCAAATTGGCAAAAGAAGAAGACCTGCAGATTCATTGAGACAGCTCGTAGCATATTTCCTAGAGTGTGCATCTACTTGCTGCAATGTGTATGCAGTTTTTTCTTCCGACCTTCTTGCAAGATAGATTTTTGAAGAGAAGTCAAAACATTATTCTATGGTAATTTTTGTTTTCTTCTAGAGGTATGGTTATGAAGGCAGGTTTCCATTTGGGAATTGGCCTGTGAATGTTTCAGTCATAGATCCGGATGTGTTGGGTCCCATTTGTGTATTGTTGTGGAATGTTCAGTTTGAGCATAGCCATTGCTCGGAGGACAAGTCCATCACCACAATCTCAACAGGAAAAAGATTTTTTTTTTTTGGGTGATTGAAATAATTCTCTAGCCCTGGATCAGCTCTAAACTCGGGTCGTCAATCCAGTCTGTTTCACACCGACGTTAGATATGGCCAAGCCGAAGCTCTTGCATGGAGAATGAGGTTGAAATCTACGAAGGAACGTTGAAATTGTTGAGTGTGGGAGTTGACTCAATATATGCTACATGCTGTGGTACAAAGACATGGTATAAGATTGTGTGAATGGCTTTAGTCTACTTTCTTTCCTCTTTTCTCTGTACATGTACATATATTCAAGAATGATCAAGAACACAAAAGCGGGGTAAAAGGCTTACTGGACATACGATCTAGTATAATCACAAAGGCCATAACAAGCTCAGCGTCAAAACCCGGTTGAACAAATAGGCTAAACACATCACTGTTTAGCAAGACTGTGGTGTTCACTCTCTTCCTAGCCATTCTGGCAACCACTTGTCCACTTGCCTTCCTGATTTTGCAATCTCTTGCCCTAAAAGATCCCTCAATCCTGTACTCTGGTGTCTGGTTCTGCCTTCGAACTCCTCCCATGAACACATCTGTCGCGTCTTTCCTGTTGCGGAAAAGCCCCGAGGAGGAGCTCCTCATTGAGAATACTATGGACTTATTGGAACTCCTCCCACATTCATTTTGATCTCCTCTGTATGCATCCCACTGGGTTTGCACCCTCAGTATCTGCAGAACATGGCATTACAAATATTAAGCGATTGAAGTACATAGATGGACTCAGAACCTAAAGTTTTAAGCTTCTGGGTTCGGATCGACAAATATCATGTTCAGACTTTATCTCACATCGAACTGACATAACTCAAATGAGTAGCATATAAACAAAGGTTCACGCCCTTTCACACAGCCAAAGCGTTTAATGAGTCTAAGAAAAACAAATCCATGCGGACTTTGACCAAAACGGACAAATTAAATTTAGTTTGTAGTGTTTGAGTACCTGAGTTTTCAAAGTTAGCAAAGCATTTCCAGCTCCGTCCATGAGAACAAGACCTCCACCTGCAACAAACCCGTTCTTCCTCGAGTAGTTATCGACCCGGAAAACCAATCTTCCATGTTGATCAAAAACAGTGAATCCATCAGTCCCCTGAAAACTCATGCTTGATCTCTTCCACACGGTGAGCAAATGACCATCACCAATACATTCCTTCGACTCCACATGATCATTATATTCTCTGTTGTTCTCTGCATCCGGATGAATCTTAGACATTCTTGATAAGGTAGTAGCTTTAGTTTTAATTTCCTAGGATTTATACTACTCAAGAAGCTTAATCTGGAGTTTACGAGGGGAACAGAGGTGGACTGTAATGATATATGTTTGTCCAATATAGTGGCCTACAAGAACAACTCACTTTGCTCTCTAATGATGCCGCCTTGTGTTGTTTGTGCCTTGTCTTTCCCTAATACCAGTATATATATACACATATATATCACCAACCATGGTACCCTTTCCTCTTATTATAATGCATTTTTTATAACCAAATTCAGATTTAGTGGAATTGGACCATGTTTATATTATATATTGGGTGGGTTATCTCCACCAATTTGGAACATATGTACTCTTCTTTTCACATAAAGTGGCATCCATTGTTCGGAGACTTTCCCTGGATTCCTGATTCAGCTTTGGGTAGAGAACATGAATATAATATCCGTAAGGGGTTCGGCTCAACTTATCCTGCCGTCAGGTGGAAAATTTGTGTATACGGGCGTGACAGTGTGAGTTTAGACTTATATGCAATGTCTAAATGACAAATTTGTATGGTGTCGTTGTTGATTACCAAAATAAATGAATATAATATATGTTATGGGGTTTAAACTATGTGTTAGTGGTGCATCAATTAATCTAATAATTAAAGGTGGAACAAGAACAACAAAGTGAAACTCCATCGTGGCCCAAAATGTCAAGTTTGCTTTTGTAGAACATAATTATTGTTGTTGATTATGAAGGAAGTTAGTTTAGAAGATAAAAGAGATGAAAAGTCGAGTCTTTCCAATAAAGAGTCAGACAGGGTTGAGATGCTTCCTTCAAAAACCATTTGCATGCTCTCTTTGTCCTTATCATCAACTTTTATTGATTGGTTCCCAATTCCCATGCTTGTATTTATATTCAGAGAGAACGACTCTTCTTAGCCATCTCTCTATAAATTATATATATATATATATATATGTAATCCATATATGTAGTGGGTATTTGTTAAGGTGCGTCTTCTCTTGTTTATGTTAAGGTACATATTCGATTAGCATATAGTCAACGAAAGGGGGGTTCAATGTAGCTATGTCTTGGATGAGTTTTGTTCAATATCTACGAAGGTAGATATTGGATTAGCATATAGTCAATGAAAGACGGATACAATATAATCGTGTCTTGGATGAGTTACTCGTTAAAAAAAATAAAATAAAAGTAGTTAACAAAGGGAAGGACTTATATATATACCTAAACACGAACAAAAAATCCATGCAAGTACAACGTTAGTTTAATTAATTAAGAGTAAATTAATTAAGGAAGTTGGATTAGTGCTCCTGGATTTGAGTCACCAAACCACTAATTAGTTAATGTAGAGTCACATTCTCCATGAAAACAACACCATATTAATTTGCCGTCTTAAGGATAATCTATCTAATTAGCTCAGCTGGTATGTAATTTAATATATTATATGGAGAACCAATTAGAATATAAATTGGTATTAGGTTATGACAAGCATGTGTGTGTATATGTGTATGTATAGCCAATATCTATCGGTTTAATGTTACACAATTTTGAGCGTTGATGACCTAATTTTATCCAATACAAAAGTTAATGGGAAGATTTAATTTATATTTTAAACCTTCCACTAATTATATATATGTAGAGGGTATTAAAGTTAGATTAATTGTTTAATTTTCTTAATGAACTTCACAACCTCTTATTATATATGGATAGACAAGCTTCTGTTGAGATGTACGGGACTGCAGAAAATTGTGGATTATGGGTTGGATCCAAGTGGCCGATAACATTTATTTATACATTTTTTTCTCTGCAAAGGAAGGGAGGCGGCTTAGGAAACATGAGTAGGTGGCATTAGCATCATCAGTTGACAAAGTATTAGGTTTTGTTTCATTCAAAAAACATGAAAACAAACAAGAATCTTATTTCACATTTGCGGATTTGCCCACTGCATCAAAAAATAAAAATAAAAAAAAATAAATAAATAAATAAATATATATATATATATATATATATATATATATGAATGTATGTGTGAGTGTGTGAGTGATGATAAGAGCAATGGTACAGACACCATGTATGACCCTCATTTTTACATTCAATCTTATGTGACATGCGATATAGTTATTGACTATAAAAATATGAGTACAATCCTTTTAAAATCCAACATTTTACATTGATTGAGAGTAAAATAAGAGTCATAAATTGGGTCTCAAATATTTTTTAAAATATTGCATAATTTGCCTCATTAATATTCAAAAAGATTATTCCCAGAATCTTCAAATCCTGTTAAGTCGTACTCTGAGAGCAGGTTTAAGACAAATTACTGGGGAGTTGAACAAGATTCTCCAACAACCCATTCTTCTTGGTTGCTTTCGGCCGTCCGCAGCTTAGAGAGATCTTAAAAAAGAATAACTCCATACTATTAAAATTATATATGGCCGCCTCTTCTATTTCATTTATTTATTTATTTTGGGTAGCAGGAGAAATTTTTTTTTTTAAAAAAAATTCATTCAAACCTCACTCCAAAATAAGCAAATGTCATGTATGATACAAGAGCATCTTGATCAGAAAAAATACTGTAATAAATAAACAATTCCTCCGCACAAGACTTCCGCAGTAGTCGGAGTCGAGAATAAGTAAGATATATGCAAGCCCTAGTTTTCATGATATGTAGAGAGGTTGTTTTCATGAATTGAAACTGTGATCTTTAGATTGTATCCCGCAACTCTATCACTTGGGAACATGTTCACCTATAAAAGATAAATAACTCTCGTGCACAAAGTTATTGCAATGGACGGAGTCCGGAACAAACAGGATATACGCAAACCTTACATTCGCATAATATGTGGATAGACTGTTTTCAAGAATTGAACCCGTAACCCTTAAATTGTACCCCCTAACTTTACCATTAGGATTTAGGACAAGCTAAAAGCCAACCGACATATAGACATATAGACATATAGTAACCAAACCATCCTCCAACATACTGTTCACCCTATAAGAAAGCACAAGAGTTCACTCTCAAAACATTTACACCCTCTATCTGTTCCCCTATTCTAAGAACACCTCTATTTCAATTTCATGTGTATCAAATTCAACCCTAACAACCAAGTCACATGTATGATACAACCGAATTGGTGATCTATACCCTATAACTAATCTTATTTTGTGTGTGTGTGTGTGTGTGTGTATGATGTAGATAAAGGTTCAGACAGCACAAGTCATACAATTACAGGATTTGGGTACAAAAGCACAAACCCCATAAGGCTTGTTGGGAAGCTGGCAGTCGATTGCAAAGCAGCAAGGCATGGTGGCACAGGTGGTGGTGGCACCAGTACCAGCACAGCACTTGCAAACCAAGCAGAGCTGATAAGGCGCAAGTCGTCGCCGCTGTTGAGTATCATCAGCTTTGGCCTCAATTACTCTGTACTCTATTGGATCTATAGGCTGGAATTTACCTGCTGATGATGTCTCTATTGGCATAAGCTCAACTGCACGAACTTGACCTGCTACAGCCTACCGGCAATCAGATCAACATATAATAACACTAGAAATCCAAAATAAACTGTTATTACATAGAAATCAACTCACCTGGAATAATAATTAGGATTAGTGATAATAGTAACTTCAGGACATGGCCAATTGTAGAATTATCCATGGCATATGTACCAACAAACCTCTTCATAGTTCATACACAGATGGGAAAGAAAGCTAAGCAGAGCTGGACTTAGAGAATTTGTGTGGTGGAAGGCAGAGCTGGAAAGATTAGTTTGTTAGAAGTGGGTCAGGAAAGATTCTTTGGTCTATGCCCAGACATTGATGGAGACACAACAGGGAGAGAGAAAACCGACTCCTGCGTCAAACTCAAATCAGTCAACATTATAACAAAGGACGTATATCAGCTTCATGGAAGCAAGCACAGATAATTATTTAACTTTATCCATGTACATTGTAGAAGCTCCTATGGAGTTCAACAGCTCCAAAGGCTGAGCAATTTGCTTTTCCAGTCTCAACAGCGCCCAAGACTTAAGTTAGAAAATCCAAGAATAACAAAGTCAGAAAGAAAATTTACCTATTCAAGTCTAAACAAAAATTGACTCCATTCTGGCGCTATAAGTCCTTAAGTGAGCTGAACTTATGGAGGGTTGCAATCCACCGGAGTGCAGGGTAGATGTTTGCACCTCAGCAGCCAGTGAATCATTTAGAACTAAGTGAAGAACACAGAGTTTTCACGACAAAGTTGACACAAGCGCCATGTCAAAAAGGCAATATCAACAATGGGATCAGGATCACCTTGCCAATGCATACATTAGGTACAAAGAAGCAAATGCACCCCACGGCTTCACAAGTTTTATCATCGTGAAGGGGTTGGCGATGAGGCAAACCAAACAAGTATACATGTGAACTGAAACTTTTCATCTAACTCTTGATGTAGCACGAAATGCAGGACCACCAGGGGAACAATTTGGACCAGGAGACTGGCAACTAGCAATAGGGCCAACATTGTTGGGAAACCTCCTATGCATCCGATAATTAGGCATTCCTCCTGCTGCATAAGAACCTCTTACACCTGTTAAGGTTGATGCCATTGATGACAATGAGACTTCACCATTTTTGCACTGTAGAGGTTCTGAAGTGTACATCACTCATTAGACGCCTCGCTTTAGGTTTCTGGTTCAGACGGTAGTATGCCAAGCTGCAAGCTTTTTGGGCAGCTCTTACTGAGTACTCATTCTCCAATCTAGGGTCAATTATTTGCAGCATTTTTCTCTTGTCATTCAATTTAGGACGGACCCAATCCACCAAGCTTTGCTCCTTACTTGGCCTGGTCTTGTCAACAGATTTCCTCCCAGTCAAAAGCTCTAGAATAACAACTCCGAAACTGTATACATCAGTCATCACTCCTTGCGGTTAAGTGGCCAGCATTTCAGACATCTCATTCAGAACACATGACATGCAAGTAAATACTATTCTTACTCCCGCATAAACGAAATCATATTTTTTTCCACATCATGGCTACTGACACAGGCAAACATGAGGTGCAATGGAAGAGTTGCAATGGTGTAATATGAATTCAATTCCTAGAAACAATCTCCACATATCATGTGAGGTTAAGATCTACGTACGTCTTGCATGTCCTTGATCCGCCCACTGCGGGAATCTTGCACATCAGCATTGTTTTCCTTTTTTTAGCCTATCATTGCTATTGATATATTAACGGCTTAAGCCTCATCATACTAATAACATGACTAACCCAACCTTGGCATGCTCATATGCAAAGAGATTGATAATTTGATATCACATTATGATTCTCAGTTAATAGTTCCTCCTTTCTCATATTTTCGTTCCCGTCTCATTCAAATGGAAAATTGCCAATCATAGCAATTTGCATCTCATTTTTCAGATTGAATTTCACATATCGTTGTTGAAATTGGGCAGACAAGTTCCTAGATTTTCCTTAAGTAGTAATAATGCGATTAGATCGGGCATGGATCTAATAAGACGAACGACTTGAACTATTTGGATAGTGAACTTCAGAAATTGAACTCCAGATGTACTATCATACTTAAAGAGCAGAATTCCATATCAAGGTTACAGGCTTACAGCTACTATGGTGGGCTTGACATAGTGGTACATGGTAAGCTCCCAATTTTCACAAGGTTCCTACATACGACTAGATCTAATAATAACCCCACTAAATTCCTTATACCTTGCTCTCAGACTGCCCTAGAGAGTGATGTTTTTTCTCCAAATGTATGAAAACCTACAACAGTTTCTTCCTACTCGGATCAAGCTTCCAATCAAAGAAATATAATATATTCCTCAATAACTGCAGGATGAAAAAGGTTTGATAAACCAAACATTTCGGACATATCTAGTGGCCATACCAGTCATTACATATTCAGGGGCAGCATAGTCATAGGTACTCATAACTCTAGTTGAGACATGGGTCTCGTCACCCAGTGGTCCAGCTTTTGCAAGCCCAAAATCAGAAAGCTTGGCTGTATAATCATGATGAGTTAAAGGCAATAAACGTTAGTTCACGGGAATGAATTATTTTCATATCAATAGGCATGTCAGAGAAGATTCTTATACAATGAGATAGGAAAACCCCACTTACAGAGTCCAGCAAAATATTAGAGGTTTTGAAGTCCCAAAATATAACAGGCCTTTCAGCATTATGAAGGAAAGCAAGCCCTTTGGCAGCTCCAAGTGCAATCATCATTCTTGTGCCCCAAGATAAAAACACATCAACTTAAGTTAACAAAAATATTACCACAAACTAACTGATAAACATAACTTTATAAAATGTCTTCAATAAGCAATATGTTCTAGTATATCATAAAAAATTCTGATCTAATATGTTGTAGCATTACATGGCATTCTAGACCATTTTTATTGAATAATGTAGTCATGATGTAGCATAGTCAGATTATTGCAGAAACTTGAAAAGCAAAGTTGAAATGGAATTGTAACTATTTGAGAGAGATCACAAGAGGTGAATTATAGTTAATATTTAATAATTAGCAACGAAGGCCAGAAATAACCCAGCGCCATATTTGGCTCAATATATCTCATTAAATTTAAATGAGAAAAGGTCCCTGATGCACAGAGGTTTCTACTTGAACAGAGATCAAAAGATAGGTAACCCAGAAGAAACCCTTTCCTGGCACTTTCTCCAGTTCAACTCACTTCTGACTTGCTCATGATATGAGATGGGATGCTCACTAATCGACTGCTTCTCTAGTTCTCTTGAGATTCGAAGAATACAGAAATGCATTAGTCTTAACATGAATTTAAAATATGAGTACATCTGCATTGTAGGATCACTCGGCTGTCCATATGCTACAAGTTTGACATATCACATTTCAGTTTAAAAAATCTCTTTTTACATTCAATTGCACCAATTGTCATACAGAAACAATTAACGCTCAGTTTCCTTGTGCAATAATAATCAATTATTTGACAAGGCACTGACAGATACAGTGGATAGTCTCATGGTACTATGGTAGGCAGACCTTTACATAAGTTGCAATAACAATAGGTATAACTTCATCGGATTCCAACATAAAAGAGGAGTAAAGTTAGAGAGATGTGAGTGTATCAAAGATAAAAGATTTGCCACAAAACATCATCTGGTATGACATGCTGCCCAAAAAGAACGGAAAAAACAGAATGGCTTACATTCTATTCCTAGAACCATAATTTTGAGTGGGCTTAGTTAGTGATGGCGATTGCCTGCAGACAGAAACTACACTAATCACAAAATTTTCTCAACATTCAACAAAGGGTTTCAGGCTTATGAGGGAAAAAAAAGTGGCAGATAGAAGCACAAGCAGTTTTCAATAGAAGTATAATGCATATGTAAATGCAATGCAGTGGGAATAAAGATACATTACATACTTCGAAACAAGTGATTCTCAAGGCTTCCGCAAAACATGAATTCGTAAACAAGTAACCTGTGGTCCTCCTCACAACAATATCCAATCAACTTAACCAGATTAAGATGGCGAAGCTGGCCAAGAAAGTTGACCTCCGTCTGGGAACGTCAAATACAAAGAGAACATGTTAGGAAGCAGTATACAACACTTCTAAGGTGAAACGGAAGAAAACAAGCAGCAAAGGCTCACATACAAGCCATTCACGGTGGCCCTGAAGGCCTTCCTTGTTGAGAACCTTGACAGCAACAGGGTAGAGATTTGAGGCCAACCCTCACATTCGCGTCAATGTAGCCTTTGTAAACAGTTCCAAATCCACCTTCGCCGAGAACGTAATCGGAGAGGAAGCTCTTGGTGATTGTCTCCAGCTCGTACAAACTGAAGGCAATAACATGAGTATAAAGTACCGCATTCTTACTAGCGTCCTCGAATTTACGAGGCGTAGAAGGATCGCTCAGATCTGAGACGGAACGACTGTGCTTCTTCTCAGACGACGGATTTCCAGCTTTAGCAGGCAATGGTGATATCATATTCAGCTGTTGAACTGCCAATAGATGCATTTCAAATCATCACTACTCTACTCCATAACTGAATCTACTGAAACATAAGAAACTCAAATTGCATTTGAAAAAGTACACTAGAAGTTTAGATCTAACAAACCTTGAGCATTGGAGACAATGGCGGATTCCTCTCTAGTACCACAAGTGCCCATCTCGATCAATGTGCGTTGATGTGGTTGTGGTTGTAGCTGGTGGTACTGGTTCGTGTATGGCAATCCTGAAAACGCAGAGTTTCATTCTTCGTAACCTGCCTTCCCCCTTCGGCCATTCCGTATCAGGGATTAATGTACGTGATTACTGGAATTTTTCTCAGTAAAAAACTAAACAACACGACACAATTCATGTTACAGAAATATGAGGATAAAAACCCTAGAATTGCTAATTTTCAACTCTCTCGCTCCTTCGCGTATTGGGCAGTTGATGCTCTCTTCTGTTCTTCTTTCTCTTTGATCGATATCCTCTGCTTTAACACACGAGCGCAGAACCAGTTACTCATATTTTCCACGAACAGGTGGGACCCGGTAGTCACGAACGGTCCTGCACAAGAGAGAGAAGGGGGAATGAAATTTAATCCGCCAAGATTGTCCACGTATACATAAATCCGGCCCAGCCCAGTAAATGACTGTTTTAAAAAGATTTTTTATTCATAGACTGGGCTCGGGTTTGGACCGAGCTTTGCATGTTAGACTTTGGTTTGGAGTAGCCCATCGAGCTTGGCCCAATATTTTTTTAAGGCCTCACACTATCGGCAAGCCCTTGGGATCAAAAGAGTTTCAAGCCCGGCCCGGCCATGATTGTGTCTTTCTTCTCTTCTCTTCTCCTCTTTCCTTCTAAATCTTGAATATTGATGGCGTAGGAGAACACTGATTTATCAATTTCCATATGGAAGGAGACGAGAATAAGATAAAACTATTCACTGATTTATAAATTTCTGAACGGGAGCAGAGAAGAACAAGATAAGAAGAAAAAAAAGCTAGTACATAGTTCAAAATAAATATTTGATAATTTTCTTTTTTCATGGAAATGGAATCAAGGCTGAGAAATGCCTTTCTTCACAAGCATGTCATAAACCTTATCCACCTTGCTTGGATCGAGCTGGAAGAGAGGATGAGCATCAGATTTCTTCGTAATATTCCCGTTCAGGATTTCCCTCGCCATGGCCTCCTGCATCTTCAGATAGGCAGGTGGAGCTAACCTTATCTCGTTGCAGAGCCTTTTGTCCTGTAAAAATGAAGTGGCCACATCCGATTAGTATATAGGGATGAATCGGAGGAGCGAATATGTTGGTGAGTAAAATGTAAATTGAGGGTCGAATGCTTACAGCTTCAGACAGCAAAAATGTGTTGTAAAATGATGTCATATCGAATTCATTAACACGGCTTGTTGACGCCGGCCCAGCTGGTTTTGTTGGATGGGAATCCCTGCTGGCAGACTCAGAAGCTGATAAGGCGTTAGGACCTCCCTGACCGCCTGTCCCGGCAGATGCAGAGTCTCTGGCTTTTCGAGAAGCCTCTTCAGCTTCTCTTCTCCTTTTCTGCTCCAGATATCTATCTGCCTCGGCTGATGTACGACACCCAGCAGCCTGTGCTTCCTGCATATATTTAACATAGTTTTAAGTCACATTTATGCAAGTGCAGAAGCAAGGGTAAGTTCAACCCTGATAAGAACAAAGACTCTTCACGTATCTGTGCCATGCAAGGGAAAAATCATACCTTGAGCTCTGCAATTCTTTTCTTAGTTCGATGCTCAGCTACAATACTCTGAAGCAGTTCGTCATGCTCTTCCTTGGTATGGAAGCGCATGTAGACATCATAACGCTTACATAAGGCCCTCTCTTCAGGAGACAAGCTTCTCTGGAAAGGACTCGGATATAGTAAGTTCCTTTCCAGAATAAAGTCCTTTCTACGTTGCCTCTCGTCAAGCCTGCCAATAACTTTATTTCAGCATAACGCAGAGAGAGAGAGAGAGAGAGAGAGGTATTGAAAGTATTGACAACCTACCTTCTTGAATATATATGCAGCACTCGTATCTTTAGTTCTCGTTCATCCTCAGTGTCAGTGTCTTTGAATTCCATGTCAGCAAGTAACTGCTCAGCATCATTATCATATTCAGTATCAAACTCCCGCCTTTTGGGGTTATAGCCACTTAGCTCAACCAAAGAGGGACCATCGTTCCGAGGAGTTATCGATTTCTTCCCCTTGGAACTCCTATCTGTTTGAAGATCTGCAAGGAAAAGCGTGATGATCATATTCATTGATATATGAAACTGTGGAAAAATCCATGGCAACCAGGAAGTCAAGAAAATATCCATTTCACCTGCAGTTGAGCTAGATGGCAAACGGCCAGAGGGACCAGTTGTAGGCACCTCCTCAGCTCTGAGTACAAAAACAAAATTGACATAACAAACAATAAAACTAGGATACTGCGACCAGGCAGAGAATGATATGCATACTTGACTCTTGAAGGAGAAAATGGAGATTCTTCCTTCACAGGCTCGCCAGGCATTGTTGATCCTGAGACATGAATTTCAATGGCAGAGGACAAAGAAATAAGAAAAACACACTAACCAATAAGTGAATCAATCGGGACCATTTGCTTACTGTCAAACAGAATTTGGCTTCTACTTCAGTAAATAATAAATTATAGTTATCACTATAATATAACTGGAACTAAACTTGGAGGACCGAAATAGATGTCGTCACAAACCTTTCTTATCATCCCCCTGTCCTTTAGCCATTGCAAGAAGTTCCTTTCTATTTTTCCCGACAACATGAGTCATGTCCTAAATAAAAGAAGAAAAATGACATTAAAAAGATAAAATATTTACGAGAACTCACAATAACAAGAATATTGATTTATTAAAAAAGTTCCCACCGGAAGAGGGAAGCAAGGGGAATTCAGATACACGGTGGAGTAGTGATCAATACACTGCTCTTTACTCTTTGTCCCCACATGCTCGGCAACTTCTGTCCAATTCCCCAAGCCATACATTTCAATTCCCTAAATCTCAGAAATTTCCACAGAAAGAGTGTACACAAGTTATCGTCTACTTCATAAACCAACTACTTATGAAACGGGATTTCAAGGGAAAAAGAAAACATAAACATAACAAAATAAAACACCTCTAGAAGCAGTATTTCATCATCGGCATTCCAGTCAGGGCAGATAAGCGGGAAAGATAAATTATCCTGTTAAAATGAGCACAAGTAAAAAGATATGAGCATAAGACATGGCTACAAGATATGAGCATAAGACATGGCTACAGGATCCACAGTCAGTAAAATATATAGAAACTAAGAGACTTGTTTATTGATGCTACTTACCATGACCCTGTAAGGGTGATTGCTTTTATGAGGGGTCACCTCAGCTCCAACAGAAAAGCACTCTACACATAGGTCAAAATCAGGGCACATAGCACACTTGATGCGGATTTTTCCCGTAATGTCTTTGTTGCAATAGTTGCAATGGTACAATGCCCTTTTCCCCTCACTCGTTCCCTGACCTGTCTCCAAACAAAACAATAAATAAATTAAAAAAATTCGAGACAGCAATTACACCTAAATGGTTTGCAGGCAATACGAAAAGGCCATCCATTTTCATTTATCAAATTACTGTAACATCATATAGGTGAAACCCCCCTATGCTCGTATCATAAAATGAAAGGTCTCTAAAGTTGATAAGTTACCTGATGATGAAGAGTCTGGGTTTTCTCCACTGGAAGCATTCTTCTTTCTCCTTGATCTGCACATCCAAAAACAAATACTCAATTGTTTACCATAAATGCAACTCAATTGGCAGAAGTATTAAGAACAGTCGAATTTTGCATCAAAACTTGCAATTGACAAACTTGGACTTGGATTCTGCATCAAAATTAGCATAGCCTGTAACTACAAGTTCCAGCTTGATCAAGCAATTGACATTACAACACAACCCAATGACACTCCTCGGAGGACCATATCTAGGTAAGTAAATGATATGATGAGCAAACAAAACCCTATATATTGGAATTTAGCCCCAACCCATTGGACATTATATCTGATCCCCATTAACTACTTACCCTGACTCCTATTAAACAGCTCAACACATTCAATTCTTCGTTTTAACTTGGAAATCAAATGATAACAGTTCAAATATGCAGGAAAAAATAAATAAATACCAAAAATTGATTCTTGAAAAGCCTGTAGAGTTTGAACGGGATTACAAATTCAGTAAAAATCAGAGCAAACCTTTGAGTTGGGTCCTCGTCTGAGTGAAAGTTTCCACGAGAACGGCCCATGGTTAAATTCTCAAACGACTTCCGAAGTTCTGCGAGGTCGGGAACACCTGCTTATCAAAATCAAAATGCTTGTCTGTGTGTTTGACACTTCGAATGCAATCAATTGTAAAACCCTAAATTATATGATTTTTCAGAAAAGAGACCGTATAAGGAAAGGGGCTTTTAGAGGAAAATTGAGAAATTGAATCCGGCCATTAATGAGCTTTTACTTCAAAACCTGAATTAGCCGAAATTTTTTTGCATTGTGGGAGAACTGTTGAATTGGGTTACTCAATCTGTAAAAAACTGCTAAACAAACAAGTCTGTTCCTGTGTTCTGCTCGATCTTCAATTTCCAGCGCAAATAATTTTTGGATTATTTTTTATTTGGCGAAAAGATCTGAATTAGCAGGTGGGCCAAGAAAAAAGTCAGGCCTCACTGGGCCAACATGTAAGCCTTTCTCTTAAGATTGGTGTTTGGTTGTCGGCCTGGCCCATAACAACATATAGATCTGGCCCAAGGATGGAGAAGATGCAGCAAGGTTGGAGAAGATGCAGCAAATAACATTAATCCTTAATGTGATTTCTTTTTTGATAAAAATAAATAAAAGAGACTAAGACCTTATTTTACAAACACCTATAGTATAAGCAAACAAATTCGACTTGATGTTATCATGAGGAGAAGCCTAAACGATTAGTGAATCACCAGAGTGTAATTCCAACTTTACAAGAAAATCGGCGTACATAAATTTTCTTTTCGCAAGGTATGATTATTGCAGACTGTCCATGAATTCTTAATGCAAAATTAAATTGATAATGGTTGATAATAGAAATCCAATATTGAAATTTGGTCTCTAATGCATCACTCCAAAGAATATAAGCAAAACTAACAAACCCCAAAGAAAAAAATTATTTATTCAATCGAACTTAATTCAAAACATAGAGACGTACCTTTTTTCTTTCTCATATCCCGACGATTCGTTTTTGATTTCGTTGACATAGATGATGAGAATGGAGGTATCGTCATTGACGCCATGGACGATTGTGTTGACGATAAAGCTTCATTACTTCCTACCAATCGTATTGAAGTAGGAGGATTTGTTGTCACCGTCGTCTGATTTACTCTCGAGATCCGATTACTATCTGATGATATCATTACCGGTGAATTTGTCGTCGGAACTATCGATTGGAGTGACATTGAAGTCTCGATTTCATCTATCGGCACCGGAGATTTGATCGGCTGCTGATCCATATCTCAACGATGAGGTGAAAATTGGGACTATATATATATATATATATACATCAAGAACAATCAGAAATGCTTGCTTTCTGATTGTATTGATTTTATATAGAACAGTGAAGTAGTGAACGTTATGCGTCGTTGTTTTTTTTTTCACAGATATACATTGACACGTTGGAAACGAATGCACGCATCATAATAAATTTGTTTCCATGTAAGAGAGAATACAAATATGATTTCTTTGCTTCAAATGTTAAATACCAATGGACAATCAAATACTTTATGTTTCAAGCTTTTGATTGCACTCATATATATAGACAAAATGTTATGTATCATTGTCTTTCTTCTGCGACCACAATGTATGGACCATGGACTCGGGAGATTATGAGTTGATGAACATTATTTGTATCCCGTTTTTTACTAAGTACACCCCACTCTAGTGTGTTTTTAAAGGGTTAATGGGGTGTACTTAGTAAAAAAGTGGTGCAAATAATGTTCATCTATGAGTTTGATTCTCACTATGAGCAATACTCTTATGACTATATGTTGAGTTTTTGCCCAATTTATTATATCGTCCGTTGAGAAACTTAAAAATAAAAAGGTCGGGGAGAAAGTAAAATACCAACCATTTAGAATGCGCGTCACAATAAATCTGTTTCCATGTAAGAGAATTTGGATGAGATTTGTTTGTTTCAAATGCCAAAAAATAATAATAAATCAAGCGTCAATTCGTAATTATATTTAATTTTATATTTTTCAATTTTTTTTTCTATATGATGTGCTCGAAGACACAACAAATCATATAAAAAGACAAAAACCTCAATTCTAGACTTCAAAGTTTTCTATAATATAATATAAAAATTAAACAATAAATTGATTAGATAATACAAAAGCATTACTATTATACCTTTTACATAAAGTCGAGGCCCATTACCCGTTGGTCCAGTTTAATCCAATGTTGAGCCTAGCAAAAGAGCCCGCTTGGCATAATAGTGTTTTTTTTTTATTACTTGAGAGGGGGATTCGAACCCCGATCATCAAGATGATATACACATCATCCTTACCACTCAATTAGTGGTTCAAGTGTCACTCGGCATAATAGTTATCTAATCATGAGTTATTTATGAAGAAATGAAAATATAAACACATATAGTGATATTTCGTGGAATAAATATTTCATTCCAAAAAATATTTTATATACATTCTAATCCATCATTATTATCATTATTCACAATACATATTATTGTAATGGTCATTCATTTACCATTCCAATTACTATTTTCATTCTCATTTACATTCCTTAGGTCAATCAAACATAACTTAATAGGATAGGAGATGGAGATGGTCATTCCGTACATGATTAATCTTTTGGAATCAACCAAACGTTGGATTGATAAAAAAAATGATGTAATAGTGGTTATCATTCCTTAGTCATAGATTGCTTTTTAAAATAAAGTAAATACTTTTATACTGTACTGTAAGTCTGTAATGGCCCTATTTACACTATTTATGCTATACTAATCTCACATGAAAACCCTAAATAATAATAAATAAATAACCGGCAAAAAATATATATAATTCAAGCCCATTTTCTCCTCTTTCTTTTTTTCGTTTGTAGTGATGTTCAGTTCTCTCTGCCTCCTCTTTGTCTAAGCTTCTCTCAAAGGTCATATTGCTTTGATTGTCTCTCTCTCTACTATAAAGCTTTTCTTGGACGCTGCTCCTGATTCACATCAGTTTTGATCTGGGGTTTTATAGTTCTTGTTTGGATCAGACTTTTGTTAGTTTTTGCTATTTAATTTTTGGAAGATTTCACAGAAGCAAAACCCATTTGTTTCTTTGCGTTGAGAGTGGAGACGGTTTAATGATCGGCATAATCAGGTTTCAAGAAGTGGGTTTTGTGTCAAGGATGCGCGTTGAGGTCAGCTTCATTTATCTCTGTCTCTTTTATGGAAACTATGTGATGGAAGGCTATGTATTATTCATGCAATGTTGTAGTTTTTTGAAGAAGTAAATGCTGCCATCAGCTGTGCATTTGTACAAAATACATCACTATTTGAATCTCAAAATTTTGTCTTTGTTTGGGACCTGAGAAAATCAGAAGTTTGATTTTGCTATAATTTATACATTTTTTGTTGGCTTATAGCAGGTGATTTTGATGATATATTTAGTTTGGGCATTATTTAAAGTGAATGCAAGACGGTTCTGGAAATCACTCTGTCACCTGTTTTGCTCTGGATTTTCTTTCTTATGTGCTGTTATTGTCCATGGAGAAGATCTTTTGGGGGTTTTTTTTTTCCCGGTTTTTGAGTTTCCTGCTACCCGTGCTTCTAATTTTGCCTTGGATACAATTATTTCATTTTTCAAGAATTGAGGAAGCAAAAGCTTTGAGAGGATAAACATAGTGAAAGAAAATATTGAATCTTGCAATTACATATTATATGGTTGCAGGGCAACCAATTAATGGGCTAGAGAAAGTATAGTCACAGAAAGTATTCGATTTGGTTGAATTCCCTTTTTTTTAGGTTGTTGATATGTACCGGCCCATTAAATTGGCTTTCCTTTCATATAGCTTCGTAACTTAATGTCACTTGGATCTTATCACTGGCATTGCATTAGTTTCTTCATATCATTTTTGGTTGGATAAACGGTTTCTATTGCGATTTCAGTTTCCATTCAGGCTTTTGAGTTCATCTCTTGTCTTGCAGCAATCTTTGTTAGGGCTTTGAAGTTCTCTTTCTAGGGATTTTTTAACTATGGTTAGAGGTAGAGGTAAAGGCAAGAAGCAAACGCTTATTGCTTCACATGAAGATACTGCAAGTGGCGAAGAAGAAAAGATTCCATCATACAGGAGGAGAGGAAGGCCACAAAAACCATTGAAGGATGATATTGAAGAAAGAGCTGAGAAGATGGGAGAAGATGGTGAAGATGCAAAAGATTCTATCACCACCAAAGATACGAAAAACCAGACTGCCATCGTGAATGGTAGGAAGAGAAAGAGTTCAGCACATGTCAAAGAAAATCTAGATACCGCTAAAGAGGAAACAGGTGTTGGAACAAAGTTGAGCACTGATGACTCAACAAAGACTGTCGGATTCAGGCAAAATGGAAGAAAGCGAAAAAACAAGCCTCGGAGGGCTGCTGAAGTCGGTTTTGAGTGTAAGTAAGGCTTTGTTTGCCTGTTGTGATGGTTTTCTCATTATGTTCCTTCTTGAACAGCTCATTAGTCTGGATTACTGCTTATTGGCTTAGGTATGGCTCCACATGCCTTCTGCTCTCAATTTTTCTTTTTTGATTCTCATTCTTATGAGCTGTATAATTTTGGGTCGGAGGCTGTGACACAGATTACACTGCTTATTCCTGTATGAAGTTATCGCCTTTTTGAGCTTATTCTTTTGTTTTTTGATACTGCAATATGTTATGAGTACAACTAGCAGAGTGATGCTCTATATATTCCTTATGTTTTTTACTACAAGAAATGCTCCTTCTTTAGATAGATTCTTTCCTTGTCTTACTATTTCTTTTTTCTTGAATACATACATGTAATTCATGCAGAAACATAGTAGTTTAGCACATTTTAAGAAATCCATCCTGTGTGTATCATAAAATAACATTATATGCAGTGAGATGAGATTAAGGACATTCTCAATAACAATAACATACAAAGGTGCAAATTGAATAAAGAGCTGAATTATGTCATGAAACTTAGTTCTGATTTTCCAATGCCATAATTTGGATTATTTACATTGAAACTCCTTTCCACACACCCCCCTCTCGGGTTATTGTATAGCACATTGCAGACTTAATCTTCCCTGCATCTCTAATAACGGCAGTAATTGCAGGAGTGGTGGCAACATTTGTACTAGTTTTGCAGCCCCTTTGTTTTTGTTCATTTTCTCAGAAACAGACCATAGTCATCTGTGATGTGATAATGAAAGTTGGGTGTATGACAAAATTATATTGGAATGTCTCTTGGCATCAATTCTAGGAGCAGGATGCTTGAGGAGCCTTGATTAATTTAATATTTGCGCTATGCAGGGGAGTCCATTTGCATTTAGTCCACAATCTCAATTGTGTAGATCCGGAAGGAACCCAATATAACTTTACTGAATGTCCCTTCCTAGGAAGACCAAATGTGTCAATATACATAGCCAGTTGAGACATTTGTGCATCTTTTTTTGGCAGTTTTGGGATGAACAGTTTGCTTCATCTTTGCTTTTGCTCTTGTTGCTCTTGGGGAAGTCATGCTCTTTTTGTTGGTATCTCATGTGACTTGGGATGGACTTGAAGTATAGCATTTGTATCTGCACTTAATATGATTCTGTTCAAAAAGCAAGCAGTAATCAGGCTTCCTTTTCATGCTCTGTTGCTTTCTCACAGGGTTAATTCTAAACTTCCAATGGGTTAATGAGAATCTTTTAAGACCCATCTCTCAACTCCTCTCAACGGAAAGCTTTTTTTTTTTCCCCCTCCATTTATGCTCTGTTTCGCATGCTGGTGTAAAGAGTAAAAAGAGAGAAACAGAGGATATTCTCTAGTTTGTTTGCTCTGGAAGGGAAATTATTGGTTGATAGGGAATTTCACTTAATTTCTACTTTACGGTATATAATAATTTATCTATTATACATCACACAGATTAGACTTGTGGAGACAAAAATACAGAGAGTACTGTCACAAGAACCAAAGAAGAAAGAATCAATCGCCTTTTATTTTATCTGTATAGCTACGCCAAACGAGAGAAGAAAAACAATCTTCCATTTCTCAACATCTGTGGAGAAGACTGGAGATCTTCTTCAACGACCAATTAACCAAATCAAGACGAAAGATGCACGGATGTAGCAGTCAGTCGTAGTAGTACAAGATTCTGCTTTTCAACAAGCAATGATGCCTTCCAACGTCAAACCAGTACCGATTACTTCCGGTATGGACACACACTCACAATCCACAAAAGAAAAAACTACTTTTTCTTTTTCTTTGCTTAACGAGCTTCCAAGTGAAAGTCCTCCAATTAACGAGGCAATAAATGTAAAATTTATATCTCCTCTGCGCCTTTTCTTTATTGTTTCTTGATAGATGTACAAAAGCGTGCCTTTTTCTCTATTATTTCTCGCTGGCATGGGCCATGGTTTAGACTGGTGTCAGGTTTCTGCCCTAGCCCTTCACTGATTTCTGTGGATCTCCCTCTCTCTATCCCTCCACTAAAAACCCATTTATTCTCTCTCCTAGACTCGCTCACAACATAGTAACAGTCGTCGCACTACGAGGAAAGTTGTACAGTGACCCACAACATCCTCATGAACGGGCTCTAGGTATCACGCATGGAAATGGGTTCGGGCTATATGACCGAGTCAGGAGGGTCATCCACCTCTTCGCCCTTGGACTCATCTACTGAGTCGCTGAATGGCTTGAAATTTGGTAAGAAAATCTATTTTGAGGATGCGGGCGCTGGGACTCCGTCCAAGACTGGAACCGGGTCGTCGTCGTCGGGTAACCTGGCTCGGAAAGGGAGGGGTGGTGGTGCAGTGCAAGGTGGGAAGCCACCGAGATGCCAGGTTGAGGGCTGTATGGTTGATCTCAGTGATGCTAAGGCTTACTATTCAAGGCATAAAGTCTGTGGAATGCACTCCAAATCTCCCAAGGTCATTGTTGCTGGACTTGAGAAGAGGTTCTGCCAGCAGTGTAGCAGGTAACTCTCTGTCCCTGTTAGAGTTCTAATTTTTCTTATGTTTCCTTTGGATTCTTTATTTGCAACCCGTAATTACTTCAAGGGTTTACTTATATTTCCTCTAATTTCCCTGTGGTTGTAGCATTTGTGTTATACTCTTCTATCAATAATTTTAACTTAGGTGACTCTTTATCTTATGTGCTTTGTGGCTGTAGTTGCTCTTATTAGTGCCTTAGCTGGTGTTCCCCTTTAGGAGAGCTGGTAGTTTTTGATGACTTACTTGCAGTGTTCAGGGCTAGGATTTGTTGAATAGCATGTCATTTGATTATTTTCATTACTAGAAACTTTTTTCCCTGGCCATTGTTTAACTATCTGGATAAGTTGTTTTATTTTTGGATGTTTGTTATGGGTCTAATTCTGGTGGACAATTTGTTTTTCATTATGAGGTAGGACGTTGATACGTTTGCGATCTGATTTGTCAAAACTTACTTCTTGTCTTATACCTTTTTTTTCTTGTAAGGGATAATTGTTTTGGGATTTCTAGTTGTGGCTGATGAATTAGAACACTATATAAATGAGCAAGAAGCTTAAATATTAACTTTCCTGATCTGATCACCATCAACTCTGTGGACCATTGTATTAATTTTAGAACATTCGTTCTTCTTGAAAGTTGAGCATGCATTCTATAGCTCAGTATCTAGTCCATCAGGGTGAATCTGCTGCTGGGCAGGTCACATTTGGAGGTTGTTTATGCTGAAAATGTCATGGTTGATTGCTTTTAAACGATATGATTTGAAATCCGTCCGCAATCTGCAATAAATTTTCGTCAGTCATAAAGTTCAGAACTTGGGGATAAAATGTCCAATTAGGGCGAACCTGTGACCTAATGGTAAAATTGTTTCACCGGCTCAGCGCGACCTAAAGGTCATAAAGTTCTTAACTTGCTATATGATTGTATGGTTTGTGCACTTGTAAATTTACAGTTGTTGTGTCAATATAATAAAATGTTGTTTACTGAGTTTTTTTTGATAGAAAATAATTTTACTGAGTTAAAGATGGAGGTTGTGATCTTAAGCCTTCATTATTTCTTTTTTACGAACAATCTAATTGTGTAATTTATTCTTATGTTTATTCTTTAAATTAAGTTTGGTGCACAAAAATATTCTACTGGAGGAGATATTAACTTCATTCCTTGCTTATATCATTTATTTCGTCGGGCTTGTTTGATTCTCATTTGTAACTTGTTCAGCTGTTTTTCTTGTTTGATAAATCATTTAAGGTCCGAGATTACTCTTTCAAGGTTAGCATCCATTGTTGACAGAAGTGAATGATTAAATGATATCTACATACTTCAATATGCTTGACTCATTCAATCGAAGTTTTCAATGTTGTGTAGTGATTTATTATTTATTTGGGAAATGTGATACATTAGAAAAGTTCTATGTTCTAGGTTTGAGTGTAAGGACTTTCATGTGCTTCAGTTGAAGGTTAACTAATGCAATTAACCCCCAATGGTTACAAAAGTATTAAACTTTAACCTGTCTGCCCTAGGCAATGTTGTTGTTGTTGTTGTTGTTGTTTCTTTTTCTTTTTTTTTTAAATGTTTTCTTCTGTCAAAATTAGTAGATTGTTTATCAAATGTGCAGATTTCATCTACTCCCAGAATTTGACCAAGGAAAACGAAGTTGCCGCAGGCGCCTAGCTGGACATAATGAGCGTCGTAGAAAGCCTCCACCTGGATCGTTATTGGCATCTCGTTATGGACGATTTTCTTCCTCCATCTTTGGTGGGTCATCATTCGTAATAATTTGTTCATTGTCATGGTTTTTTCATCGTCTACAATCAAATGTAACTCCTTTTGCCTTGTAGTTCTAATGAAATGTTATAATTTCCAGAGAACAGCAGCAGAGGTGGAGGCTTTCTCGTCGACTTCACTGCTTACCCAAGGCTTTCAGGTCGGGATATATGGCCAACCTCGAGATCTTCTGAGTCTGTACCTGGCAATCAAAGGGCTATCTCAGGAAGGTCCACTGCTCGTGCATGGCAGAACAACTCTCAGGATCCTCCACCCGACCTTCTCGTGCAAAGTTCAATGATGGAATCTGGGTTTTCCTCCCCTGGAATATCCAGCAGTGGATGCTTTAATGGAGTCTCTGACTCAAGCCGTGCTCTCTCTCTTCTGTCGAATCAACAATGGACTATCTCAGGAAGGTCCACTCCACATGCATGGCAGAACAGCTCTCAGGATCCTCCACTCAACCTTCTCTTGCAAAGTTCAGTAGTGGAAACTGGTTTTTCCTGTCCTGGAATATCCATTGGTGGATACTTTAATGGAGTTGCTGACTCAGGCTGTGCTCTCTCTCTTCTGTCAAATCAACAATGGGGCTCTAGGAACAGAGCTTCAGATATCAGTGTGAACAACTTGGTGAATGCTGAAGGTGCTGCACCCGTTGCTCAATCAACAACTGTTGTTGCAGCAGTTGATCCTTTCCCGAACTCCTCGTGGGGTTTCAAGACCAATGAAGGTAGCAGCTCGCACGAGATGTGCTCTGATCTGGGGTTGGGTCAAATTTCACAGGGTCTTAACAATTTCCAGGTGGTTCGCAGTTGTCTCAGCAGGGTAGGAGGCAATACATGAATCTTGAGGTTTCAAGGGCTTGCAACTCCCCTCAGCACATGCACCGGTCTCTCAAGGTGCCTCTAGTTATCACTAGCACCTTAGTTTTAAATAAACAAACTTGGAATGCAATTTCCAAGCAAACTTTGTGCATTTGTTTGTTGATTTTACCCAAAACAAAGCTGTTTGTGTTTGAGAGCTTTAAGATACTTCAGCGCAAGGGTTGGCCTTGCTCTGTTCTGTGTGTTTGATGAACTTTGCCTATGTTTTTTATCTCCTGTTTGTTTTAATCATCTGAATGCTTAAGTTTTTCTTGCATTTATGCTCATCTTAGTTAAAGCCTCTTCTTTCCTTCTATTCATCTCTGCTTCAATCTCCTCCCTCTTCCTCTTTTCACTATGTGGATTTTCTCTTCGTATCCCAACCAGGTCCGCCTTATCTCAAGCCCCACAGGCTCCGCTAGGCCAGAACCCTTCTTGCCAAGGGCTGAACCAGGAGTGTAACCCATTTGCTTTAGCAACTTGAAGCCAATGTTAGTTTCTGGAATCGGAGCCTCTGTCTTTGCTGAGGTCTGCACATCCTCTTCTTCTTGGAAGATTGAACCATTGGAGTTTTGCCATAATTATGATAATCATACTCTGCTCCGTTGCTGAAAACTTAATCATAAGAAAAACAAAAATTAAAATTTCATGGGTATCTTACTTCCAACAATTTTTACATACAATAATATAAATGAAAATTTTTCCGGGAAATTTTTTGACTTTCTCCGGGAGAGATGAATTTTGACTGTTGTGTGAACTGAGAGTATTCACTGTTCACTTCAGTTTGATTTTTTAGTTTACCGTTGGATCCCCGGTTTCGAAGATGGGCTTTGGTTAGAGACTAGAGGCGTAACCTTTTTTGGGCCTAGTGGGCCGGTTACGTCAACGGGGTAAGAGGATAAAGATATAAAAGAGAGAGGGCAATACGGTAAGCATGTTTCCCTCAGAAAGGCACTGTTAGTTGGGATAGTAAAACTCTGTCCGATCCGGATGATCAAATTTTTTTGATTTGGATTAAACCAAGTTCGCACATAAGTTATATGTTTGAAATAATAGGAGTCTAAACACACAAATTTTGTCTGGTTTAAAATCAGATCCGGATTCAAATACAAAAATATTATTTGATTTCCTTCTCTTTTAAACATGATTAGGTTATTATTTTATTTACTTATTTGAATTTCAATTAATCCGAATTTAGTCTGAATTTAAGTTAATCCGAGGATGACGAATTAAGTATATTCGAAATACAATTCAAATTAGGGTTTGTACGTATAAATATTTGTAAACACGTACGTGCTCATCAGAATCTCTTTTTTTTTGCCACCCTACAGCTAGTGCTAGCGGGCGCTGGGCAGCAGAGGACCTCTCTGAAAGACTGATACAGGAGGGTGGCTTACTCGTCTTCTACACATATCGTCGAATCAGATCACAAGGAGCATCGGTAATGATCTTTCGTTCTCTCTCGATTATACATTCTTGTAGATCTATCTCTATTGGTCGACTCGTACTTTGGATGAATCATTTGCAGGCCTATCTAGGATTGCAATAGCTAATAAACATTGCTTGCTCCTAAGAATAAGATTTTTCACTATTAGATCGTTTGTCTTTTATGCTGCGTTTATATGGGAAAATTCAATTTTGTACACAATTTAGTTCTTTTGAAACGGAGGTGGAAAAAAGTGGAAATCCTTTATACTATGTGCAGTGAAACAATTTTGCGTTCGAAACATTGAATACCTAATAAACGTTGCTTGTTCATGAAACGAAGATTTTCACTATTCGATCGGTCGTATTTTATGCTGCGTTTGTATGGAAAAAAATTCAATTTTGTATTTACCTTCGGGTGCAATTTTGTTCTTTCGAAACGGAGGTGGAAAAAGGTGGAAATCCTTTATAATATATGTGCTGTGAAATAATTTTGTGTTCGAAACATTGAAGAAACAGTTACTTAGCATTTGGAATTTTATCTATAGCTTGTTTTGTTTGCTTTGTTTGATTGCTGTCATATGCACACTTTGCTTGATTTTTGCTACAATGCAAGGAAAAGCAAGAGTAAACCCTACTATCCGAATAATTCGCATTTTCTTAGTTGTGTCTGAAAGAACAGTTAAATTGTGTGTTGATGTCAGTGTGAGGTACTTGCGACAAGGTGTATGATAATTGGCTAACAACCCCTAAGCCGAGGTGGTTAAGGCATGTACTCCGTTTGGTGGTACCCAAGTCCGAGTCCCCCACCCCGCTTACGTAACCAAAAAAGAAGTGTATGATAATTGTTTTTTTTCAACCTGGCAATTAAGGTTACTGAAGAATTTGTGGAATGCCAGTAAATCAATGCAACTTCGGTTGTTACTTATTTTCGCAGAGGCCAAGTGAATTTTGACTGCTGGAATTTTTTATTTGTGCACTTCTCAGATCAGTACCTTGTAGAGGGAGACCATGGACCCAACAGAGCATATGAAGTGGGATAATGACGATACATCACTAACTAAAACATTCAAAGGGGCTACTATGGGTTTGGCTGCTGGAACTATTTGGGGGACTGTTATTGCTACCTGGTATAATGTACCTCGTGTTGAGAGAAGTGTTGCACTTCCTGGTCTGATAAGGACTTTGAAGGTGATGGGAAATTATGGGGTGAGATTTGCAGCCGTTGGAGGAGTTTACATTGGTGTTGAGCAGCTGTTGGAGCATTACAGGATGAAGAAAGACTTGGTCAATGGAGCTGTTGGTGGCTTGGTTGCTGGTGCTACTGTTCACGGTTATACAGGTGTGGATTTCATTCATTTTGATGCAAGTTTTTCTATTTTGTGAAAGTTTCTGTCATTACATATCTTGGAAGTGGATTGTGTTTGGTATGGCTTCGTGAGAATGGAGTTTTGAAATTTTATTTTATATGACCATGTTCAGTTTGTACTAATTTCCAGTTTGGAGTGATATTGACAGTTCTCTCTAATTTTTGGAGAGGAACTCAGTCTTTAGGTTTAGGAGCTTGACAAGGGTCCTGATTATTAATCTCCTTTCATCCTTTGTCTATAATATTCAATTATATTGGTGCCATTTCAATGACAGTGGTTAATGTACTGATCTTCTTTGCAGCCAGGAGCATCCCGATAGCTGTTTGTGCTGGAGCATCTTTTGCATTGCTTTCCACAATTATTGATTGCGGTGGTCAAAAGATATTCCAAAATGATGATAGCAGCAGGGAATTATATGCTTACACCACCAAGAAAAGATCCATGGCAGATTCATAAATTGTTGCTGCTGTAATAAGGGAAGACACCGGAGTTTTCCCAAACTCTCTGTATGTTTCTTTGTATGGAGATGTCGTCATACTCTTTGTATTGTTTTTCTTTCTCGCTTCAAACTGCCTGGAGCCTGAATGGATCTGAATAAAATCTGGTTTCTCAGTTTTGTGAAGGTTATGTCTCAGTTTGAGATAAATCTGCTCCTATTGTGTTGATTTAACTTGTTGGAACAGTGGCTTAAAATTCATGGCTAAGCTATAAATCCTTGGAAGTGCAGGTACTGTGAAAATGGCAAGGGACTTGCGAGACCGAACTACTAAATCAGACTAGTTTGATAATCCTCTGTTTATTTTGCCTTTTCAGTTGTGCTAATCTATTTGTTTTTAACAATCTTCACTTTATGAAGGTAGTATCCTATAGCACACAAAAGCATGAACTCTTTTGATGTTGAAAATGTAACAGCCTGAACCTCCTTGGACCTAGTAGAAATTGTCTGCTGGATCACTTCATGCTAGTTGACAAGGATTTGTTCTCCACGATCCTTCGGCCCAGAAAGTGCCTAGGTTTGATTTATTATACTTTGCACTTCACCCCACCCCTCTTGACATACGATGTGAAATTTAGAACACTGAGTCCAATCCCTCTTGATATATGATGTGAAATTTAGAACGCTGAGTCCAATTGTTACTCGCTCAGTACCCCCAAACCTAACCTAGTACCATCAAACTTGACACTATAGAGATTGTGGCTCCATCCACTTGTATCGGGTGCTAAAAAAATGTTTTCTAGGAAAAATCAATTTGAATTTTTCGCTGATTTATTATTCTATGCTCGTCACCAAATTGCGATATTTCGAAACGAACCAATTTTTTTTGTTTAAAAGTTCTTCTAGAATAAGGAAGAAATATATCCATTTGCCACTTCGACGTGGCAGCAATTCATTGCTCCTCCCAAATTTCAGTGGCTACTATCGTGCTGTTGTTAGTTAAGCATCATCACTGTCACACTCGAACAATCGAAGAACAAATTCAATGCCTGATAACACCCGTTCAAACCTTGACTTTGCAAGATGTGGAAATGGAAATGGAAGAAGAAATTACAGAGGGAGGAACAAGCTTAGTTCGGTATTTTTAGAACCAACCTTTTTTCATTTTCAAGGTCTACTGCAGCAGCTGACAAGCTAGAAAATGCTGGTTTTCAAAACATAGCATGTATTACAAAAGCGCTTCAAGCCATAAAGCCAGGTTAAACTCTAATTTCGACCCTAATGCAGTAATGACTAATCCAAGTTTCTACTGAATGAGAAGTAAAACAAAGGTGAGAATTTCTACTTTGCAGGAACATTTGATTCAGTAGGCTCTACCGAGTTACAAAACGCTGGCAAAGCTGGTTTGGTAACGGTGCAAGGCAAGATCTCAGCCGTTCTCGGAACTGGACTTATCTGTACGTCCTTCACCAAAACTCCCATGATTATCTACTGCAACTCTTTGAGATTCTTTTTTAACTAAATCAAACTTGCAGGTGCATATTTATTTATCACCTTCTTCCCACATCAAGCAAAGAAGTTGCTTCAGATGGTCCCTGCAAGCTAGGACTTGTGACAAGTCAAAATTGACTAGGATAAGAGAGAATATTTTTGATGTTGTATGGCTTGAATATCCGGCACATTCAAGGGAGTCATATTTGCACGCACACTTCGACTCATTGCACACGCATTTTTATTCAATTGCCAAGAAAATTTAGTGTTTGCTTGTAGACCTGATCAAACTCGGGCTAGGCTTTGGCCTATATTAGGCCCCAATTGACATGCCCAAGCCCATCCGGGCTCATGGGTAACATGTATCCAGGCCCTCTAAAAAGCAGGCCGACCGGCCTGGGCTGTTCGGGCCATGATCAGTCCAGATCCAGCCCAATCAGGAATAAGAACAAAACGAACTGATAATAAATTTAATAAATTTAAAATGGTTTCTTTCTTGTTCAACACTCATCACCACCTAACGGGGACACCCACCAATACCACATCCGTTTTGGCTACCATTGGCAAATCAGACGCCGTACAGGTTATTAAAACCTACGTTAATAAATAATACTATATCAAGATTTTTAAGAACATGTTTGGACAATTCTGCCACCTTCGGACCATATGAGCTGATTGGATAGGAAGCCAAAACGCCACGAAACCTGCGGCGTATCTGCGCATGAAAGGGAAGCCCGGGGCCTGCTGTAATAAAAATACAGCAGGTCCCGCTGTAATGTATTTTTAAGGTAATAAAAAATTTTATTTTTATTTTTAAAAATCATAAATATGTAGTATTTTTCATAACGAATCCAACGATATATTTTTTATTTGAAACAAAAATCAAATTCATCGGGATCAAAACATTGAATATTTTGAGTTTATATCCGATGGTGTAGAATTGTCGTGCCTTTTTCATGTTGAATTTGATTTTTGTTTCTAACAAAAAATATATCGTTGTGTTCGTTACGATGAACACTACATATTTATGATTTTTAAAAATAAAAATAAAAATTTTTAATGTTAAAAAAGCTTATTACAGTGGGGCCTGCTGTAATTTTATTACAGCAGGCCCCGGGCTTCCGCATGAAAGAGACGTCCATCTTTTGTCATGTACGGCAGTTTCGTTTCTTTGGCTCGCCGTTCATGTAACTAACTACCTCGTTGTTTGCCGCGTGGCATTCATTTGGAGTTAGTGTCATTCACTTTGACTGGTTGCTCCCACTTAATTACTTGAAAGATTTTATGTTATTTTCGTAGTCCAACAAGTTTGTTGCCTTAGCAGTCATCATCATGGTTGTCAAAATCTCTATTTTAATCGTACGATCTTAAGATCTTAGGTAACTAAAACGATTTGAATCAATGTAAAATCCTAAAATTAATAAGATCTATTGATCTTGCCTTACGAGCTTATCCGATTTTACCGATCTTAACCTTAATAAACTTATGGAGTGATAGGCTTATGGGTTGTGGTTTACTAATCATGTGCTTATGTTTCTAATCCTAGTTTTTGTTGAAAAATTGATTCTAATATACTAACATGATATAATTGTGCACAATTATTGTGCTTGCTTTTCGTAGTTCTCTGAATGTCTTAAAAAATTATAATTTTGTGAAATATTAAAATGTCTATAAATAAATAATAATCACATTTTTGAATTTTTTTATTACCTATAAACTATAGTATATTATATAATATTAATTATTTAGTTAGAAATAAGTATTATATTATTTTATATTTATTTTTTAAATTTTATAAAATCTTACGATTCGATTTTGCATGTCTTCCATCGATCTTATCTAAGATCCTGATTTTGACAACCTTTGTCATCATTGGTTCTTAATAGGAACGAAACAAGAAGTTAATAGTGGGATGAATTAATTCTAAAATAATATCGTATTGATCTATTTGGAAAAAAAAATTCTTATGAGCCCGGAGACATTACCCTTGAATTTTTTTTAAGGACTATTTACAATAACACATTTACTTAAAATGATATTATTCATGAACAATTTTTAAGTAAACATAAACAAAAACTGACTATCAAATTAAATAGAATAGAATGTCACTGATCACCTTTTTGAGATTAACGTAAAATTCTTTTTGAAATTCAAATACAACACCACCTTATCTATATGTCAGCGATTAACAACTCTCTAAAACAATTCTTAAACTCGCTTTCTTCCGCTTTTGAACTTTCAACATCTATCTACAGGAAAAAAAATCATTTCGTTGGGGTTATATTTGTAGGAGACACAAACACAATATACTTGATGGCCTATAAAAAATAAGTTTAATATAACCTAGGTCCCTACCCTCTCAAGATTCAATTATTAATCAACTTAATGTGGATTTTAATGATTAGGACCACTCAGTTGGAATTCATCCACAAAAGCATTATTCATTATTGATTCTTTATTGAATTACGGGGCTAGCTGTGGATATATTAAATTTGATAGAATCTAATCATTCATCCTCTTTGATTAAAATACATATGTGAGAGAAGTTAGACCTTTTCTTATATATTACTCGGTTTGATGATGTCTATTTGATTGTGATATTAGTATTAACTCTCTCCCATACTTTTATGAACTGTGTTATGTTAGACCCAACAAATAAATAGATAGACACCACGTTTAACTAGACCAACCATATCATAAATTAAAGCACAAATACAATAACAAATACCCGTTATGAGTCACGGGTTTCTCTTGGACCGTCATCATTAATTCTTAAACCATAAAACGTATCTATTATGTGAAAGGATTTTTTTTTTATTTATATGTCATTCACCAAAAAAAAAACACCTAATAAAGGAAAGGTATCCAAAGCCACATGTCGAAAGGAAGTGACACAAGGCCTGAGTTCGCGGATGCAGGGTTAAAGAGAGTTTACCTTCTCCATCACTACGAAAGCGGTCAGGGCACGTGCGAGGGGACCGACCGTGGTCATTCGCACGATTCCACCATGGTCCCACGCTCTGGGACAAACGACGTCGACAAGAGTAAAAGAGAGAGAAAGAAAACAACAGAGTGAAAGTGTATTCTCGCAGATTCATCAGATCCTAACCAGACCCTCCCTCCAAAAGCAAAAGCAGGGAAAAGCAAAGATACTCCCACCACAGCCACATTGCTGCGCCATTCTCTTCTTTCTCTGCTCAGTTTGTCTGTATATCTCTTGAAATTCCTCAGCATTTATCTTCGTTGTTGATATAAACGAAAGAGAAATCTAGTCTTTGTGTGATAGTTGTTCTGCTGTGTAAAATGGAGCTAGGGTTTCTTTGAAGTAAACTATCCATCTTTCGAAGGTATTTCGTCTCAACTGCCTCTGTTTTGGTGCTGTATGTTTCTATTTTGATGTTTTAAGTAGAGGTTGTGATTTTTCTTTATCTAATTTGCCTTCACAACTCTTGATGATCATGTTTCAGTTTTTTACTCTTTTTTTTTATTTATTTTCATAACTTCTGTTTGGTTGCTTGGAAAATCGAAGGTAAACATTGGCACAATTTGGGAAATCGCGAGTGCTCGACTCAACAGAGCAGCCATTGCTCTGTGTTTGAAGGCTTTTAAAGTAGTTAGAAAAGGAGAAAAAAATTAACAACACCTTGTTTCTATAATGCTGTGTTATTTGAATGAAAAGCATTAATTAAGCCAGCGTATCGGTTCCAAATCGAAAATTTAAGGTCAGAAAGCAGTTAAAACTCGTACGCGGTTGAGGCTTTTTTTCACGCACGTCCCAGCATTTTCTCGACATCCAAACAATGGAGTTTCCTCGTGTGCTCTTTTAGACTTTTGTGAGTCGGATAAGTTTTTACCAGAGTTTGCTGGTTCTACTCTTTTCCCTTTAGCGTTGTACTTTTTTATGCATCAGATCTACTCGTTTTCTCTGAAATAAGTTTGTTAGCTCATTCTTGAGTAGAGATCCGTGACATTTGAGTTTTGAGGAATTTTTTTCTTCTCCTTCTTTATTTATCTCTCATATGTAACCCGTCAGTCATTAATGAGTACTATTTACTTATATTTAGTTTTCCAGTCTGTTTCTCTCTCATTAAAATGTTAGGTGGTGTTGTATTTTGATTGCTTTAGGATTTATTTTACTGATTTTCTGTTTCCCCAGAATTTAGATAACCCAGTTTAAGCTGAAGTAACGGCTATTTGAATTAATATCTCTGATTTTCTGGGACCTCTTGAATTCAAACAGAGTCTCCTTATTCTGTAACAAGGAACCATTCAACTTCAAGCATTTGGGTGTCAGTCCTTTTGAACCCAGAAAGATGCAGAGGCCTCCACAAGAAGATTTTCTGTTGAAGGAGACCAAACCTCATCTAGGAGGTGGAAGGATCACAGGCGACAAGCTCACCAGCACATATGACCTCGTTGAGCAGATGCAGTACCTCTATGTCAGAGTTGTAAAGGCTAAGGACTTGCCGGGAAAAGATGTGACAGGTAGTGTTGATCCCTATGTTGAAGTTAAGCTGGGAAACTATAAGGGTACCACTCGACATTTTGAGAAGAAAACAAATCCTGAATGGAACCAAGTTTTTGCATTCTCCAAAGATCGGATTCAAGCCTCCACGCTTGAGGTTTCTGTGAAGGACAAGGATGTTGTGAAGGATGACATTGTTGGTCGGGTTTTTTTTGACCTGAATGAGATTCCGAAGCGGGTGCCTCCTGATAGTCCACTGGCACCTCAGTGGTATAGATTGGACGACAAGAAGGGGGATAAGTCTAAAGGAGAGCTGATGTTGGCTGTCTGGATGGGCACGCAGGCTGATGAGGCATTTCCAGAAGCATGGCATTCAGACGCTGCAACTGTTAGCGGAACTGATGGTTTGGCAAATATTCGATCAAAGGTGTATCTCTCTCCCAAACTGTGGTATTTGAGGGTTAATGTCATTGAAGCTCAGGACCTGCAGCCAAGTGATAAGGGTCGGTATCCAGACGTTTTTGTGAAGGCTGCCTTGGGAAATCAGGCTTTGAGAACTAAAAGTTCTCAAAGCAGGAGTATCAATCCCATGTGGAATGAAGATTTGATGTTTGTAGCAGCAGAACCATTTGAGGAGCCCTTGATTTTGAGCGTTGAAGATAGTGTGGCACCTAACAAAGATGAAGTTCTTGGGAAGTGTTTGATTCCTTTGCAGTATGTTGACAAGAGATTGGATCATAAGCCTGTGAATAGCAGGTGGTTTAATCTTGAGAAACATGTTGTTCTGGAAGGTGAAAAAAAAAAGGAACATAAGTTCGCCAGCAGGATCCACTTGCGAATTTGTTTGGAAGGTGGTTATCATGTTCTGGATGAATCTACACATTACAGCAGTGATCTTCGGCCCACAGCAAAAGTGTTATGGAAACACAGTATAGGTGTTCTAGAATTGGGTATTCTTAATGCTCAGGGTTTGATGCCTATGAAGACAAAAGATGGTCGGGGAACAACGGATGCTTATTCTGTGGCCAAATATGGGCAGAAGTGGGTTCGAACAAGAACAATAATTGATAGCTTCACACCCAAGTGGAATGAGCAATATACATGGGAAGTTTTTGATCCTTGTACTGTCGTCACGATTGGGGTTTTTGATAATTGTCATCTACAAGGAGGTGATAAGGCTGGAGGAGCAAGAGATTCGAGGATTGGGAAGGTAAGAATTCGTCTTTCAACCCTGGAAACAGATCGAGTTTACACCCACTCATATCCGCTTCTAGTTCTCCACCCAAATGGGGTGAAGAAGATGGGCGAAATTCATTTAGCAGTGAGGTTTACTTGCTCTTCATTACTCAACATGATGCACATGTACTCAATGCCTTTGCTGCCAAAGATGCACTATATTCACCCGCTAACTGTCAGCCAACTTGACAACTTAAGGCACCAGGCCACTCAGATTGTGTCAGTGAGGCTGAGCAGGGCGGAGCCACCGTTAAGAAAAGAGGTGGTTGAGTATATGCTGGATGTTGGTTCTCATATCTGGAGCATGAGAAGAAGCAAAGCTAATTTCTTCAGAATCATGAACGTTTTGGGTGGTATTATTGCTGTAGGAAAATGGTTCGATCAGATTTGCAATTGGAAAAATCCAATCACAACAGTATTGATTCACATCTTATTTATCATACTGGTCCTGTACCCAGAGCTTATCCTACCGACAATTTTCCTTTACCTTTTCCTGATTGGAGTTTGGTATTACAGATGGAGGCCAAGGCACCCTCCTCACATGGACACTCGCCTCTCCCATGCGGAGTCTGCACATCCTGATGAATTAGATGAAGAATTTGATACCTTTCCAACTACCCGGCCTGCTGATATTGTTAAGATGCGATATGATCGATTGAGAAGTATTGCTGGGAGGATTCAGACTGTGGTTGGTGATTTGGCTACACAAGGGGAGAGGCTGCAGTCTTTGCTGAGCTGGCGAGACCCGAGGGCCACAGCACTCTTTGTGATTTTCTGTTTGATTGCTGCTATTGTTCTATATATTACGCCCTTCCAGGTTGTGGCACTCCTTGCTGGGTTTTATGTTTTGAGGCACCCAAGGTTTCGTCATAAGCTTCCATCAGTGCCACTCAATTTTTACAGGCGGTTGCCTGCAAGAACTGATTGCATGCTGTGAGCTAAACCAGTTTCCGCATCTGCCATACCTTCAGTTGGCAACTTGTTTTTCCGGTTTCTTGTATTAAGTAAATGGAGAAGATGCAGAAACAGGTGGAGCTTCTCAGATTTCTATTATATCCCAATAGATTCTTGGATCTGTTATGCGTGTAGCTTTCCCCTGAAGAAGGTAGTAGATTTAGTGGATTTTCAGTGAAGTTATCAATAAGATTTCTGTTTCAAACTAGACCCTATGGTAATCAACCAATGTTTTTGTAATTTTGTAGTTAGTCGTCGGAATTTAAGCTGTTGTGCTGAACTCTCTGCTGCTTAACTGCATCTAAGTATATATTTTATAATGGAAATTATGCATTCAACCTCCTCATATTTGTAGGGATGCGATAAATTCTGTTTCTTACAGTGATTGAAACTGTAAGATGGCATGCTTTGATTTTCTGGCTGAAACCTTGTGTTTTTTTCCTCTTGAACCAAATTCAAATGTTTAGTTGTCTTCATTTATAATGGTGTGGATCTTGGATTAAACCATGCATCGTCCAGGTTGGGATTGTATTAAGCCATAACTGACCAGACCGGTGGAGACGGGACAATATTCTCCCTAACCCCAGGCAATCAGTTCCTCATCAATTCCTTCTCTGTTTGGTTGTCATAGTTGATTCACTACTGTTGAGAATTTTTTTTATGGGATGAGTGAATTGCCTTGCATGTTCAGAGTAGATTGATCAAAGGTCCAATGTGCAGCCGAGCTAGTCTGATATTCAACAACAAGACTAAAGTTGAGCTTATTGATTCCCTGTCATCTGTTTGCTATTCATGAGTTTCTATGCTGGCGGGGGACCTAGGCTCTGTACAGATTCTTTTTTCCTCCTCTTTACAGTCTGTAGCCTAACTTTCTTTTCTCCATTTTTTTTTTGTCTTTGCTTGCTTCTTTGGTCCCTTTGCCTTTTATATCTGCTCCTTTGTTGATGCCCTTGTTGGTTTCTGTATGATACCCACCATTGATGTGAAACTTTCACCGACTTTTTACATGAGAGAGAGAGAGATCAAATTCGTTGGATGCAATCATGCTGTATGCAGACCAAACAAGTATCTAGAGTACCATTTTATCTTCTTACTTTTATTAGCCATGGATGAGACTGATGAGTCTCTCGATTCTCTTCCGCAGGGACCAAACTTGGCTACAGATTATTGTCTGGTCCCTGGTGGTGGAGTGGCCGCCGAGTAGGCCATTGAATTTATTAAAGTTAGGAACTTTTATACTTGTAAAAAAGAAAGGAACTTTTGCCTTTGAATTTGTCCCATTATACTCTCTAGTCTCTAGTGAAAAGCTACATATTCCCTTCCAAACGCAGTTCTTGATAAATTACTGGCCGATCATTCGCAGTTGACAGCGCGGGCATTGTCTTAAAAACTGAAGGCCTCACTTTCAAAATCCTGAATGTGCCCTACAAGGTCTGTAATATACAGGAGGGGATGTGGAGGGTGGAACTCGAGACCTCTATTAACGATAATTTTGGGCGGGACAGGGCTTCGTGAATAATTGGGCCGCAGCAGCAAAAAGGTGAGTATGGGCCGTTTGGTTTATAACCAGAGCGCAAGTTGAAAGAGAGCTGAACAGACGTCCAATATGATGTTGGGCTTCAAATGGTTGAGCGGAGTATTGGATCTCTGGTTCATATAGGAAGGAAATATTGGGCTTTGGTGAAGCTGAAGTAAGAAATCAAGAAAAAGTGTTAATAGTTTTTTTTTTTTTTTTTAAATTCTTAGTTGGAATATAATATTCATATGATTTTTTTATAAAATCATCAGTTCTTTGGGGCAATATCCTGATATTCATTCAGAAGATAAGTCTTTGAGGGTCCAGATAGGTATAAGCCCAGCAGCCACTAGGCCCACAATGACTAGAAATTAATGCAAATGAAAACAAGGAGATTGTGGATGTTGCAGTCAAAGCCGAAACAGAAAAGAGAGGATGGCATCGGCAATTCGGCATGGCAGGTTGACAGACCGGAAAAGAAACCCTAGAAAACAGCTCCCAGTACCTGATCCAACAATTTACTATTTTTAGAAACTGGAAAAGGGCCTTAAGTATCGGGCCCCACAATTTGGACTTAGGGGGTGTAATTATAGAGGCCCATATTGACAACCTCTTTTAAATTGAGTAACCAAATTATTTTTTTAAATCAATAACGACATCATACAAAATATTTCATTTGGACATCAATTCGGACTATCAAACCCACATGCACAAAACATTTTCACCTGACGATATGATAAAAGTCCAACCCGTAACCATAAGGGTATTGCTTCCAATGAGACTCGAACGTAAGATCTCTGGAATTCATACGATTTAGTCCCAAAAAAAATTCATAGCCAATGCCACATGCATGCATATGCCAAACATAGCAAAATCTTTTTTTTTTTGTCAAATTGAAGATAACAAAACTCATTGGGTTCCGTACAACATATATTAATGGGTTTGGATGTGCCTATATCAATAGTTCCCCATCCCTTCAAGCAATGCAAGCTAAAATAGCCTACCTTTTTAGCTGCAATTGCTTTAATGGCTCAAGTCGTTTAGCACAACAGATTTTGCCTTTATTAGTAGATTGATAGATGCCCTTCTAACATGGGCTTTGGATATGGATGGAACCCTATTTTCCCTTTCCCATTCAATTCGATCTCCTTTATTATTCTAATTAATCTTGCACGGAATGAATTAGCTCAAGTAGTAAAGATTGGGAGCTTTCTTGTGAACATTGCAATCTTGATTTCTTAGTTATTTTGTGTACAATTTTGCTCATAAACTATTTAGATGATTGGGCCTATGAATTAAGACCATTATTTTACCTAATCAGGCAAGACAGGATTAGGCACACCGCACACCACTCCCTATTATATACCAAAGACCAAAGAGTATAAACAACAAATGGACTGTGATATATATATATTATATGAAAAAATCTCTGGGAGTGGCAGCCCTCTTTGACATGGGAAAGTCATATATTCCTCTTTGACATGGTAGCGATCCGTTTTGTGTATGTCGGGTAAAATACAAGTTTAAATCTCATAGCTAGGTTGATCAGATCCAACGATTGAGAATGAAATATGTAAATGAATCAGCATAAGAGAATTGTTGTATATTTATATGTAAACCTATGTATTGATAGTTCGATTGTGGCATGCATAGCAGCATATAATAGACGGAAGTCAAATAATTTCCTAAGTCAACCCAAAAAAACAAGAGTAAAATATATAATGAGGTTCATCAATATCTATGTATGTGGAAGATCTATCTGAGCATCAACCTACACATAAATAAAATATATAGATGCTCTAACTATAGAAAGATTGATACACTGTATTTGAACTACAAACTGGTAATCAATCATTGTCTATCCATATTTATATTGCAATGTAAGAATCAATTTTCAATTAAAACATAGGTATAATTTTTTTGTTTCTCTAGTCAAATTACCATAGTATTCCCTGAAGAGTATTCCCTATATATATATATATATGCTGTTTGTTTTTCGAGTTAAATTCAAATAGGTCACCGAAAGATAGATGCATTTGCAATTAATTCAGTATAAAAAAAAGTTTCAAATTGGATCATTGAATGTTTCAAATTTCATTAACTAAGCCACTTAGATTCAATTCTGATCAATTTTATACTGAAAATTGTTGACCTGTAATTAACAATAGCCCAAAACACAAAGTTATTTGATATGTGATCGATTCAAAAGTACTTATCTGTCAGCAGATACATCCATAGAGCTCTATATACACAAATGTTTTGGGCACATATTACTATATATATATATCGAGGAGGCTGATCATTTAGGTTTGGTGATCTAATTCATTAACGTCCGTGCTGACAAATTAGGGTACACAAGTATGAATTAAATGTGCAAACATGCTTTTCTATTCCATAAACGTAATACGGGTTGGCACTTTTTGTGGGTCAATTGCCATACGTCTCATGTCAAGAGAATATTCAAGTTTTGGAACACAAATTCTGTAAAGTAAACGTACTCGTATGTATGTAAATATATAAAAACACACACACACACATAGGGTGGCACTGAATAATTGTAATTAGGGTTTCATTTGGCATGATTCATTTGTCATTTTTGTTGTAAGTTTTGATTCAACTTATGGAAGAGTTGTTGTGGAACCCAACTATGCTTTGCTTATTTATTCAATGATTTTGTAATAAAAGCCCAACCCCATTGAATGTTTATCATTTTATCAAAGGCTTTCTCAAAATTTATCTTCAGAAAGTATTTCGCGTTGCTCCGTTTCTCCCAGCCCGCTAACTCTTTGATCGTTAGAGTTGTTAGTCTAGTACGTGTCGTTTTATTTGTTGTTCAGATATACGATGATGTATAATTTTGAGTGTAGGGGTTACTAAGAGATAACATATAAAGTGTATGTAGTAGAAATGAGAATGTTTTGTTGATCAAACGGGGGAAAATAATATAAGAAATGAGATTATTAAACTCATGACCCCAAATTTTTGACCCAAAAGTTTGAAATAATAACTTAAATTGATGAAGATGTTTTAACTTTTAAGCAGCTTCTACATCATTTTCTTTGGAGTTAGAAGGCAGTCATTGTTTTCGGAGTGGTTGGAAACCGAGAGGAGTTATAAAATTCGCGGGAAAGGTGGGGGCCGGTTTCAGGCGGGTCCCACACGCTCTTTGGAAAATGACCTCTCTACTGAGCCGTTGATCCTACTATTTTTTTAAGAACTTGATCTCGCGGGTCCCACAGCAGCCACCCAATATAAACAATTTGACTTTAAGAGCGACACGTGTTCTTCGGTCAAACGTCTTGCATGCTTCCCTAGTCGACAACTGCCCCATTAGAGCTAGGGATATTTTGACCCATCGCACACACATTTTTTAAGAATATTTAAGTTTATCAAATCATCCTTATATGAAATTACCGTAAAATTTGTTTACTCTTTACACCCATATTTTTTTTGCTCAATACAATTATGGTAAATTAAACTATGTAACTCTAATATAAATCATATCCTCTGTTCTCATTGCCTCCCATTTTAAGATTATCTCGTTGGATTTTGCTATCAAAATTGCCTTTCTGTTTCCATTCATTAGGGGATGGTATTCGATTTTTTTTTCTTCTGATTCCTAGGCGACAATTTTCTCATCATGATATGGAAGAAAGTCTGATATGAGGTCCTTTGTTTAGCCTGATTTGTTTATCCATCTATAATATTGAAGTCCCTCTAAATTTTTTTTTTTTTTTTGTCTTGGAACCAATCATCGACCATCATTGTCAAAAAAAGTCTTTCTCAAACAGTTTGGTTTGGCTCCATGTAGCTATCGGAGGAATTGATTTGAATGATTAAATCCACCTCTTGAATTCTGCTTGCCATTCACTCATTTTTCTTCTTCTTTCTTGCTATATCCCGTTGATTTTCTGGTTACAATTGGATGTGTATGTCGGGGTCAGGTGGGTGTTGAACAGTGCGTTGTTTCTGAGAATCCTTGGTTGCAGTTTGAGGATTAGGCTCAGGGAAGGTGACCACTGCTCTTTTTCTTACTGGATTGTAACAGATCTCTGATGAGTGGGTCTGCGGGTCAACTGGTTTGTGTAGAGATTGGTGATGATTGTAGTACCGCTGGTGTTTACAAACTGATTGGTAGACGTCCCACTTCGCTCTGTAAAATCTAGTTTGTTGGAACCAAGACAGTCTCATCCCCAACAAAACAATGACGTTGGAAGTATAAATGCATTGTACAAACAAACGAGTAAGTTCAGAAATCGTCAAAAAAAATAAAGAGAAATGGGATGGGGGGTGGAGAAAGAGGGTAGTTTAGGATATTAAATATTGTGTGATTAACATATAGGAAAGGATAATTTAGGAAGATCAATATGTGTATTACAAAAAATATGTATTGTATTAAGTAAGTGTGTGCAATGAGTCGAAATTCGTGTGCGAATAACTGCTCCCTTAGAGCAAATGCAATGGGTTATTGTAATGAAAATTTTAGCACTTGACAATTTTACCCCTATACTCGGTAACAGCTGCATTCTGGATGACCACACTCGGTCGTTTGTTTCTTGTTAGTCTCTAGGGCTTATCAGTAATTTGGGTTAATTTATTCGGAAGAGTTATACAAAATGTTAGGAATCCTAGTCATCCAAGTAATTCATCTTGTACGTTGATTAATGTAAGTGTAAGGGTTCACAAAACCTTATGATTAAACTAGAGAGTGACTTATCAGTCATTGGGATGACTAGGATCTCCTTTATTGGAATCCCTATCACTTATGAGGAGCTATTTTCAAATATTGAAAATGAGAATTAAATAGGCCAGACCATCAATAAAATTATTGTCAAGTTAAATAGGCCATATTAAAAAAAATTGAATCGAGCTAGCAAATTAAAGCTTTGAAAAACTTGAGTGGAGAGCCTTTGAGTTGGGCTATGCTTGGAAGGAGGGTTAGGAGAGGTATGATGTGGAGGAGTTAAGGAGATTTGGATTTTTTAGTTGGAGCCTTTGTTTGGGTGGAGGTGGGTTGAGAGTGGTTTTAATTATTTGTAGTTGTATAAACTTACCATTGATTAATTGATACTAACTTAATTATGCTTGTAATGGTAAAATTGTAAAATTAGAACATTATCCTAATGAACTCCTCCCAACTCTTTATTTTAGGAGATTGAATTTTTTTTGTGTTAAATGGGGTTGAGAGGGTTCCCGAACATCTCCCAACTCACCCCAAAGTTGTTTGGCACCCCGACAGGCCAACCCCTCCAAACCCTTCTACTCCCCTCCTTTTTTCGGTAATTAACCGAGAACAACATCATATAAGTTTACCATTTTGATATCAGATATGGACTTAAACTTGGACCGTCAAGGCCGCGCATGCATAACTTTCCCATTTGACAATAAGATAAATTGGGTTAAAATCTAACGAGTGGCCACAAAAGTACTATTTTTAGTGAGAATCGAACTCAAAACCTTCTGCCCCATAAAAATTCATCAACTAGCCTATATCACCCAATTGCATGGATACCCTCTGCAACTCCTTCCGAGCACAACCTAAAATAAATACGCGCTTATAGTATGGTGTTCATGCGAAATTTCGTTGCTTTAAAAAAACGACTAGAAGAAGAGACTTTCCTGGACGGAGAAAAAAAAACACGTAAAAGTAAAATCTTGCATAAAATGTCAAAGAGAGGACAGTAAACCTAGACGTGAAGGTGCTTTTAGTAATTTCATCAATTTTAGGACTCAGAAACTTCCACGAGGAAGCCAAAAAGCGGTTTCAATGGAAAATCCAAAAGCGGTTTTCATACTGTCTTGGCTTGCATTTTTATTATTATTATCATTTTTCATGGATCCGATAGTGACCGCCTCATCTGAAAATTAGGTTTTTACAAAAAAGTCAGTGTTATATTTTCTATATATATATATATATATATATATATATATATATATATATATATATATATCTATATCTATATATATATGTAGAGAGAGAAAGACTGAGGGAGAAACAAAGTAAAAGGGCAATTGTCTACAATTTGTACGTATGTATTCAATTCCATCCTCCTTTTTTCTCCTCCCTCTCTCTCTCTCTTGTTCGCTATATCATCAAACCCCTCCCTCTTTTCAATTATAACCGACTTTCTCTTTCTCTTTCTCTCTCCATAGGTTGTCTTGAATCGAAGATGGAGGTATAGAAATATGATCCTAGCTGTTCTGCTGTGTCATGGGTTTCTCAATAGGTGCAGAGCAGGAAACTAAGCTCATCGGCAGTTTCATGGCGGCTACTCATAATAAAACGGCTGCGATTCACACAAGTCATCAACTGCTCGATCATCATCATCATCATCATCATCATCAACTGCAGGAGGAATTACAAGATCATGATCAACAGATTTCCTATCAAATGATGCAATCATCGCCGTCGAACTCCATCGACCCAGGAAACTTCATGTAATTCTGGCTACCAAAAGCAAATTAAGAGCTTAAAAATTTCAACAGTTGCTATCTTCGTGCGTCCAACTCATTCGTTGGAATAATTGAGATATCAACTGTTTGGATTTTTATCATTTTCTTAATCATTATGATTTTTTGTTTTTCATTTTGTGAATATTTGTGGTGTGAGGTGCAGAAGCAAAGAGAGTGCTGGAACATATGATTTGGGAGAATTGGATCAAGCGCTTTTTCTCTACCTGGATGGCCAACAAGACCACTCCACTACTACTTCTGCCCAAGACCAGAGACGTAAGCGTCCCCACTCTTTCTCTCTATCTGAAAAGAAGTGGAATCTCGGAGATTTATTTTTTTGTGATAACTACGTACAACTTAGCAGTCGGTATAACTTGGATATCAACTGATGAGATCTTTATCATTTTCGCATGACAAAAGCATGTTCAACAGATTATATCTGCAGACTGACAACTTTCTGCTTTGACTAGATCCTTTAGAAAAATTTTAAGAAATTCATTAAAGGAAAAATGGTTTTTCTGTCTGAATTTGTTGGTTCTTGTGTTTCTTGTTGTTTAGAGATTGGACCAAGACATGTAACAAACCCAGTAGTACAATTAAGTACTAGTGACCAGATTCCTCTCACTTTATTCATTCATATATGCCTCACACGTACATCTCTCTTGTGCCTTGTCTGATATCTCTTATTTGCAGAGAATTCTGGAATGAGACCTCTGACTTTGAACATTTTCCCCTCTCAACCTATGCACGTTGAACCACCTTCCACCAAGGTAGGTATATATATGTGTGTGTTAATTTGAAAGATTAGTTTTATAATTAAAATTTATGACTTGGGTTGTTAATTTGTATTTGGTAGGGTACTGGATTAGTTCCTCCAGCGGCAACAACTGGTGGTTCCAAGAGAGCATCAGAGCCGTCCATGAACGCTAGAAATGATCATCGTCATGCCACATCTGGAGCTGCTCATGAAGCACCTAGATCTGCAGCCAAGGTATTTATTTAATTAAACATAAGAGAAAAATCAATAGGTCTTCCTCTCTGAAACCTTTGGTTCTTTTTAATGTCATGGTGGTGGCAGCGTGAAGGGAACCGGAAAGGTCCTACGTCGAGTTCAGAGCAGGAAGGACCCAAAACACCAGACCCTAAGGTCACTTATTAATAGTTAATTGGGTTCTCTTAAATCTTCAAATTTTGCAACTTTTTCATGCTTTGACTATAAGAATTTTGTATGGTTTGTTTAGTTTTCATGATTATAATTTCTTTGTAGACATTAAGAAGGCTTGCTCAGAATAGAGAGGCAGCAAGAAAAAGCCGGCTCAGGAAGAAGGTCAATCCACACCAAAACCTAATCATTTATTTCTTTACAATGAACAGTTTTATATACACATAAATACATACATACATATATATATATATATATATGTATATATGACTAATTAAGGAGGAGTTTATGTTATTACAGGCTTATGTTCAACAACTAGAGTCAAGTAGGATTAAACTTACCCAACTAGAGCAGGAGCTACAAAGAGCCAGATCTCAAGTGAGATATTCATTTTTTGTACATGTGATTATTAATTTCAGCTTCTTTTATCAAATTAATATTTGTTCTTTCTTTGTAAATTTCTTCATTAGGGGATGTTTTTTGGTGGAGCACTAATGGGAGGAGACCAAGGACTTCCTGCTGGCATGAACAATATTAGCTCAGGTTCACATATACATACATACATACACACACACATACATATATATATATATAGCTACCTAATCCAATAATTTCTCACTTTTTATCCTCTTATTTTTGATTTTGTTGAAGAAAATAAATAAATTATTATGTTTTTTTCTTTTGTGTAGATGCTGCCGTATTTGACATAGAGTACGGGAGATGGGTGGAGGAGCACCACCGTCTCACGTGCGAGTTACGTGCAGCAGTACAAGAACATCTACCGGAGAACGAGCTCCGGCTGTTTGTGGACAATGTGTTAGCACACTATGACGAGGTTATGAACCTTAAATCCATGGTTGCCAAAACTGATATCTTTCATTTGGTTTCCGGCACCTGGAAGACTCCCGCCGAGCGTTGCTTCCTTTGGTTGGGTGGATTCCGGCCATCGGAGCTTATCAAGGTACCTTTATTCTGGCTCCATAAGGGCCAAAACCCCATAATCCCATAATCCCCTAATTTTTCAATATTTAATATATCATCTATAGTGAATATTCATTTGTTAACACAATTTTTTATCTTGTCATCAAAACAAAACAAACCAAGATATCACATATATTTTTGAGAAGAAAATGACAAAAGAGTTAGGTCTAGCTAACCCTACAATTATATTATTGTCTCTATATATAGAACAGTTTTACAAATCCCAGTATTTTTTATTCCGGCTATTCCAAATGCGTGTTGAGATGGATGTACACGATTTCACATAAACCATGTGAGACCCATGATTTTACATAGATCATGTGCGTCAATCTCAACATTCGAAATAGCTGAGACAAAAAAAAACTAGAATCTTTACCATTTTCAATATATGTATGAGACATATATAGTAGATGTATAGCAATTAAGTCAAACATTTTTCACTAATGAAATTAATGAGAGTTTTAATAATTGGGAGAGTGTAAGTAAACACTAAACATGCATACGTATATAGTTTTGTGAGCGTGCATGTAAAAGTGGTAAAAACTAATTGATTTTCACCAAGTACATGGTTCAAGAGTAATATAAGTAAATGATGAGATATTATTACATAGTGCACGAGATACAAGTACACACAGGAAGTTATCATTATTGCATGGATGAACTTGTCGGTGGACCAGGTAGAGTCGATATATATGTAGATATGTAACATAAATGTTGAAATATCAATGAATGAGGAAAGGCATCGATCGTGAAGGGTTTTCCACTAAAAGGGATAGTTAGGTTTCATCCTATAAAGCCATGTTTGTTACTTACACTTGTAGAAAAAGATTCAACTGCACGACTCCAATGAAAACAAAGTTTTTGTTCTTAGTTTCATCTCTTCCTTTGGCTTCTAGTATATCAATTTGATTGGCTAATTAATTTGTGTTTTTGTACATTGGTCAGATAATACTGAATCAAATAGAGCCATTAACGGAGCAACAAATAATGGGTATATGTGGATTGCAACAATCAACACAGGAAGGTGAGGAAGCACTCTCACAAGGGCTTCAAGCACTAAATCAATCTCTCTCCGACACCATTACTTCTGATTCATTGAGTTGTTCTCCTAACATGGCAAACTACATGGGACAGATGGCTATCGCCATGAACAAGCTTTCTACACTAGAAGGTTTTGTTAGACAGGTACGTACGTCCGATCGATCGATATATATATATAATTAATAATATTCGTATTGTTCTTGCTAGCTCTAGGTCTCTGGGTATCTCAATTCATGCATAGAAACATTTTTCTTTCTTAGGGTACGTGAAGGTCTTATTACTTTCGCTTATGTATGCATGTGTGGGGGTCTACATGGAAATGATCAGTGTGGCCCCCCAATGGGGAACCAGAATCTGGTCCTGTTTTGGTATATATATATACAACTTTGCTACTCGTCCCAGCAACTAGGATCGCAGTTGTTAAGGTGTATGAAGGAGATTAAAAATGCAAATGGGGCCCATCACTTGCACTTTTAATCTCCTTCATACACCTCAACAACTGGGATCACTGGGATCCTAATTGCTGGGACAAATAGCTTTTTCGATATATATATGAGCCGTTCTCGTCTACGGACGCCCTTATAGGAGAATATTTATGGACCGCACACACGACACAATTTTCTCTCCTTTTTCCGTCCCCTCTCGTTCCGGCCAGCCATGGTTTCCGATTGCTAACCCACCAAATTGAAGCTCTCAAAGCCTCAGACCACCATGATCATCACCCCATAAACTTTGATAACCGATATTCCATATTCCATCCATAATCAAGCTCCAGAAAGATGCAGACCATTGCGATGAAGAGTGACCTAGATCCAATCACCTGAGCCGTTGTCGTCGGTCACCACCATCACCAAAATGTTCTTTGGGGTGTGCTCAAACTAACCCATCCCTTTCCCGGACAGAGAAACTGTTCGAAATAGAGACGAGGAAGGAGAGAGACGAGAAGGGGAGAGAAGTGAAAATGTCTTTCATATTAACAGTTGGTTAGAATCAATGGTTGAGACGTCCATAAATAATAATGTTTATGGACGTCTGTACCTGATAATTTTCGTGTGTGAAAACATAGACTAAATTCACATGTAAATTAATGCAACTTAGAGTCTTAAGACTTATAGTTGGCATGGAAAATTACATTGGAATTATGAGGCAGACTTAAGAGCTAAGACACACAACATCACGTGTGGTCTTCGTAAACGTGACATAATATATATATATATATATATATATAGCACTTATTTCTGGCCCCCACATATACTAAAATTCCACATCAACAAACAAATATCTGAGAAGCCCATATGTCCATGATGTCACGGTCATAACCGTTTGACTAAAGACATTTTGTTCATATTTATAGTCACGAGGATCAAAGTAGGAAAGCCTTTGCATTATTTTCTATGCGAAGAAAAGCTTTTTCCAAAATTTCTCAGCTGGGAAATATATATTGTTTGGCAAGATTGTTTTGACAATATAGAATTAATATTAATTGGTGATGTTCTAGTAGCTATTCATAGTTGCTAAGGTTTTTCCTTGCATGTTTAGTTCACGCGGGAAATGCAATGAATGGTTACAACAATGTAATTTAGTGTGTCAATATATAAGTGTGTATATATGATCAGGAATTCTCAAAAAGATTTAAAATAAGGATTTGTGTTTTCATCATTGATTTTAAAACACGTGAAACTTAAGACAATGGACCCTACTTGTTATATAATTCATCCACTTTCTTAACCAATGGTCTTTATTTTAGACCTTTATATAAGAATTCATGTATATATGAGAAATCCTCTATAATAACATGATAGAGCTGATGTCGAAAGTGATCTGAGGATTTTGGGTAAGGTGGGGCCAAAGATTAGATTGTTGAGTTGATGGATTTGAAAACCAGACTTAGAGATAGAGATTAACTGGTTTACATAGTTTCAATCATTTTAAATATTTGTATAGAGACTAAGAAAGTCAAGTGGAATTCTCTAATCAAAAACATCAACCAACCATGAACCATAGGAAATTAGGAAGTCATGGCACACCATGACATTTATCACCTGATTACTTTCTTATTCGATAATATTGCCGCCATTAGTTGACTTATGGTTCCTTAATTTAGCTTCCTTTTTGATATAATTTAGTTGACTTATGGTTCTTATTGGCGCGCGCATGGAGGAGTGCTAGAATGAAAATGTCCCCACATCGTTTGTAGAGTACAAAGTGATATGGTTTATAAGTCATGCTCAACATTTCAACACTTGAGGCTCCTTTTAAAGGATAAATTCGGGTGGATCTTAGATCCAAAACGAACAATACCTTAAGTGAATTGAGTCCAACCTCTCTCTCACCTCCATCTTCTACTTTTCATATCCTTCAAATTATAACATTATAGATGGCACACTCACAATTTTATAGCATTGTGCTTGATTATTTAATTCGCCTACGCCGGCCTTTTACAAATGTGTGCTTATTTTTCATAACCTAAACCGTTTGAAATTCTTAATTCTCACTAGAAACATCACCTAATCTTTGAATTTTTTCTTCATATTTCTAGCTATCACTAGAAAAATCATATTAATATAACAATTATGATGTGTTGAGACACTTGCATGCATTACAGGCAGATAATCTGAGGCATCAGACCATTCACCGGCTGCATCAACTTCTGACGACGCGTCAAGCCGCACGGTGTTTGCTGGCGATCGCCGAGTACTGCCACCGACTTCGAGCCCTCAGCTCTCTCTGGTTGTCTCGCCCAAGATGATAACAATGATAGAAATCAAACAATAATTACTGAAACCTAGCTAGCTAGATTTTGCTCTCTACGTACAGTGCCCTTCAAACTATTATCGTGTACTTTCTCTTTGATTAATCAATTCTCTCTCTTTCTTAGGCACACGGATGTATAGACTATAGATAGACAAATTACAGTTTTAAATTGGAATCACTCAGAAAATTCCCCCCCCCCCCCTTTTCTTTCTCTTCTCTTGTTTTTACAAATTCAAAAGGAGTACTGATTTTGCAGCTATTTCTGACCAAGAAGATGAGGAGGAGGAAGAGGAAGAGTTGAATTTTCAGTGTTTTGTTGAGAATAGAGACAAAAGAAAAGTTGCTGTTGGTTGTACGAGAGAAAAGAGAACCCAGGTGTTGAAATTTAGACGTCCATTTGGCTTTTGGATGTTGCCGCATGCATATGTCTTTTTAGCTCGTGGCCTAACATGGAATTCATCCAATAACGATACGTTTAGTATCTTAATTATCCCAACTATTGAGTTATATACATATGATTTTTTTGTTTATCATATGTAACATGTAGATCTCACGAATTCACTTAAATCTTATACGTCCTGCTCAAGAGTTGAGATATTTATCATTTTCCATTCTTGAAACTGATTGACTACACGTGCTTGGACTCAAATATCTTGAACTCAAGGCCCAATAAGAGTGTGAGGAACAACTGGGCCCTACTAAAAAACGAATCCGACTCCTAATTGAGCACTCCCCACTCTGCTAGTAAGTTAAGGCCCAATTATTATCAATACTGGGCTTAGGCGCTCAGCGAAGAAATTATACCAACAGTTAGGCCAGGCCCAGCGTAAACGAAACTTTTTGTTGGCAATGGCATCATAGTGCTTGGAAGTTGGAAGGAATAAGAAAGAGCTTCTGGGCCGAACAAACGACAAGGCCAATCTATGCTGTTGGCCCATGAGCACATTATAAGGCCGAACGAAAAGCTGGGTTCCCGCGTGACAACGGGGAAGAAGTGTTAAGTGCGTAATATAATGAGTGTATTCATTAGATCTTAAGTAGGTAAGTAGGGGCGGGCTAATCAACAAGCACTCTTTTTAGTTTTTACTAGGTTATTAAACGGTGTCTGTTAATAGGGACAGGATTTTGAAACGATGGATCCAATCATGGCTGGCTCCATTTACAAAGTGTATATTCATTCCCTATGGCATTATCGTTTGATTGAAGGGCGAGATTCTGCCATCTAAAAAACAGCTAGCAGATATCTGTCTATATAATAAGCAAGATTGGAGCTCATCACTAACAAAACAAAAACCCAAGAAATCGAGAATCTTGGCTACAATTAACATGTTCTCTTACCTTTTCTTCTTCCTTTGCCTCATCACTGCTGTGTTAGTCCACTTCTTCATCAATTCCTTCTTCAGAAGGCGGAATGGAGTTGAATTTGATGAGCCGCCAAGCCCACCGGCCCTGCCCTTCATAGGCCATCTCCATCTAATGGGTCCGGTCGCCATTAAATCTTTCCAATCCTTAGCCTGCCGTTACGGCCCACTCTTGAAGATCCGCCTCGGCGCATCAAAATTTGTTCTTGCCTCTAATGCTGCTGTCGCTAAAGAAATCTTCAGGACACATGAGCTCTGTTTCTTATCCAAACCTGAATTTGGCCTCTCTAAGTATTTTATTTACAGAGGATCACAATTTATAATGTCACCTTATAATGATTATTGGCGTTTCATGAAGAAATTATGCATGACTAGTCTCCTCGGAGCTCCACAACTCGACAAGTTTGTGGGTGTGAGAGAGGAAGAGAGGATTAAGCTTGTAAAGTCGGTGATGAAGTGTTGTAGAGAAGGGAGGCCATGTGATTTGCGTAGTGAACTAACGACTTTAACGAACGATAGTTTTTGTAGGATGGCAATGAGCACAAGGTGTTCGGAGAAAGTCCATGAGACTGAGGAGGTTAAAGAAATTGTCCATATATGTGTAACGCTTGCAGGAAAAGCAAGTCTTGGAGATGTTTTGGGTCCTCTCAAGGTGTTTGATTTCTCTGGTACTGCGAAGAAGCTTTGGGGAGCTGAAGCTCTGAATAAGTATGATCGGCTGGTGGAGAGAATCATCAAGGAACATGAAGATAAGGCTAAAAGGGGGTTTCAAGAAGACAAGAAAGATTTGCTGGACATTTTGCTGGAGACATATGCAGACCCAACAGCAGAAGTAAAGTTATCCAAAAAGGACATCAAATCTTTCTTGCTTGTAAGTCACCAATTCGATCTTTTGTGAATCTTTGAACATGAAATGCCTTGATTTCGAATAAACGAAGAAATTGTTCTGTTAATACTTCCAATGCTAATCCATCATACAGGATCTGTTCGTTTCCGCGACTGACACAGCAGCAGCAGCAATGCAATGGGCCATGGGAGAGCTCATCAACAACCCAGAGGCGTTCAAGAAGCTTAGAGATGAGATCAACACAGTCGTAGGACCAAACAGGCTAGTAAAAGAATCGGACGTCCAAAACCTTCCTTACCTCCAAGCAGTCATAAAAGAAACTTTAAGACTTTATCCATCAGCACCGTTGATCATAAGAGAATGCACAGAAGATTGTAGAGTGAATGGCTTCGTGGTCAAGGCTAAGACTCGGATGGTTATCAATGTTTTTGCTCTAATGAGAGACCCGGAGTCTTATACCAATCCGGATGAGTTCATTCCAGAGCGATTCCTGGAGAGCTCAGATGAGAAAATTGGAGAGCATCAAATGGAATTCAAGAGTCAGAACTTTCGGTATCTGCCGTTTGGGAGTGGAAGGAGAGGATGTCCCGGTGCATCACTAGCGATGCTAGTCATGCATGCTGCGGTTGGATCCTTGGTTCAATGTTTTGATTGGAGGGTCAAGGATGGAGACAAGGTTGATTTAAGCATGGGATCAGGATTTGTAGCAGGAATGGCTCGACCCCTTGTGTGTTATCCCATTGAGCATTTCAATCCATTCTGATTAAAGTTCTGCCATGAAAGGTCTAATAATGAAGTATAGTTTGTTAGCCAATTGAGCTTTGGCTACGAAAGAAATGATCATGGAGATGAAGAATAGAAACAATAGTATGCAACATCAACAAGGAGATCCATGAAATAATTGTTGTTTTAGAGGCTTTGAACTCTTACAAGTGGTACTAGGATTTTCGGGTACTACTTAGTACTTGGGGATGGGAAACCAATGTATACACTGCAGCAACCAATACAAATAAGTAGATGCCAAACTCAACAAGCCAGATTTATTGTTAGGAAACAATGTATGAGACTTGGCAGCTAGTGACTGATGATGATTGGATTGATATACTAATCCTCCTCCAATCAATCATTCATGGCTCCATGTAATTTGCATTTTTATTTTCTATCACAAGATCCCATCTCTAATAATGCATGTAAATGTGTAATAAACAATGAATCATTCGCTGAGATGATGAACTTGATTACGATAACTCTAGCGCAAGCGGGAGGTCGTGAATTCAAGTCTTATGTGTGTTTTCATTTATCGCAATTTGCGAGATGGATCATTGCTTAGCCCAGTATATGCAAATGTAATTCTGCCTTATCTTTTCACATACGGCCTCAGCCCAGATTTCATTTGGTACATAGGGATTGTCAGATCTTCCATATGGCAAGGAATTTACCAGCCAGTTGTCCGGTGGACAGCTAAGTGGATTCCACGGCACCAAAAAAATAGAAATACGTAATGGTTTAGTAGAATAAACAATAGAATCGAGAACCACGAGTAGCTCAAAATGACACTCATGTGTATGGTATCTCATAGAGGTCTCGAGTTCGAGCTTCCCCATAGAATTGAGAACCACGAGTAGCTCAAATAACACTCATGTGTGTGGTATCTCATAGAAGTCTCGACTCTCGAGTTCGAGCTTCTTCATCCCCTTCCTTTGTATTAAAAAGAAATGAAAAGAATAAACAGTAGATTCAGTAGATTCAAATCAAATTTGAAGATACTCTGATATCTATAAATATAACTATATAAGTACAGAAAAACCTATAATCCAAGAAATTAAGAATCTAATCTACCATGAGTCCATGACTACAAATACTTTTAATGATAACATGTAATTATATTACCTAATCTTCTCCATATGGTTCATCATTGCTTTGTTAGTCCATTTCTTTATCAAAACCTTCCTTAAAACTAGCGACGTCATTTGGGTCGAGGGCCCGTGAACCTGGCCCGGCACGAGCCATGATTTTACTCAATGGGCTGTACTTAGGCCAACTTGGGTCTCCTATTAAATTTTTTTTAAAAAGGTTGGCCCAGCCTGCTTATCCCGGCCTTTGTGCACTTAGCGGGTCGGGTCTCGTATTTCCACGGTCGCAGGCCAGCCCAGCCTACGAAACAGGTAAGGCTCTTGTGGGCCGTTCCGGGCACGACCCACTTTACACCTCTACCCAGTACCCACAACCAGGTTGATGAGCCACGAAGCCCACCAGCCGTTCCCATCATAGGTCATCTCCATCTAATGGGCTCAGCCTTGCCCAAGTCGTTCCAAAATCTGGCCCAACACTACGTCCCACTCATGAAGATCCGTCTCAGGGCATCAACGTGTGTTGTTGTCGTCTCTAATGCTGCAGCTGCTAAAGAAATCTTCAAGACACAAGCTTAATTTCTCCTCCAGATCTGAATTTCTCTCCTTTGAGCACTTCATCTACAGAGGATCTTGATTCGTGACCGCACAATACGGTGATTAATGGTGTTTCATGAAAAAATTGTGCATGACTATGCTCTGTGCCACAACTCGACAAGTTCACCCACTTTCGACGGGAAGAGAAGATCAAGCTTGTAGATTCGATGATGAAGAGTTGTAGAGAAGGGAGACCATGTGATTTTGAGTAGTGAAGTGACGATTTGGACGAACAATACTATTCAAAGAATGGCAATGAGCACAAGGTGTTCGGGGAAATGCGATGGGGCTCAGGATGAGATTAAGGAATGAGACTACACATGTTTCATGGTTGCAGGGAAATTGAGTCTAGGAGATGTGTTGGGTCCTCTCAAGATGTTTGATTTCTCTAGTACTGGGAAGAAGCTTGTGGGGGCTCTGACAAAGTATGATCAGTTTGTGAAGAGAATCATGAAGGAACATGAAGACAAGGCTACTAAGGGTTTTCAAGAAGAGAAAAAGATTATTGCTTGAGACTTCTCGAGACCCAATAGCCGAATTGAAGCTATCTAGAAAGGACATCAAATCTGTCTTGCAATCTTTTGAGGTGAGTTTGTGTTTTTTGGTTTTGGATAAATCGCCTGGTACTTAGATTGTCTTATCATTCCAAGTACCTTAGTTAATATGCATATACAATTTTCAAAATATACATAAAGATGTTCAAGATAGAGACATGATTTTGAAATGGTCGATTCAATCATGCCCGGCTCCATTTACTAAGTATATATATTCATTTTTATGGCATCATCGTGAAGCATAATTGAAGGGTGATTCAATCATGCCCGGCTCCATTTACCAAGTATATATTCATTTTTATGGCATTATCGTAAAGCATAATTGAGGGGTATTCTCCCATCTAAAACTTGCAGATGTTGTATTCAAGTACGACAGAAACTATATACCAATTCGGCAGTCTCTATGTCTATATAAGCAAGTTTCAAGTTCATCAGTCATCACTAACAAAACAGAAACCCAAGAAATTAAGAATCTTGGCAACTATGGCTACAAGTACAACTAATGATAGCATCTTTTCCTACCTTTTCTTCTTCCTATGCTTTATCAGTGTTGTGTTAGCTCACTTCTTCTTTAGAAGGCGGAACCGAGTTGATGAGCTACCAAGCCCACCGGCCCTGCCCTTCATAGGCCATCTCCATCTAATGGGACAGGTCCCCGCCATATCGTTCCAATCCCTAGCCCGCCGTTATGGCCCACTCTTGAACATCCGTCTCGGCAAATCAACCAGTGCTGTTGTCTCTAATGCTGCTGTCGCTAAAGAAATTTTTAAGACACATGAGCTCAGTTTCTTATCCAAACCTGATTCTGGCCACTCTCAGTATTTTATTTACAAAGGATCACAATTTATAATGGCACCTTATGGTGATTATTGGCGTTTCATGAAGAAATTATGCATGACTAGGCTCCTCGGAGTCCCGCAACTCGACAAGTTTGTGGGTGTGAGAGAGGAAGAGAAGATCAAGCTTGTAGATTCGGTGATGAAGTGTTGTAGAGAAGAAAAGCCATGTGATTTGCGTAGTGAACTAACGACTTTAACGAACAATATTTTTTGTAGGATGGCACTGAGCACGACATGTTCGGAGAAAGTCAATGAGGCTGAGGAGGTTAGAGAAATTGTCCATAAATGTATGACGCTTGCAGGGAGATTATTGACATATGGAGATGTTTTGGGTCCTCTCAAGGTGTTTGATTTCACTGGTACTACGAAGAAGCTTTTTGGAGCTCTGAATAAGTATGATCAGCTGGTGGAGAGAATCATCAAGGAACATGAAGATAAGGCTAAAAAGGGGTTTCAAGAAGACAGGAAAGATTTGCTGGACATTTTGCTGGAGACGTATGCAGACCCAACAGCTGAAGTAAAGTTATCCAGAAAGAACATCAAATCTTTCTTGCTTGTAAGTCACCAATTCAATCTTTTTCGTTTTTTTATTATGCATGTCTATATACATGTGTGTGTGTGTGTGTGTGTTTGTGATACTGATACACAATGACAATGATAATGTTCTAAAAGGATAACAAGGTAATTCACGAATAAATTGTTCTATTAATACTTCCAATGCTAATTAAATCCACCATACAGGATTTGTTCGTTGCTGCGACTGACACATCATCATCCACAATGCAATGGGCCATGGGAGAGCTCATCAACAACCCAGAAGCGTTCAAGAAGCTTAGAGATGAGATCAACATGATCATAGGACCACACAGGCTAGTAAAAGAATCAGACGTCCAAAACCTTCCTTACCTCCAAGCAGTCATAAAAGAAACTTTAAGACTCCATCCAGCAGTACCGTTACTTCAAAGAGCATGCACCGAAGATTGCAGAGTGAATGGCTTCCTGGTCAAGGCTAAGACTCGGGTGTTGGTTAATGTTTTTGCTCTAATGAGAGACCCTGAATCTTATACCAATCCGGATGAGTTCATGCCAGAGCGATTCCTGGAGGGCTCAGATGAGAAAATTGGAGAGCATCAGATGGAATACAAGGGTCAAAATTTCCGGTATCTGCCATTTGGGAGTGGACGGAGAGGATGTCCTGGATCATCACTAGCGATGCTAATCATGCATGCTGTGGTTGGATCCTTGGTTCAATGTTTTGATTGGAAAGTCAAGGAAGGAGACAATATTGATTTAAGCATAGGATCAGGATTTTCAGCAGAAATGGCTAGACCCCTTGTGTGTTACCCCAGTGAGCATGAATATCCTAAATAAATTCAAGCGTGAAACCAACATAAATAATTGGGACAAACAACAAATAATCTTAAAAGTATCTTAAAGTGTGCAAGTGTTGGGGCTTGTAAGGCCCTTCCTGTTCTAAGTGTATGTAATGTGCATTGCCAATGCAGTCTACAAGCTGCGTTTGTATGCCAATACTGCTTTTGTTTATGTTTAATTGTTCTTTCTTGGTCAAAGTTCACTTATCAGCTTTGAACAAGTTATATATTTTAATGTTATTAGTATGTGAGGCTTAATAGCCATAGCCATTCGATGTCACAAGTTGATGATGATATGCTCTCTGTTTTGCCTTGTTCAACTATCTGTATCTGTCTTGATCTTTACATGGTGTGTTAGTGTTCTCTTATTGCTTTAACTGCAAGCAAAGGAGCACCTAAACTCTGCAGTAATCCTCAATAATTTACAAAGCCCAACGTAGGATATCAAAACAAGAAACCAGAGAAAAAGAAAGCAAAAGCGATTCCCATAGTAGGGGAGAGAAAAAGAAAGCATAAGCGATTCCCATAGTAGCGGCGAGCGAAATGGATGGCCCAGCAAAGTCCAATTCAAAATGTGGTTACGCACCACATTCTTATTGTCCGCAATCTAATTTTGTTGTTTGGACATGTGATGCCTTGATTTGGAACAAACAAAGAAATTGTTCTATCGATACTTACCATGCTAATTAAATCCATCATACAGGATCTGTTCTTTGCTGCGACAAACACATCGTCATCCACAATGCAATGGGCCTTGGGAGAGCTCATCAACAACCCAGAAGTGTTCAAGAAGCTTAGAGATGAGATCAACGCGGTCGTAGGATCAAACAGGCTAGTAAAAGAATCAGAAATCCAAAACTTTCCTTACTGTAGATACCAAAAATCGTATGGTTTCACTGGGCCACATTATGACAAACCCAAGTCTTGAATGTCCAAATCCACAGGCCCAACTTGCACATTCATGCCCATGCTAAAAGCCCATACGCCACGTTCAAGGCTTTGCCCATTGACAAACGCGTTCACACGGTAGCAAATATTATATGACACCATGGCTAATAATAGCGGCTAACGTCCCTCTCTTATACTTGCTTTACTGTATGACGCGACCACAACGAAGGCGCCCGGGTGCGTAGGTGTCAATCTGGCCCACATCCACTCCCTCTTTGAGAGCATAATCCAATCCAGTTCACACCAACATCTTTGTACCTGACAGATACATATCCCCAGGTATGATCTCTTATCACATAATATCAATTCATTTATGATCGCCTACATTCCTTTCCACATTGTGACCAACACGTGTCAAACTCCCATCTTATCATAGATCTCGACATCCCATCCTACTTTTCGTCCACCAAACCTGACACCTCCGATGTACTTGACTTTTATACGCATATACCCTAATATTTATCAAAAATGACACAAGTGGGTGACAAAGTTCTCGAGGCCCATCTTCATGTTCATATAAATACTCTTCTCCTACCTTGGAGAAAGGGGACGGAAAAAACATAGACAAACACGGACAGATCAAGCCGAACATTACGAACTAGAGACATATACTCTCCGACCCCTCATAGAAAAACTCAGTCATAAACACTTAGACCATCGCCGGTCTTCCATCTCCGATCACCAATGACTTGATCGTTGAAGTCGTATGACCGGCACTCCCATCCGGTCAAAGAGCATTCACGCTTGTACTTGTTATAACGTTTGCAGGATTCAAAGGTACATATGAGCCTTCTGAAGATAAAAGTTGAATATTCAACTATTTTAGAAAATTGCTCCTACACTTACCTCCAAGCAGTCATAAGAGAAACTTTAAGACTCCATACATCAGCACCGTTGATCCTAAGAGAGTGCACTGAAGATTGCAGAGTGAATGGCTTCTTGGTCAAGGCTAAGACTCGGGTTTTGATAAATGTTTTTGCTTTAACGAGAGACCCGAAGTTTTATACCAATCCGGATGAGTTCATGCCAAAGCAATTCTTGGAGAGCTCAGATGAGAAAATTGGAGACCATCGGATGGAAATACAAGGGTCAGAATTTTCGATATCTGGCGTTTGGGAGTGGACGAAGAGGATATCCCGGTGCATCACTAGCGATGCTAGTCATGCATGCTGCGTTTGGATCCTTGGTTGAATGTTTTGATTGGAAGGTCAAAGAGGAGAGGAGGGTGATTTAAGCATGGGATCTGAAAGAGCACGGCTTTAAAACCCATTTTACGAAATTCATGGTGGGTTATATAATATGTCAATTAGATATTGCGATAAATATGAATTTAGGCCTTGTACTTAGGTCGGGGTGTCCACCGGGCCCACCAACCTTTCCCATCATAGGCCCTCTCCATCTAGTGGGCGCAATCTTGCCCAAGTACCTTAGACATAAAGACGCTCAAGATAGACACAGGATTTTGAAATGCTCGATTCAATCATGGCCGGCTCCATTTACTAAGTAATATATTCATTGTTATGGCATTATTGTAAAGCATAATTGAAGTGGGGATTCTCCCATCTAAAACTTGCAGATGTCGTCTTCAACTACGACAGAAACTATATACCAATTTCGGAAATCTCTACGTCTATATAAGCAAGTTTCAAGCTCATCAGTCATCACTATCAAAACAGACAGAAACCCCAAGAAATTAAGAATCTTGGCCCTATGGCTACAGGTACAACTAATGATAGCATCTTTTCCTACCTTTTCTTCTTCGTATGCTTTATCAGTGCTGTGTTAGCTCACTTCTTCTTTAGAAGGCGGAACCGAGTTGATGAGCCACCAAGCCCACCGGCCCTGCCCTTCATAGGTCATCTCCATCTAGTGGGATCGGTCCCCCCAAAATCTTTCCAATCCCTAGCCCGAAGTTACGGCCCACTCTTGAACATCCGTCTCGGCGCATCAACATGTGTTGTTGCCTCTAATGCTGCCATCGCTAAAGAAATCTTCAAGATACATGACCTGAGTTTCTCATCCAGACCTGAATTTGGCTCCTCTGAGTATTTTATTTACAGAGGATCACGATTTGTAATGGCACCTTACGGTGATTATTGGCGTTTCATGAAGAAATTATGCATGACTAGACTCCTCGGAGTGGCACAACTCGACAAGTATGTGGATGTGAGAGAGGAAGAGAAGATCAAGATTGTAGAGTCGGTGGTGAAGTGTTGTAGGGAAGGGAAGCCCTGTGATTTGCGTAGTGGACTAACGACTTTAACGAACAATATTTTTTGTCGGATGGCAATGAGCACAACTGGTTCGGAGAAAGACAATGAGGCCGAGGAGGTTAAAGAAATTGTCAATACATGTTTGACGCTTGGTGGGAAATTGAGTCTTGGAGATGTTTTGGGTCCTCTCAAGGTGTTTGATTTCTCTGGTACTGGGAAGAAGCTTTTGAGAGCTCTGAACAAGTATGATCAGCTTGTGGAGAGAATCATCAAGGAACATGAAGATAAGGCTAAAGAGGGTTTTCAAGATGACAGGAGAGATTTGATGGACATTTTGCTGGAGACGTATGCAGACCCAACAGCTGAAGTAAAGTTATCCAAAAAGGACATCAAATCTTTCTTGCGGTTATGTGTGCACTAAATAGTTGACCAGGTACAACTCGTTTATCGAATTTTTAAATGTTTCAGTTTGGGAATCGAAAGTTGAAAATTGTTCCAATTTATATGCGTCGGCGGACTTTTCACTGTTCGGGGACTCACTGATGTGGCATAAAAAAAATCTGCTCGAACAATGAGGAATCTACTCGAATGGTGAGAAATATGTTCGTATGTGCATATTAGAACAATTTTTAACTATGGATTCCAAGTTGAAATGTTTGAAAATTCATTGACCGAGTTGGACCTAATCAACTCTTTTAGTGACTAAGAATTATATTACTCCGTCTGTTGTTTCAACATGTGATGCATTGATTTTGAACAAACGTTAATACCTCAAATGCTAGGATTTGTTTTTTGCTGCGACTGACACATCATCAGCGGCAATGCAATGGGCCATGGGAGAGCTCATCAACAACCCAGAGGCGTTCAAGAAGCTTAGAGATGAGATACACGCGGTCGTAGGACCAAAGAGGCTAGTAAAAGAATCGGACGTCCAAAACCTTCCATACCTCCAAGCAGTCATAAAAGAAACTTTAAGACTCCATCCATCAGCACCGTTGATCATAAGAGAATGCAGCGAAGATTGTAGAGTGAATGGCTTCATGGTCAACGCTAAGACTCGGGTGTTGATCAAGGTTTTTGCACTAATGAGAGACCCCGAGTGTTATACCGATCCGGATGAGTTTATGCCAGAGCGATTCCTGGAGAGCTCAGATGAGAAAATTGGAGAGCATCAGATGGAATACAAGGGTCAGAATTTTGGGTATCTGCTGTATGGGAGTGGAAGGAGAGGATGTCCCGGTGCATCACTAGCAATGCTAGTCATGCATGCTGCGGTTGGATCCTTGGTTCAATGTTTTGATTGGAAGGTCAAGGATGGAGACAAGGTTGATTTAAGCATAGGATCAGGATTTGCAGCAGAAATGGCTCGACCCCTTGTGTGCTACCCCATTGAGCATTTCAGTCCACTCTGATTAAAGTTCTGCCATGGAAGGTCAAATAATGAAAGTATTATAGTGTGTTACCCCATTGAGCATTTCAATCCATTCTGATTAAACTATATAGGGTTAATTATACTTTTCGTCACCGAAAGATAAACGTCGTGCATTTTTAGCACCGAAAGATTTTTTGTTACAAAATCGTCACTCATTTTTCAAAATGAGACTTTTAAAGTACTCGGGCAGAATTTCGCTGACGTGGCATTAAGTTCGGTCAGGGTTCCATTGACGTGGCATTTAGTTAAAGGTTATTGGTCAAGATATGTTCATGTGGAAAAAAATAAAAATAAATCCTTACATATTGCCACATAAGTCTCCAAAGTCCCCAACATACCCCTCCCCATTTGTCAGCTCCATTGCCTTTTTGCCTGAATCTCTCTCTCACCGTAGCTCTAAGAATACCACCATCGCACTCTTCTTCTTCTACCGATTATTTCCCTGTTAATTTGTACAAATCTGGACTATGAGAGAGAGATTATTTCCCTATTAATGTGTACCTTTTGTTGTACTATTGGGTGTGTATTGTTTGGTCTGCTTCTCTTCATATCCTACACAGATACCATGGCCATCCTACAGGGGAGGTTGGTTTGGTAAATCATTTTGTGGGAGCCAAATATCCAGGTTCAGCCTCGCCTCCACCAAAGCCACGCCTTTCTCACGAGGTCCCCGTAGTCCAAATCTAAGCTTGTTGCATCACTAGCCTCCACCAATGGCTTGGTAAATCGGTTTATGGTTACAGTTTGAGGGGTATGAATGTTAATGGGATTGTGTTGGATAATCAATTTTGTTGAAGTTGTTCGGGAGGTAGCTGAAGGCGCCACCGGCTATCGGCATGTCCGCGGTGAACTCAGTGTAGCAGAGGGGGAGGTAAGAGAGAGGGGGAGAGGTAAGAGAAACTCAAAGTTTTTTTTTAAATTTTTTTAATTACATGTCATTTTTATTATTCTTTTTTCAAAACCATGTTAAATTGCCACATAAGCACATTCAATTTTACAATTATTGACCAGATGTCACTTCAGCATTAACCCTGCCCGTTACTATAGCAAATCGGATCGAGTACCTAAAAAGTCTCATTTTGGAACAATGGGTGACGACTTTGTAACAAAAAATCTTTCAGTGCTAAAAATGAACAATGCTTATCTTTCGGTGACTAAAAATATAATTAACCCAACTGTATACTTCAATGTTTTCATTGGACAGTCATAAAACATGGGAAGATACATATGACTAATAATATATAAATGTAATTTTGATTTCAGTTCATGTTGTACTTGTTCATGCTTCTTGAGTATAACAAAAATGGACTCCCACCTCCAAGTATGCATCTTTATTGACAGAACCAAGCCGTTTTTATGCAGCATGCACTGATTTCAGCAGCATTGACAATTTGCTTACCCTGGACAAGACAAATTATGGACAAGGCTTGTCTGTGGCTGGCATAACTGCCACATTTGTAATGAAAAATAACAAAAAAAATAAAATTACATAATGAATTGTAGAACAAAAATCAATCTGAAAAACTTGGTCCTCCAATTTCATTCTGATACATGGGTAATACCATTTTCAGGTGATATGCATCAGAAACTGAACCTGGCCTCATATGTACATTGTTCAAAGACCACCAATTGTTACTACAAGTCCTTCAAAGAATGAAGACCACCGGGAACTCCTTCAAAGAATGAAGGCAACCAGAAAGACCTTCAAAGAATGAAGGTAGCAAGAATAACCTCCAAAGAATGAAGGAAACAAAACAAGATTTTACATATTTTCCCTACATCAAGGAAACTGTAAACTACGATGCCTACTGTACCTGCACCAGAATCTTCAGAAGAACAAAATTTCCCTTGAGAGATTCAGCAAGATGTGAAATGGAAAATGATCAGGTGAGATATTATCATGGGAAGATGATGGATCTCTCTGCACAGGTAATGCAGTCCAATATCCTGTCTTCCAATCTTCAATTATCCTGTCCTCCCAATGCTGTCGTTCAAAATAAGGTCAATCATCAGAAGATGATCAATTAACGCATTGATTTCAATGTGCGGACTCGTTTTTCTCTCTCCGCTCTTTTTGCACTGGGAGTCCTTTTCAGCCTCTGTAACTCCTCCATCACTACCTTCTCAACTGAGTCAATTGAGTTCAGAAGCTTTTTCTGTGGCGTGAGAGATTCCGATCCACTGGCAGCTTCATTTGTGATGTCCCGAAGAATCTTTGGTAATTTACCAACAGGAGGACAAGACTTCTTTCCACCATGTGGACTTGGAGACACTGTGGAGATACCGTGCTCAAGTTGAGCACCTGACAGGGATGGAGAAGAAATGAGAAACCTTTGACCCTGAGTTCCTAGGCTCTCAATTTCCTGGCCTTCGACTTCTACAAAACGAGCTCTTCTCCTCTCAATTGCCTGGCCATCAGTGATTCCAGAACTAGATTATAAATTAGCATGATCTCAAAGTCTAAGTGCATTACACACACACACTGTGATAGTAAGCCACATATTCGATGACAAGAAGTTGAGATTCTAAGAACGAAATGTTCACATGATTCAAGAACTTGAGTCAAGATGGGGATCTTTTAACACAATAACACTAGACAATGCACACAAGGATGGGCAACACTACAACGATTGGGTTAGGTACTTGACTTAGACATCGTATACCATCAATCAGAACCATTGTGACATCATGGATACGAAACTTGACTGAAGAAGAGAACAATAATGTGGCTTGTCCCCATTGCAAAGATCTATTACTGCCCAAAAAGAGATCCAAAAAATTAATCTCCTTACAATCAATTTAGTACCTGAATCTAAAATGAAAGTACAAAATAGAAATAGTTCCATCTTGGAAAATGTTTCTCATTAATGAAGCATAAATGCAGAGATTCACTGCCCATACCCAGAAGGGAAAGCTAAGGTTAAAAGCATGCTTACATAATATAACCAAGATGGGCAAGCACATTGATTATTTTGCCATACAGTTCAACTTTAGGATTATGTCTGAACATTGAAGATTAATCACTAACGAACATGAATTAGTTTAAATTCAAAGAGAAAAAAAAAACATATAAACAAAAACCAGCAAACAAAAAGTTCACACGGCAAAATAACAAGAGTAACAATCACAAATCTATTTTGATACTCAGTATCACAACTTGTCAAGCACAAATTCAGTAAGAACACACTTAATATATCAAAAAAGTACATCCCAGAAGGAATCAAACAGACAACTGAACACAGTAAAATAATGGAAACATTGAACAGCACAATTCATAACAGAAAATAATTTGCCCATCAATGCCATATCATGTCAAGCAGATAATAAAACCATTCAAGTTCAGTTAATTAGTTAATACAAGAGAAGCTAAAACCTCCAGCTGCAGCAATGGCTCAGTTATAACTTATTGGACTAAGAGACTTGATCTTCTTTTTCTTTATAGCTTATCCAAAACCATAAGCATCCTATTTTCGGAGGAAAAACAAGGGCAGTTTTTGCTTTTGGAATTACGGAATGCATGAAAAAATGAAACTTGCCAAAAATAACAGGAAGCAAACCGACATTAGGAAGAATGACAAGACCATCATAGTTATGTGCATATTAACAACCAAAGAACCTCAACAACTAATCAAACGATCCAAAAGGTGAAAAATCAAACATCAGATTTAGCCCCGAAAGAAGCAAATCAAACATCAAAACCACAATGGACGCAATCCAAAAGCAAGGCCACCAAATAAATTAAATCATCTACCATAATCCCTAACTTAGGAAAACCTAAAAAATGAACAAGAGAAAGAAACCAATAATTCCACTCAGGATAAAAAAAAATCAGAAAAACTAAAGAATATATCTCCAATCAACATAAATTCGCGGAAATTTATAACATAAAAGAAAGTAGAATTACCCTCACAACAGCAGTGATGTCACGAAGAGGGGTTCTTGGGTACCAAGACGGCAACACACTATTCGTAACACGACCCCTTCCTCTGCGAGCACTTCCCACTGGCGGCACATTCTCTCTTCCCGCTGTCACATGCGATCTGTGAACATAGTGTGCGTGACCAGTTCCTGTTATTGGAGTTCCTGAAATACCTGTTTGAGGCCCATTTCCGGCCCTTTGAGTCCTTAAACCGTCCCTTACAAGCCCTCCACGGATGGTACCCATTGTCGTGGTGCCCAACGGAGATCTAGATGGGCTTGGTTCTGATTCAGGCTCGTCATGAAGAATCCCTAGAATACTTGAACGCCGCCGAGCAAAGTCTGCCGCAATGTCCTGTGGCCTACTGAGTCTATCTCTTGGTTGAGCCATGCCTACATAAAAACGACGAAAAAAGAGAGTCGCAAATCAGATCACCAGTGCCAGTAAATTAAAGAATCCTCGATCTCTCATTTTCTCGGAGAACCTAGGGTTTCAAAGAAAATGAGGATTGTACAAAATCAACAGCTAATTTCCTAGAAAACAAAATCACGAGGGATTATCTCGACACACAGATATCTCGTTCTTTACAGAAAATGAGATTCCAAGTATAACGAAAATTAACTTGGGAAACAAACGGCAGTGAATCGAAGAAGACATCGATTAAATCACTAACTTAAGAGAAAGAAGAGTTGCTTCAGCTTTACCTTGAAGACGCTAGGGTTTGAGCCTTGAGCGGTCTGTCTCTGCTGTTGATTAAAGTAGAAGAAGAACACGAAGGAGAAGTCGATTTTTAGGCAAATTTTCAAAAATGAAAAACTGGGCGGTATTATAGCCAAAAAACTTGGCGGCCGATGGTCGCTTGGCACGTGTTGCGTCAATTTCAAATTCGGCCTCTCCCTCTCATGCAGCTCAGGAGGGCTGGGCCATAGGTTTTCAGTTCGTGTGCCAGCCCGGCCCACCAATCTCGCGGGCCGCTTGTGGATTTGGTTGGCCCACTTTACATCTCTAGGAGTAACACGAAAACAAGGAACAAGATTTTGAAAATTAAGACGCCTCAACTTGTCACTCATGAGTCATGACATTCTAAAATGGTCAGTTACAATCGGCTTTTCAGATTTTTTTGACGAACCGATCAATTGGTTGTTTTTTTCGATTCTTTAAAAAATTATGTAAATTTTTTTAAAAAATAATCAACCGATTGTTTAATTATAAGTCGGTTCAATCGTATCGATAATTTTTTTCGATCCCTATTTTTAGTTTTCTAGGTGTAGGAATCCAATATTATTATCCCACTTCTCCTACATAAAATGTGTGTTTTTGTTAAAATAATTCCAAATTTCAAGGACAAAATTTTGTAAAAAAAAAAAAACTAGGACGACCGGCAGCAGCCACCAGTCTTTGCAGAATCCTGCTCCTGGCCGGAAACTATAATCCTCGTTCCCTTCAGAAGTCCCGAATTACCAGTGGAATCATGCGCGTCGTTGGCAGCAAGGGGCCTCTTACTGATTATCCGGTAAATCTCAGTAAGCACTGTCAAGAATGCAGTTTCAACATTGGTGGATTCTAGAGCTGATGTCTCCATGAAAAATAGATTCTCTCTTTGGGCAAACTCCTGAGCATCTTCTGTAGGCACTGCTCGCAGACTTCCCAGGTCACATTTGTTGCCTATGAGGATGACAACAATGTTTTTATCAGCGTGTCCCCTCAGTTCCTCTAGCCACCTTGCCATGTGATCAAATGATTGACGCTTGGTCATGTCATAAACTAACATCGCCCCAACGGCTCCGCGATAGTATGCACTTGTTACTGCCCTATACCTGACAAAAAGAAAAGGAGATTGCTCAACGCCGCTAAGAAATATTAGAAACAAAGACACCATACACTGAAGTAACGCTCTGATATAAATGGAATTGGGTCGAACTGTTGTTCTCATGCAAGTTCCTTGTTAGGTTCAACGGATTATACAGCCATCTAGAGACCAATCGAATCGCTTTACCAATCCCCCCAGAAACTAATACAATTGACCTTTCCCCATAGAAAGAATAAACTGGCCCTTAAAATCCTTGGATAATTAAGGCAGATAGTTAATCATGGAATATGTATAGTATCTTGCATGGCAAGTAATGAACAAATTAACAATGTGTGAATCAAGAGTTTGTCTTCTTTCCTACTATCCATTAACAATTCAAACAAAAATTAAAGAAATAAATCTAGCCGTCAGATAAAGCCATGTGGTTCAGAAATGAGTTAGCTTTAAGGAGAGGAAAGCTCTTCTGAATGAACTTTTTTTTTGAATGGATCTCACATCTCGGAAGTGTTCTTCTTTTTATTTTATTTTTTTGCTAGGGTAGTTCAGTACCTTGGAGAGTGGACAGAGAGGAAGGAGGTCCTCATAGAGGGTCACACACTTACTCGAGAAGTGTGGAAGACCAGGGAATGGTCTGAAGAGTGGAAAGGTAGAACAGCAAGCTTTCACAAATGGTTGCCTTACCTTGGCTAAAACTTACCTTGACTAACATGAAAGGTCATAATCAGCCATCTTTAGTCAACGGTTGGGTCTATAAAGTGTGTTACCCCAAGAAACAGAGAATTATTCGAAAGGGATGGCAATGGAAGTCACAGCCCAATGCTAAATGTGAAGGTTATTTATTTAGATTGTTGTATATTGGTAGGTTCTGGAGCAAAACTGCCATAAAACATGTTCTTTCTGGAAATGTTTGTGAAAAGGTAGGTGAGCGGGATAGTAACTGCAGAATGTCAAAGAAAAGTTTCTTTCAACTGCTTTATCCGAAGAGTTACCAGTACTTGTCCAATATGTTCCTAATCTAATGCTATTGGATCATGCAATATCTATTTTTATTCATGTAGTGACATAAAAACAACTGAATTCACATGAAGAAATAGGAATGACAAAACTACAAAAATTCATTGGATTGGAGGTATTCTACTCGAGGGCTTGATTTAGAGCACTACAAGAGGTAGAAAGACCACTCAAAATGTGCTTAAAATATGTAGTCCCATCATTTTTATCCCAGAGAACATACTAATTAGTCTATTGACCCCTTTTTCCAGTTCTCTTGAAATCTATTCGTCATTTCCTTACATTTTTGTCATATACATTCTATAAAAGCCTTAAAAATCAATGAATTGAGTCACTAGATGAGGCATATCTAGACTCTTTACAGAGCGAAAATTCATATCCATTTTGAGGACCGGATGATTGATGGGAAGAAGAGTTACGAATATTCTCACAGATGCGATTCATGTGGCCACAAGCTGGCTATACCCTCAGCATTAACAGTCACATAAAGGGTTTTCCCACAGAAGACGAATGCCAACTACAATTTCTTCCTTAATCTCCATTTAGAACTACAGTGAAGTGAAGATTCCGACCAGACATAAACAAAATTTTTCTTTATTCTATCACCTTTTACTCAAGTCCATTACTTGCACCTCAACCGAAACAAACTTAGAACTTAGAAGCACCATCAAACAGCTACTGCATACAACTATTCCAGACCGTCTGATAACTAAATTCTGTAAGTTTGGAAAGAGGCATTTACAAGCTCTCATCATTCACAACATTTAGAAGCCTCTTCGGCCCGAACAGAATCTTAAAGTAACATCAAGACCCATAAAAACACAACCATTGGACATTGTAAGACACACAAACATAAACACCAAAGAGAGAAGTTGTCTTAAAGAAAGAGGATTGAGAGATTCCTACTTCCTATTTCTGAAATATAACCCACCTCATCTAAAGGCAGGCAAAGCAGTATGCATTCTCTTCTCTATTGTTTGATTGATGCTTTATTCTCCGAATAATTCGAATGCTATAACCAAAATTTAATCTCACAAACTCAATTACTTGTTCTCCCAAAAGCATGACTGTTCTCTTTTTTTATTGACGACAAAAAGAGATTAAAATAACCAACCAAACAAGAATAAGATGCACACCTTTCTTGGCCAGCGGTATCCCAAATCTGCGCTTTAACCGTCTTATGATCAATGGCGAGGGTTTTGGTCTGAAACTCAACCCCTATTGTCGCTTTGGATTCAACGCTGAATTCATTCCTAGCAAATCTCGCTAGGAGCTGAGATTTCCCCACCGCGGAATCGCCGATCAATACAACTTTGAAAACATAATCGATCTTCTGATTATAATCCCCATATAGATTCGACATCCTCCTCAACCGCGACTCCAATTCACCCCCAGATCCGAGACCCTAAACGGTCGGATCATGTGCAATCATTGTTGTCTTCTAGATCAGACAATAAATAGAATTCCAATAACTACAGAGGTTTATGTTATCAATATTCGTGAATCAAGAGGAGGCTTAAATTGGGATCAAAAGAGTGCATAATTAGGGTTAGGGTTTGGGATCCAAAACAGAAATTCGGACTCTCTTCTGAAAGAAGAAAGAGAGAGAGACTGCGTGAGTTGCAGGGAAGGCCAACGGCTAGCGCGGGGTGTATTAACGGTTTCCCATTGCGGTAGGTATTTTAGTTACAGAACCAATTTCTCATGTTGATGTTCTTACTTATCGGGCATCCAATCCGGTATATAGACCCGACCCAATAACAAACAGTGGACCTATACAGCCTATTTATCCAATGCATGGGCTAAGTAGTTGCTGGTCGGTGGGCTTTAACAAGGCCTGCGGTTTCAAATCGGATTTGAGGCCCAACAATACCCTAGAATATATAATTCATCTCTAATGGTGGAAAAAAAGTCTACAAGTTTTAAAATAGAAAAATAAAAATGTATTGTGATATGTCACTCCTCCTAAACCATTAGATTTCAATCGTAGATTCTACAATTTTAACCAAGTAACCACTCTGCTCAACACATCATTCAGACAGTTAAGTGATTGTAAATCTCGGATCGCCAGAATAACCCACTCATCTTATTAGTCGTCAACTCGTGTAACAATGTTAGTTGAGGAAATAAATAAACAAGCCAAATAGTATAACCATTTAGCAATGTTTTGTTGATTAATATTCTTTACTATATTCTATTATCCTATATTTGATTTAAAAACATTTCAATGTTGATTGAGGAAATTAATTAATTAATTAATTTGCAAGTTTTGGTGTTTTTTTTTACCGTTAGGCAAGTATTGTGTGGCTCATATTTAGCCAAATGTTTGACCACCAATCATGATCCTTCTCAGTTACCTCTTCTTTCTCATTAATAATTAAATATTAAAATCGACTAATTTGTTTTTGTTAAAAAAAGTATACTAATTACTACTTAGTGGGGTTATTATTTCGAATCTCTAATCCTATGGTAATTTCTTCAAGTAATGTGTGCGAGATATTAGGATTGCACAGGATGAAATATATATATATATATATATATATCAGACAAAAATTATTAAAAAACACACTAATTAGAATTTCAAGAAACAAAAATCTAAACGATATATAATTATTAAGAATTTTTTATTCATGATTTAATTATTTGACTCAATAAATTTCAACAATTTAAATACCGATAATAGAATCACACCAGTCAGATGACTGGTATACAATATAACTAGTATACACTAACATGTTTGAGGATTCCAATTATAACACACATAGGGCGTGACAGAAGTAAGGCATGGACCAAGACGTTGTATTGCCCAGTTACAATGATGGTCGGGACACATATTAATGTCCCTATCATATATATAAATATCGAACCAATGACATAGATCTGTGTAATCTGACCACCAAAATTTACAATACAATTGCGTCGTTCCCCAAAAATTTGGACGGAAATGAAAACTAAAGCCATCACCATGATACGTGAGTTTGTGTTCACCAAGGTCGTCGTCCCCAGACTTACAATGGAGAAAAAGGTCCATTCCAGGACCTAAATCATTGGTCACGTTAACAAATGATTTTGGGGGGACAAATACCCATGCATTACACATGCTTATCATCAACATAATAACACATACGAGAAACAACAAATTAGAACCCATATTTTGGGTAACGAGAGATGGTGAATGAGACCACTTATCCTATATATTTATATTATATTTAAGCTACAGGAGTCACCAAATGGGTAAATAGCCGCGGTTTTTCATACTAATACCTACTATTTTAGCCGTGGTTATAAATGCATTTTGTCGCAGTGGAAAAATGATTCATAAAAATAAAATTTTAAAAAATGCTTCCATCTATGTGTTGGTACATTGCATCTCGAAAAATCGAAATAAAATATGGTAATGGTGTTGTTTTGACAATAACCTTATGTCCTTATCAAAGAGTATATCATAAAAATTGAAACCTTATCCAAGAGTATGAATTTATCATATTGGGAGTAAGTTCAGTGCACTTTGCACCGAACCATCAACCAGTGCACCGAATCCTTTTTTTTTTTTTTAAATTATGGAAAAAGATATATAGACGTAATTTAACATTGTGAATGTGGAAAACAATTAAATTCATAAAAAAAGTTAACAAGAAATATAAACCGTTAGATATAATTTATGTGATAATTTTTTTTATGTAATTTTCAACGGTTAAAATCACTTATATTTTGACTTTATCCTTCACATATGGGCTGAGGGACCATGAGGCCCACCATCTAGCCAAGTCCGGACTTGGGTTAGGCAATCGATTGTGTTAGGAATATGTGTGCCAAAGATTTGATTCTAATGAGAAACATATTTCTCAACGGTATTTAAAAAAATAAATTAATTAAACATATATTCACTTTCCATCCAAAGTTTTTGTGATTTTAAATCAGTGATAAATTAATGGTTATTTTTTTACCATTAGAAAAGATTGTGCGACTCAGATTAGCCAAATAGTAGGACCACCAATCCTTATCCTTCTCAATTAGCTCTTCATTCTTAGCAATATAATTAAATATTAAAGTCGACTAATTTGTTTTTGTTAAAAAAGTATACTAATTATTACTTAGTGGGGTTATTAGCATACAATCTCTAATCATATGCTAACTTCTTCAAGTAATGTGTATGAGATATTAGGATTGCACAGAGTAAAATATCGGACAAAATTTATTTAAAAAGCACAATAATTAAAATTTCAAGAAACAAAAAAAATATAAATGATATATTATTGTCTATTGAGAACTTTTTTATCCTTGATTTATTGATTTCACTCAACATACACAATATTTCCCAGTATTTTGAAGACTGAAACAGAATCACATTGATCAGACAACTGGCATGCGGCTTAATCGACATGGACCAGGATTCCAGTCATAACACACAATGGGCGAGACATCAGAAAGAAGACATGCACCAAGACGTTGTATGGCCCAATTACAATGATGACCAGGACACGCATCATTGTCCCTATCATATATGTAAATATCAAACGATCGGCATACATTTATGTCATCTGACCACCAAAAAAAGGAACAATAAAACCGCGTCGTTCCCCAAAAGTTTGGACGGAAATGAAAAGCAAAGCCATCACCAAGATATTTGAGTACGTGTTCACCGAGGTCGTCATCGCCGGACCAGCAGTGCAGAGAAAGGTCCATTCCAGGACCTAAATGATTGGTCACATTAACATATGTTTTTTTGGGGATCAATGACCATGCATTACACATGCTCATCAGTAACATAATACTTGCAACAAAAAACACATTAGAACCCATGTTTTTGGTCGCGAGAGATGCTCAATGAGACCATGTATCTTATATATTTATATTATAGGTAAGCATAGGGTTTCCCTAATTAGCTAAGTTATTTTTCTCAAAAATAAAATTTTAAAAAATGCTTCCACTACAAGAAAATAGGTCTATAGTAGCGAAACTATAGTCGTGGTTTTTCTTAACCGCGGGTATATATAGATAAAATTTACCCGCGGTTTCGGTAACCACATCTAATTTTCCCATTTATAGTTGCGGTTGTAACTGTAGTTATAGGTTATTTCTGTTGTAGTGTTCTATCTTTGTGTGGGTACATTGTATCTCAAAAGATCGAAAATAAATATGGTACTAGGGTTGTAACCGAAATTAAATATGGTAATGGTGTTGTTTTAGTAATAACTGATATCACTATAATATGCTTGGACATTTATGTCATCTTTATCATATATTAGATACACTTAAGTGTGTTGAAATCCTACTTTGTGCTTTTTTTGCAGAATGGATCATTGAAGGTAAACGACCAACGAGAGTTGGCTTGGTTGACAATCGATTGGGTTAGACATATGTATGCCCAATGTTCAATTCCAACCATAATCGTAATTATCTGTGGTATTTTCAAAAAAAAAAACTAAAACAGAAATAGCGATAAAAAAGACAATATACATATATAGCAATAGGATAATAACATCATTAGACATTAGATAAGATTGTGTGACTCAGATTAGCCAAATAATATGACCACCAATCCTTATCGATCCTTCTCAATTAGCTCTCCATTTTCAGCAATATAATTAAAAATTAAAATAGACTAATTTGTTTTTGTTTAAAAAGCATGCTAATTACTACTTCGATGGTTTTAATTAGCCTACGAATCTCTAATCATATGCTAATTTCTTCAAGTAATGTGTATTAGGATTGCAAAGGGAAAAATATCGGACAAAACTTATTAAAAAAAGCACAATGATAAAATTTCAATTAAAAAAGAAACAAAAAATATAAATGATATATTATTGAGAACTTTTTTATCCATGATTTATTTATTTGACTCTGAACGATATTTCTCAGTATTCTAAATACCGATATCAGAATCACACTGATCATGCGACTAATATGTGATATAATCGATATACACTAACATCCATCATCAGGATTCCAGGGATAACACAGAATGGGCCAGTCAATAGGATCAACAAGGCATGGACCAGTCGGTTGTATAGCCCAGTTACAATGATGGCCAGGGCACGTACCATCGTCCCTACGATATTTGTAAATGTCGAACACTTGGCATGTAACTATGTCATCTGACAACCAAGCAAACCGGCAAGAAAACTTCGTCGTTCGCCAAAAGTTTGGACGGAAATGAAAAACAAAGCCAGCACCAGAATATTTGAGTATGTGATCCCCGAGGTTGTCATCGCTGGACCAGCAGTGCAGAGAAAGGTCTATTCCAGGACCTAACTGATTGGTCACATTAACATATGTTTTTTTAGGGATGAATGACCATGCATTACACGTATTCATCACTAACATAATAATACTTGCTACAAAAAACACACTAGAACCCATGTTTTTGGTAGCGAGAGATGCTCCATGAGACCATGTATCTTATATATTTATATTATAAGTAAGCATAGGGTTCCCCTAATTAGCTAAGTTATTTTTCTGTCATGTGTTTTTAAAAATGATTCTTAAAAATAAAATTTTAAAAAATGCTTCCACTACAAAAAAAGGGGTCTATAGCAGTGAAACTATAGCCGTGGTTTTTCTTGACTGCAGGTATAGTTAAAATTTACCCGCGGTTTTGGTAACCGCATCGAATTTTTTCATTTATAGTTGTGGTTATAATTGCAATTATAGGCTATTTCTGTTGTAGTGTTCCATCTCTGTGTGGGTCGTTGCATCTCAAAAGATCGAAAATAAATATGGTACTAGGGTTGTAATCGAAATTAAATATGGTAATGGTGTTGTTTTAGTAATAACTGATATCACTATACTATGCATGCATGGACATTTTATGTCATCTTTATCATATATTAGATACACTTAAGTGTGTTCAAATCCTACTTTGTGCGTTTTGTGCAGAATGGATCAAATTTCACAGTAAAATTAATATAAAGATAAAAACTTATATTATGCTTTATAAACTCTTAACTTCTTTTTTTTTCTCTTTGATTACCGTTAGACAACCGATTAATTATCATAGAAATAACAACAAAAAGGATAAAATACATAAAAATAAAAATAACGACAAAAAAGACAATATACTGATAGGAATAGTATACTAAAGGCCATTATTTTATGTAATATTCATACTCGATTTATTTATTTGAATAAAATATATTTAGCATTTAAAATGAGAAAAGACATATTGGCATCAATGTCTTTTATTCTATATGGTATATGAATTGGTGTGTAGAGTCTAAGCTTGCACACGGAAGATCAATTCATAAGTTCCTATCGAATATAAGTAAGCGATCACAGCTAAGACGGAGTTGGACAAACCGCCGGCTTGGCTGTGGTATAGTATTTCAGTATACCTATCTTGGTTACGGAGAGCGGCAAAGCTTGAACTTACTATACCAGTACACTTGGAGTGTATTGATCAGGACTACTTGTGAGTCAATTTTCTCAGTCTGACTATATGAAAAATTGTACACTCACACAGACGTTATAAAATTGTTCATATTCTTAATTTATTAAAGATTATTAGTACATGTGCATTTAATGTACGAGACTTTGATTTACTAAAGGGTGAGGTTTTTTTGTACAGACCAACAAACACCAAGTGAGTTGGGTCACCGCATTAATTGTACGATGTAAAATAATCTGTTAATAAAATTCACGTCCAATTATGGATTGATGATACCCTCTTGAGAATGCTTATAGGATTTGAGATTGTGTCAAAACCCTGCAGGTGGATTTTAATTAATCCGACACATTCAAATAAGTTAAGCGGTAAGATCAAGGAAATATTTAAAGATGTCAATTAAATATTATATGTTAGTGGCATATTTAATTGACGGGTATCTGTAACTTAACGTGAGGAATTTATGAACAAGTATAAGGAAAGACTCAGATTTAATTTGAGATATAACGGGGAGTGCAATTATAATATTTTAGTGGAATATATTATAATTTATGAATTATAATTATGTCCATGGGTTTGGGCTGATAATTAAATTCATAGGAAGCTCATGTTTTATTTTTCCTAGTTGGTCTCCACTGTAGCCTAGAAGCCCAATACTAGAAGATACAGGAAAACCAAAACGGACCGGAATTAGGAGAGGGAGAGGCTTAGGGGCCGGCCCATCTAGGGAGAAAACCCTAGGTGTGGCCAAACCCTATAAATACACACATAGTGTGTGTTTTGTTAACATAAGTTTTGAGACACCAGTTGGCCTCTCTACTCTCTAATCGTTTCCACTAGTTTTTGGTTTGTGTTCTTCAGGTTCTTGGAGAAAAGAGACCACCCTCTAAATCCAAGTTTGGGAATTGGTGCATACGGTGGAAGATCCGCATGTTTAAGCTTAGTATCAAACTCACTGACTCCATCTTTCGTTCCTGATTATTAGAGATCAAATCAGAGAGATCTCAAGGTATATAATCTTCTTGCAATTAATTGATATATGGTTTGTGCTATGGTGATTAGTATTTGATAAGAAATTTTTGAAACTTGTCTAGTTATCGTTTATGTCTATAAGGTCCTTATACGCTTCCGCTGCGTTGCACGTTTCCAACATATACATGTATTGCAATAATAATAAAAACATCACCATATCTTTGGTTAACACAATTGTTTTTTAATATATCCAAAAATGTCTGAAAAAATTATGCAAATTTAGGAGGGAAAAAAAATTATTGGTTAATATTCTTTGTTATTAAATATTTGATTTAAAAATATTTCAATTTTGGTTGAGCGAATCAATTTGATGATAAATGAATTAATTTATACAGTAAAAATCCTTCAAATTTAGGTGGAAAAAAGTGAAGTGATTCTACTTTATCTATTGTATGATGGTTTGAAAATAAGATAAATTATCAAATGACTGATTATTTTTTGACCATTAGATAAGTATTGTGTGACTCAGATTAGCCAGATAAATATGACCACCAATCCTTATCCTTCTCAATTAGCGCTCCATTCTCAGCAATATAATTAAATATTAAAGTAGACTAATTAATTTTTGTTAAAAAAAGTACATTAATTACTACTTTATATTAATGGTGTTGTTTTGGCAGTAAACCTTATATACTTATATAGGCGGCCCTGGGGTGGCACTTTGCACTGAATACCAAACGGAATATTTTTAAAATTTTAGAAAAATGATAGGATAGGTTGAGGTAATTTGACATTGTGAATGTAGTCATGTATTTTTTTCCTTGAAAAACAATTAAATTCATCAAAAAATGTAAAAAATATGAACCGTCGGATGAAATTTAATTATATAAATATTTTTTTTAATTTTCAACAGTTAAAATCACTTAAATTTGCATTTACCATTTTTATAAAAAAAATTTATTGATCGGTGCATGGGCTAAGTAGTTATTGATCGGTGGCTTTAAACTCCTCCAAGCCCATACATGCGTGCGGCTTAAATTTACCACGAATCTTCCAGTTACTTGATTCCAGTAAAACTAGAAATCAATAGTTGAATGATTGTATAGTTATATATATCGAGAAAAAATGTTTGATAGAATTCTCTATGAGGTTATTATTTAATATTATTAAAACATGAGAGCTCGATAAAAGTAATTGTAAACCTTTTTATCAAATTTATGAATATGTATGAGATATTAGGATTGCAAAGGATAAAATATCGGATTAAGAAAAAAAACTAATTATAATTTCAAGAAACAAAAATATAGATGATGTATGAGTAAGAACTTATTTTATTCATGATTTATTAATTTGACTCGACATATATGCATGGATCAGAATTCCATGGAATCATAATTATACATATACTAACATGGATCAGAATTCCAAGGATAACAAAGACTGGGTATGTTAGTAGTAAGGCATGGACCAGAGGGACTGATAACCCGGTTACAAACCTTACCACCACCAAATGCACAAGAATCTATGTCCCTCTTAAATATGAAAATATCGAACTAACGACATTGATTTGACCACCTGAACTTACAATAAAACTGTGTTGTTCCCCACACGTTTGAACGGAAATGAAAACCATAGCCATCACCATGATATTTGACTATGTGTTCACCAAGGTCATCATTGCCAGACTTACAGTGCAGAGAAAGGTCGATTCCAGGACCTAAATCATTAGTCACATTAACAAATTCTTTTTTGGGAGGATAAATTGGCCATGCATTACACATGCCCATAAACAACATAAGAATACTTGCAACAAAAAAAAAATTGGATCTCATGTTTTTGGTAGCAAGAGATAGTAAACACGAGATCGTGTATCCTATCTATTTATATAGATAAGCAAGCATAGGGTGTTCCTAAGGGTTTGTTTGGATTGAGGGAATGAAAGTTAGAATTTTCTTTTTCCTTCTCTTATATTTGGATGGTAAAAAAAATGAAAATGATTTGTTATTTATCTTGTTATAGTCATCAAAAAAGAAAAGAAATGAAATTGGTTTAAATATAATATTTACAAGGGCAAAATATATTTTTCACTTTTAAATAACTTAATTTATCTATCCATTCCATCCAAATGAGAAATGATCCATCATGGGGAGGAATCATTTTGACAAAAAGTTGGTGGACTATTCCCTCAAATTCTCTCTAAATCTTTCCTTTTATATTTTAATAAACTATCAAAAGAAGATAATTGAGAGGAAACTTACTTCTATTCTCTGTCACTCCCCCAAATTTCTCAATTCAAACACACTATAAATAGCTAAATTCGTTTTATGTTATGTGTGTTTCCATCTATGAGTTGGCACTAACCTTATCAAAGAGTATACCATAAAAATTAGAACCTTATCCAAGCGAATGAATTTATCAGATTGGGAGTAGGTGCACCAACCGGTGCAGTAAAGTATTTCTTACAAATTTTGGAAAAATGATATATAGACATAATTTAACATTGTTGATGTTTAAAACAATTAAATTTATAAAAAAAACAGTAACAAATATGATGAAATTTATGTAACATTTATTTTTATTTTATGTAATTTTCAACGGTTAAAATCATTGCATTGGACCTACTCAATCCCAATTTATCCTTATAGGGCATGTCTATAATGCCCCCACTTAAATTGCCATTATCATATTAACCAGAGGTGGCTCGGTTGACAATCGACTGTGTTAGGCATATGTGTGACCAATGTTTGATTCCAATAAAAAGCATATTTCTCATTCATATTAAAAAAAAAATTGCCGTTATCATACCATTTTTACTCAATTGATAACATTTCAATTGCAGAATTTATTTTTAACAAAAAGAAGACAAGAAAAAAACAACCTGCATCAAACCCAAATAGATGGGCTGAGTAGAAATGGAAGATGCAATTCTAGTTGTCTATTTTGAAAGTTTTGTCTATTTTCAAGGAAGATGCGGTTCTAGTTGTCCAATAGTTGGCAATATTATTCGTGAGTGTTGAGGTTGTGAATTAACAAACAAAACTCGAATATAAAAAATTCGTAGAAACAAAAGAGAGAAAGAAGACACAAGATTTAACGAGTTTCACATACTGGTATATATTTGGCTGGTTGATCTAAACTCTAGAATTGTTGAGATAAGCTATCTCTAATTGATTAAGAATTGGAAGATAGGTTATGCCATCAAGTTACAAAAAAAGGCATTAGAACCCATGTTCTTTTTTTTTTTTGAGAGAGATGGTCAATAAGACCATGTATCCTATATATTTATATTATAGGTAAACATAGGGTTTCCCTAAATGGGTAAATTCTTTTTCTACCATGTATTTCATAAAAATAAAATTTAAAAAAATGCCTCCATCTATGCGTTGGTACTTGGTACGTACATTGCATCTAAAAATTTCTCAAAAAATCGCAATAAAATATGGTAATGGTGTTGTTTTGACAGTAACCTTATATACTTACATAGGCGGCCCTGGGGTGGCACTTTGCATTAAATTACCAATAGGATTTTTTTTTTAAATCTTAGAAAAATGATAGGATAGGTGGATGTAATTTAACATTGTGAATGTATTCATGTATTTTTTCCCCTCGAAAAACAATTAAATTCATCAAAAAAATGTAACAAATATGAATCATCGGATGAAATTTATGTAAATAATTTTTTTAATTTTATGTATTTTTCAACGGTTAAAATCACTTAAATTTGCATTTACCATTTTTATGTAAATTTTTTTTAAAAAAAAATCAGTTACTGAAGAATTCCGATAGTTTTGGTAGTTAACAGATGGGCCGAGGGACCATTAGGCCCACCATCTGACCAAGTCGGGATTCGAACGCTTCATGACTCTTTAGGCCAAATTCTGGGCTCAACTCAATTGAACAACATCGAATGACTAGTCAATTTGTACTAGAGAAAGATGGTAAGCGGTCTATTTAGCCAATGCATGGGCTAAGTAGTTACAGATCGGTGGGCTTTAACAAGGCTTGCGCTTTTCAAATCCTCCAAGCCCGTAATATAGTTTAGTTGGATCAAATTCTGCATTTCTGCATCTGCTGCTGTATGTCTGCTGATACCGTTGGAACGAGCCAAGGAGTCAGTCGTCCAAATATGAACCGTAATTTTTTAAAATTTTCAACAGTTAAAATCACTTAAATTTGCATTTACCATTTTTATAAAAAAAATTACTGATCGATGCATGGGCTAAGTAGTTACTGATCAGTGGCTTTCAACTCCTCCAAGCCCATACATGCGCGCGGCTTAGATTTACCACCCTTTCCTTCAAGGGATTTGCATTTTGCAGTGCACCATAGTGACCAAAACCGTGATAGAGAACTCTGATTGGATCTTCTTTTGCCATACTCGGCCATTGATATGAGCCCGCTCGGGTCATCGTCGGGACTCGGGAATGCTTCCTGACCCATGACGCCAAATTGTGGGCTCAATTGACCAGTCCTCAACAAGATGGGGGTTCTTGATGACTGAATGGCGAGCCTCATTCAATTTCCTCCAGAGAAAGAATGGTGTAACCGTACAAGTAGAGCACTCACCACTCTGACTCTTCCCTTCTCTTTTTATAAACTCATCAGCAACCTGAAAGTTTTGATATTTCTTTTTGTAAAATTAGGTGATAGCCTATTATGATGATATAGGGAGTTTGTGTTGATCGTGTGAAGTGAATTTGCATCTTTTATTATCTTGTTCTTTAGTATCTTGGTTATGTCGTGTCTCTGAAAGAGAGATCAATGGTTCAATGATTGTTTAGTTACATATATCGAGAAAAAAATGTTTAATAGAATTCTCTATGAGGTTATTATGCAATGTTATTAAAACACGAGAACTCGATAAAAGTAATTGTAAACGTTTTTATCAAATTTATAAATATGGTTTTTATAACTTTTTATCACATGCATAATTTCTTCAAGTAATACCTATGAGATACTAGGATTGCAACGAATAAACTATCGGATTAAGAAAAACACACTAATTAGAACTTCAAGAAACAAAAATATAGATGATATATGAGTAAGGATGTATTTTATTCATGATTTATTAATTTGACTCAACATGGATCAGAATTCCATGGAATCATAATTATACATACACTAACATGGATCAGAATTCCACTGATAACAAAGACTGGGTACGTTAGTAGTAAGGCATGGACCAGATGGTCTGACAACCCAGTTACAAACCTGACCACCATATGCACAAGAATCTAGGTCCCTCTTAAATATGAAAATATCGAACCAATGACATTGATTTGACCACCGGAACTTACAATAAAACTGTGTCGTTCCCCACACATTTGAACGGAAATGAAAACCATAGCCATCACCATGATATTTGACTATGTGTTCACCAAGGTCATCATTACCAGATTTGCAGTGCAGAGAAAGATCGATTCCAGGACCTAAATCATTAGTCACATTAACAAATTCGTTTTTCGGAGGATAAATTGGCCATGCATTACACATGCCCATAAACAACATAAGAATACTTGCAACAAAAAACAAATTAGAACTCATGGTTTTGGTAGCAAGAGATAGTAAATACGAGATCGCGTATCCTATCTATTTATATAGATAAGCAAGCATAGGGTGTCCCTAAGGGTCTATTTGGATTGAGGGAATGGAAGTTAGAATATTTTTTTTTTCTTCTCTTGTATTTGGATGGTAAAAAAAAATGAAAATGATTTGTTATTTATCTTGTTATAGTCATCAAAAAGAAAAGAAATGAAATTGATTTAAATTTAATATTTACAAGGGTAAAATATATTTTTCACTTTTAAATAACTTAATTTATCTATCCATTCCATCCAAATGAGAAATGATCCATTATGGGGAGGAATCATTTTGTCAAAAAGTTGGTGGACTATTCCCTCAAATTCTCTCTAAATTATTCCTTTTATATTTTAGTAAAATATAAAAAGAAGAGAATTAAAAGGAAACTTACTTCCCCTTCTCTGTCACTCCGTTAAATTTCTCCATTCAAACACACTATAAATGGCTAAATTCGTTTTATGTTATGTGTGTTTCCATCTATGAGTTGGCACTAACCTTATCAAAGAGTATACCATAAAAATTAGAACCTTATCCAAGCGAATGAATTTATCAGATTGGGAGTAGGTGCACCAACCGGTGCAGTAAAGTATTTCTTACAAATTTTGGAAAAATGATATATAGACATAATTTAACATTGTTGATGTTTAAAACAATTAAATTTATAAAAAAAAACAGTAACAAATATGATGAAATTTATGTAACATTTATTTTTATTTTATGTAATTTTCAACGGTTAAATCATTGCATTGGACCTACTCAATCCCAATTTATCCTTATAGGGCATGTCTATAATGCCCCCACTCAAATTGTCATTATCATACCAATGAGAGGTGGCTCGGTTGACAATCGATTGTGTTAGACATATTTGTGACCAATGTTTGATTTCAATAAGAAGCATATTTCTTAGTCATATTCAAAAAAAAAATTGCCATTATCATACCATTTTTACTCAATTGATAACATTTCAATTTCGGAATTTATTTTTAACAAAAAGAGGACAAAAAAAGAAAAAAACCTGTATCAAACCCAAACAGATGGGCTGAGTAGAAATGGAAGATGCAATTCAAGTTGTCTATTTTTAACGTTTTGTCTATTTTTAAGGAAGATGCGGCTCTAGTTGTCCAATAGTTGGCAATATTATTTGTGAGTGTTGAGGTTATGAATTAACAAACAAAACTCGAATATAAAAAATTCGCGGAAACAAAGAAGAGAAAGAAGACACAAGATTTAACGAGTTTCATATACTGGTATATATTTGGTTGGTTGATCTAAACCCTAGAATTTTTGAGATAAGCTATCTCTAATTGATTAAGAATTGGAAGATAGGTTATGCCATCAAGTTACAAAAAAAGGCATTAGAACCCATGTTCTTTTTTTTTTTTTTTTTGAGAGATATGGTCAATAAGACCATGTATCCTATATATTTATATTATAGGTAAACATAGGATTTCCCTAAATGGGTAAATTCTTTTTCTACCATGTATTTCATAAAAATAAAATTTAAAAAAATGCCTCCATCTATGCGTTGGTACTTGGTACGTACATTGCATCTCAAAATTTCTCAAAAAATCGAAATAAAATATGGTAATGGTGTTGTTTTGACAGTAACCTTATATCCTTACATAGGCGGCCCTGGGGTGGCACTTTGCACTAAATTACCAATAGGTTTTTTTTTAAATCTTAGAAAAATGATAGGATAGGTGGATGTAATTTAACATTGTGAATGTATTCATGTATTCTTTTCCCCTTGAAAAACAATTAAATTCATCAAAAAAATGTAACAAATATGAACCGTCGGATGAAATTTATGTAAATAATTTTTTTAATTTTATGTAATTTTCAACGGTTAAAATCACTTAAATTTGCATTTACCATTTTTATGTAAATTTTTTTAAAAATAAATCAGTTACTGAAGAATTCCGATAGTTTTTATAGTTAACAGATGGGCCGAGGGACCATTAGGCCCACCATCTAACCAAGTCGGGATTCAAGAACGCTTCATGACTCTTTAGTCCAAATTGTGGGCTCAACTCAATTGAGCAACATCGAATGACTAGTCAATTTGTACTAGAGAAAGATGGTAAGCGGCCTATTTAGCCAATGCATGAGCTAAGTAGTTACAGATCTGTGGGCTTTAACAAGGCTTGCGCTTTTCAAATCGTCCAAGCCCGTAGTATAGTTTAGTTGGTTCAAATTCTACATTTCTGCATCTGTTGCTGTATGTCTGCTGATACCGTTGGAACGAGCCAAGGAGTCAGTCGTCCAAATATGAACCGTCCGATGAAATTTAATTACGTAAATAATTTTTTAAAATTTTCAACAGTTAAAATCACTTAAATTTGCATTACCATTTTTATAAAAGAAATTACTGATCAGTGCTTGGGCTAAGTAGCTACTGATCAGTGGTTTTCAACTCCTCCAAGCCCATACATGCGCGCAGCTTAGATTTACCACCCTTTCCGTCCAGGGATTTGCATTTTGCAGTGCACCATAGTGACCAAAACCGTGATAGAGAACTCTGATTGGATCTTCTTTGCCACACTCGGCCATTGATATGAGCCCGTCGGGATCATCGTGAGGACTCGGGAATGCTTCCTGACTCATGACGCCAAATTGTGGGCTCAATTGACCAGTCCTCAACAAGATTGGGGTTCTTGATGACTGAATGGCGAGTCTTATTCAATTTCCTCCAGAGAAAGAATGGTGTAACCGTACAAGTAGAGCACTCACCATTCTGACTCTTCCATTCTTTCTATAAACTCATCAGCAACCTGAAAGTTCTGATATTTCCTTTGGTAAAATTAGGTGATAGCATGCGATAGGAAGTTTGTGTTGATCGTGTGAAGTGAATTTGCATCTTGTATTCTCTTGTTTTCTTTAGTATCTTGGTTATGTCTTGTCTTATTATCATGTTCTATTATGTGTCTGTGAAAGAGAGATCAATAGTTCAATGATTGTTTAGTTACATACATCGAGGAAAAAGTGTTTGATAGAATTATTTATGAAGTTATTATGCAATATTATTAAAACATGAGAACTCGGAAAGAGTAATTGTAAACATTTTTATCAAATTTATGAATATCGTTTTTATAACTTTTTATCATATGGTTAATTTCTTCAAGTAATATGTATGAGATATTAGGATTGCAAAGGACAAAATATCGGATTAAGAAAAACACACTAATTAGAATTTCAAGAAACAAAAATATAGATGATATATGAGTAAGAACTTATGTTATTAATGATTTATTAATTTGACTCGACATGGATCAAAATTCCATGGAATCATAATTATACATACACTAACATGGATCAGAATTCCAGGGATAACAGAGAGTAGGTACGTTAGTAGTAAGGCATGGACCAGAGGGTCTGATAGCCCAATTACAAACCTGACCACCATATGCACAAGAATCTAGGTCCCTCTTAAATTTGAAAATATCGAACCAATGACATTGATTTGACCACCTGAACTTACAATAAAACTGTGTCGTTCCCCACACGTTTGAACGAAAATGAAAACCATAGCCATCACCGTGATATTTGACTATTTGTTCACCAAGATCATCATTGCCGGACTTGCAGTGTAGAGAAAGGTCGATTCCAGGACCTAAATCATTAGTCACATTAACAAATTCTTTTTCGGGAAGATAAAGTGGCCATGCATTACACATGCCCATAAACAACATAATAATACTTGCAACAAAAACAAATTAGAACTCATGTTTTTGGTAGCGAGAGATAGTCAATATGATATCGTACATCCGATGTATTTATATAGATAAGCAAGCATAGGGTGTCCCTAGGGGTTTGTTTGGATTGAGGGAATGAAAGTTAGAATATATATTTTTTCTCTCTTATATTTGGATAGTAAAAAAAATGAAAATGATTTGTTATTTATCTTGTTATAGTCATCAAAAAAGAAAAGAAATGAAACTGGTTGAAATTTAATATTTACAAGGACAAAATATATTTTTCACTTTTAAATAACTTAATTTATCTATCCATTCCATCCAAATGAGAAATGATCCATTATGGGGAGGAATCATTTTGGCAAAAATTTGGTAGATTATCCCCTCAAATTCTCTCGAAATCCTTCCTTTTATATTTTAATAAACTATAAAAAGAAGAGAATTGAGAGGAAACGTACTTCCCTTCTTTGTCACTCCCCCAAATTTCTCAATTCAAACACACCATAAATGGCTAAATTCTTTTTATGTTATGTGTGTTTCCAATCAGATGGGGAGTAGGTGCACCAAGCGGTGCAGTAAAGTATTTCTTACAAATTTTGGAAAAATGATTATCGACATAATTTAACAGTGTGAATGTTAAAAACAATTAAATTTATAAAAAAATAGTAACAAATATGATGAAATTTATGTAACATTTTTTCATTATATGTAATTTTCAACGGTTAAAATCACTTAAATTTGCATTTACCATTTTTATGTAATTTTTTTTTTTAAAAAAAATCAGTTACTGAAGAATTCCGATAGTTTTGGTAGTTAACAGATGGGCCGAGGGACCATTAGGCCCACCATCTGACGAAGTCGGGATTTGAGAACGCTTCATGACTCTGTAGGCCATATTGTGGGCTCAACTCAATTGAGCAACGTTGAAATGACTAGTCAATTTGTACTAGAGAAAGATGATAGGCGGCCTATTTGGCCAATGCATGGGCTACGTAGTTACTGATCGGTGGGCTTTAACAAGGCTTGCACTTTCAAATCCTCCAAGCCCGTAGTATAGCAAATGGTTGGCTCAAATTCTGCATTTCTACATCTGCTGCTGTATGTCTGCTGATACCGTTGGAACGGGCCAAGGAGTCAGTCGTCCAAAAGTCATTGTTCCGTCCGGATAGCTCCAGGTGCTGTCCAATCAGTTTTTCCGTTTTTGGTACTTGGAGAGTCAGAGGCCGCGGAGCTGTCCGGACACCTATCGTCCGAAAGTCATGATCACATATGCATGTTTTCCTCAATTTATAGTTCTAAAGAATGTCTCTTATGAACATTGTAGTTTTCAGTTAGCATATTTTGATAACAGTTGTGTGAGTAAGTAACTGTGCATGGAATTTGGAACACACAACCAGATGCCTGTTGTGGGGGTGTGAAGATATATATATAGAGAGAACATGTGATGCCATGAACTATTAGGGTTAGCGTTTGGAATTCAAATCAGAAATTCGGGGTCTTTTGAAAGAAGAGAGAGAGACTGCGTAAAGGGGCAGGGAAGTCCAATGGCTAGTGCGGGGGCATATTTAAGGTTAATACAACTTGTGGTCACTGAAAGATGGTCAGTGTTTCAATTTGGCCACCGAACTTTCAAATATGAACCGTCGGATGAAATTTAATTACGTAAATAATTTTTTAAAATTTTCAACAGTTAAAATCACATTTACCATTTTTATAAAAAAAAAATTACTGATCGGTGCTTGGGCTAAGTAGTTACTGATCAGTGGCTTTCAACTCCTCCAAGCCCACACATGCGCGCGGCTTAGATTTACCACCCTTTCCTTCCAGGGATTTGCATTTTGCAGTGCACCATAGTGACCAAAACCGTGATAGGGAACTCTGATTGGATCTTCTTTGCCATACTCGGCCATTGATATGAGCCCATCCGGGTCATCGTCGGCACTCGGGAATGCTTCCTGACTTATGAGGCCAAATTGTGGGCTCAATTGACCAGTCCTCAACAAGATGGGGGTTCTTGATGACTGACTGGAGAGCCTTATTCAATTTCCTCCAGAGAAAGAATGGTGTGACCGTACAAGTAGAGCACTCACCACTCTGACTCTTCCCTTCTTTCTATAAACTCGTCAGCAACCTGAAAGTTTTGATATTTCCTTTGGTAAAATTAGGTGATAGCCTGTGATAGGAAGTTTGTGTTGATCGTGTGAAGTAAATTTGCATCTTGTAGTCTCTTGTTCTTTAGTATCTTTGGTTATGTCTTGTCTTATTATCATGTCCTATTATGTGTCTGTGAAAGAGAGATCAAATGATTGTTTAGTTACATACATCGAGAAAAAAATGTTTGATAGAATTCTCTATGAGGTTATTATACAATATTATTTTTTTTTGAAAAATCCACAGGCCACACACACGTTAAGCCATGCCCGAGGGGCATGAAGGCCACCACAGCGGATAGAAAACTACCCAAATCCCAAACCCCTGGTGAGAATAGAACCCTGGACCTCGAGGTCCTGGGCAAACAACCTGACCAACCAGACTATCTCCCATTCTCGATAAAAGTAAACACATGAGAACTCGGTAAAAGTAATTGTAAATGTTTTTATCAAATTTACGAATATGGTTTTTATAACTTTTTATCATACGCTTAATTTTTTCAAGTAATATGTATGAGATATTAGAATTGCAAAGGATAAAATATCGGATTAAGAAAAACACATTAATTAGAATTTCAAGAAACAGAAGTATAGATGATGTATGAGTAAGAACTTATTTTATTCATGATTTATTAATTTGACTCGACATGGATCAAAATTCCATGGAATCATAATTATACATACACTAACATGGATCAGAATTCCAGGGATAACAGAGAGTGGGTACGTTAGTAGTAAGGCATGGACCAGAGGGTCTGATCACCCAGTTACAAACCTGACCACCATATGCACAAGAATTTAGGTCCCTCTTAAATATGAAAATATCGAACCAATGACATTGATTTGACCACCTAAACTTACAATAAAACTGTGTCGTTTCCCACACGTTTGAACGGAAATGAAAACCATAGCCATCACCGTGATATTTGACTATTTGTTCACCAAGATCATCATTGCCGGACTTGCAGTGCAGAGAAAGGTCGATTCCAGGACCTAAATCATTAGTCACATTAACAAATTCTTTTTCGGGAAGATGAAGTGGCCATGCATTACACATGCCCATAAACAACATAATAATACTTGCAACAAAAAACAAATTAGAACTCATGTTTTTGGTAGCGAGAGATAGTCAATATGATATCGTACATCCGATGTATTTATATAGATAAGCAAGCATAGGGTGTCCCTAGGGGTTTGTTTGGATTGAGGGAATGAAAGTTAGAATATATATATTTTTTCTCTCTTATATTTGGATAGTAAAAAAAATGAAAATGATTTGTTATTTATCTTGTTATAGTCATCAAAAAAAGAAAAGAAATGAAACTGGTTGAAATTTAATATTTACAAGGACAAAATATATTTTTCACTTTTAAATAACTTAATTTATCTATCCATTCCATCCAAATGAGAAATGATCCATTATGGGGAGGAATCGTTTTGGCAAAAAGTTGGTGGACTATTCCCTCAAATTCTTCCTTTTATATTTTAATAAACTATAAAAAGATGAGAATTGAGAGGAAACGTACTTCCCTTCTTTGTCACTCCCCCAAATTTCTCAATTCAAACACACTATAAATGGCTAAATTCTTTTTATGTTATGTGTGTTTCCATCTATGTGATGGCACTAACCTTATCAAAGAGTATACGATAAAAATTGAAACCTTATCCAAGCGTATGAATTATAATCAGATTTGGAGTAGGTGCACCAATGGGTGCAGTAAAATATTTCTTACAAATTTTGGAAAAATGATATATAGACATAATTTTACATTGTGGATATTAAAAACAATTAAATTCATAAAAAAATAGTAACAAATATGATGAAATTTATGTAACAATTTGTTTTATTTTATGTAATTTTCAACGGTTAAAATCACTTAAATTTGCATTTACCATTTTTATGTAAAAATGTTTTTTAAAAAAATCAGTTACTGAAGAATTCCGGTAGTTTTGATAGTTAACAGATGGGTTGAGGGACCATTAGGCCCACCATCTGACCAAGTCGGGATTCGAGAACGCTTCATGACTCTTTAGGCCAAATTGTGGGCTCAACTCAATTGAGCAACGTCGAATGACTAGTCAATTTGTACTAGCGAAAGATTGTAGGCGGCCTATTTTAGCCAATGCATGGGCTAAGTAGTTACTGATCGGTGGGCTTTAACAAGGCTTGCGCTTTCAAATCCTCCAAGCCCGTAGTATAGCAAATGGTTGGCCCAAATTCTGCATTTCTACATTTGCTGTTGTATGTCTGCTGATACCGTTGGAACGGGCCAAGGAGTCAGTCGTCCAAAAAGTCATTGTTCCGTTCGGATAGCTCCAGGTGCCGTCCGATCAGTTTTACCATTTAGCTACTTGGAGAGTCAGAGGCGGCGGAGCTGTCCGGACACCTATCCTCCGAAAGTCATCACATAAGCATGTTTTCCTCAATTTATAGTTCTAGTGCCTGTTTGGCGAGGCGTTAGTCACAGCGGAACCGTTAACGGTTCCGCTGTTGGCTAATGCCACACCAAACACAAGAAAAACGTCAACGGATCCGCTGCCAATTGACAGCGGATCCGTTGGCTTTTGAGAAGCTCCAGATCGGAGCTTTTCAAAAGCGGAAATGCTTTTATTTTTTTTTTAAATTTAAATGAATTGGGTCCCACTTTGACTTAAAGGTTTTTGTTTGAAAGAAGATGGGACCCACGTTGCAACAATTTTCTCAATTAACATTTTTTAATTAATTTTATTTAAAATTATTCAGTTTACAGCTTTAAACATTTTTTAATTAATTTTAACAGAATTCATTTTTCACGTTTTGACTTAATATTTTGTAACTTTAACACAATATTTATAATTTATACTTAAAATTAAATTTAGTAATTAATTAAATTAAATCTAAGATTAAATAAATAACAAATTTATTATAAAATCATAAAATATAATATTTAATAAAATTAAATATGCTTAAAATTAATTTTAATAAAATTATATTTATTATGTTCATCTAATATTAAATTTAATAACAAGTTTTAATATAAAATTTGTAAAATCTAATATTATAATACTTTAATTCAAAAGTTTTTCCGCTAGCATCAGTTTTTAGTTCACCAAACACCTCATAGCATATTTCACAGCTTTAAGCTCAGCATATTTTTCACAGCATTTCCGTTAGCATTGAAAATCAAGATTTCCGCTCTGCCAAACAGAGCCTTAGTGTTTGAAATTCAAATCAGAAATTTGTGGTCTTTTTGAAAGAAGAGAAAGAGACTGCGTAAACGAGCAGGGAAGTCCAACGGCTAGTGCAGGGGCATATTTAGGGTTAATACAACTTGTGGCCATTGAAAGATGATCAGTGCTTCCATTTGGTTACCGAATTTTTAATTGTTTCAAATTGATCCTTGACAATTTAATTTGTGTCAATTAAACCATTGTTGATCGTTAAACCATTATTGCCAAGTGGAAAATCATATCCAATGTGGATATTACTAAATTTTTGTTCAAAAAATTTAAAGTTGGTCAAATAATTGTAATACACATAATCTCAACATTTTTCAAACAACATCCAGTCTTCTTCAACCACCTCTACCTGAAAACCCTAATCCACCACAAGCGCCATTGCCTCCCTTATTCTTCAACCACAAAACTCGACCCACTCAGTCCCGTAGAAAATGGGTCTATTGCAGATCAGGGAAGAAGGCTTGGAGAGCAGGGATAGGTCTGGACTAGTATCAGAATCAAGAAAGAAGGCTTGAAGAGCCAGGATGAGTTTGTTGCAGATCCGGGGGAAGTCTCTTCTTTCTTACTTTGTAGTAGATCTGAGTTTGTTTTGAAATGGGTTGCATGATTGCTTCGAACCGTTTGTCGCAGATCCAGAGCTCAATGTGGCGTCAGTATAAGAAACGACTCCTTCGGGCAAGCCAAGCCCTTGAGTATGTCTGAAACTGTGCCATTGGGTTTACATACCGACTAATGCGCACTTGGCTAGGAGTTGAAGTTTTTGAAAGTGTTTCATTATTTTAACTTTTAATTTAAAATTTTTAAGTGATGGGTTGTGATTTTGTCCCTTACAAGTGTATTATAATTATTGGACCACTTACAAAAATTTTCAAACAACAATTTAGTAATGTCCACTTGCATATGATTTTTCACATGAAATAATTGTTTTAATGGTCAACCTGCCACTTCAACAGGTTGACTGACCAAAATTGGTCAATTCGGCCCGAATGGCTTAATTGGCACAAATTGAACTATCGGTGACTAATTTAGAACAATTGAAAGCTCGGTGATCAAATTGTAACACTCACCATCTTTCGATGGCCACAAGTTGTATTAATCCACGGGGGCATTAATGAATTCCGGTTTTGGTAGGTATTTAGGAGGAGAAAAGAGGAGGGTTTTTTTTTGATAAATAACATTATTTAAATAATTAATTGAGGGGATAACAAATTCTGAAATTTTTTTTGGTAAATAATCTTTGCTTGCAACTCCGAATAGCATCATTTGTACTTGATTTTGACAATGATGTTACTGGAAGTAGCATCACTTTATTTTTTTGCCTAATAACACTGCTATCATTTGCGTTATTATTTCTATTTTTTAAGAATTGAGAAGTTAATGACGCTCGTGTCATATAGTCTAATTCGCAATAGTAAAATTATTAGCACGATAATACCATCAAATATTTTTTTTTATAGAATCAAAATATAATAACCATATAAATCACATATATTTAATTTTTATTTTCAATAAACTATTTTCTTATTGATGACTGTCACGTGACGCAACGCATCAATTTTAATCATATACTTAATTTCTTCAAGTAATATGTATGAGATATTAAGATTTCACAGGATAAAATATCGGATTAAGAAAAACACACTAATTAGAATTTCAAGAAACAAAAATATAGATGATATGTGAGTAAGAACGTGTTTTATTCATGATTTATTAATTTGACTCAACATGGATCAGAATTTCATGGAATCATAATTATACATACACTAATATGGATCAGAATTCCACTGATAACAAAGAATGAGTATGTTAGTAGTAAGGCATGGACCAGAGGGTCTGACAACCCAGTTACAAAACTTACCACCATATGCACAAGATTTTGTGTCCCTGTCAAATATGAAAATATCGAACCAACGACATTGATCTATTCACCAGAATTTACAATAAAACTGCGTCGTTCCCCACACATTTGAACAGAAATGAAAACCATAACCATCACCATGATATTTGAGTATGTGTTTACCAAGGTCGTCATTGCCAGACTTACAGTGCAAAGAAAGGTCGATTCCAGGACCTAAATCATTGGTCACATTAACAAATTCTTTTTGGGGAGGATTAAGTGACCATGCATTACACATGCCCATAAGCAATATAATAATACTAGCAACAAAAAACGAATTAGAACTCATGTTTTTGTTAGCGTGAGATAGTCAATACGATATCGTGCATCCTATCTATTTATATAGGTAAGCAAGCATAGGGTGTCCCTAATGGTCTATTTTGGATCGAGGAAATGGAAGTTAGAATATTTTTTTCCTCTCTCTTATATTTGGATAATAAAAGAAGGAAAATGATTTGTTATTTATCTTGTTATAGCCATCAAAAAAGAAATGAAATGAAATTGATTTAAATTTAATATTTACAAGGGCAAAATATATGTTTCACTCTTAAATAACTTAATTTATCTATCCATTCCATTCAAATGAGAAATGATCCATTCTGAGGAGGAATCATTTTGGTAGAAAATTGATGGACTATTCCCTCAAATTCTCTCCAAATCTCTCCTTTTATATTTTAAGAAACTATCAAAAGAAGAGAATTGAGCGGAAATTTACTTCCCTTCTTTGTCTCTCCCCCGAATTTCTCAATTCAAATACACTATAAATGGCTAAATTAACTTTATGTTATTTTTGTTTCCATCTATGTGTTGACACTAACCTTATCAAAGAGTATACCATAAAAATTGAAACCTTGTCCAAGCTTATGAATTTATCAGATGGGGAAAAGGGTGTACCAACGGGTGTAGTAAAATATTTCTTACAAATTTTGGAAAAATGATATATATAGACATAATTCAACATTGTGAATGTAAAAAAACAAATAAATTCATAAAAAATAGTAACAAATATGATGAAATTTATGTAACAAATTTTTATTTTATGTAATTTTCAATGGTTAAAATCATTTCACTGGACCTACTCAATCCCAATTTATCCTTATAGGGCATGTCTATAATGCCCCCACTCAAATTGTGGTTATCATACCAACAAGAGGTGACTCAATTGACAATCAACTGTGTTAGGCATACATGTGCCCAATGTTTGATCAAGTGTTTTTATCCAGTTATCTTAAATGCTGAGATGAATACATATTATCCATGTGAAATCATGAACTACAATCCCCACATGATCTATATGAAATCACGTGCTTCGATCATCACTTAAGATAGATGTGATAAAAAAAATATTGGGAGATGTAACACTGCTATATATTAAAATCCTTTGAAAGGAAATATATATTCAATTGATGCACATCTAGTACATGAAAAACTGATACAATTGTCAATACCCCTTTCAGCCAAAAACGTATAGTTAAAGTTTAGATTTACCACCCTTCCTTCCAGGGATTTGCAGTGCATCATAATGACCAGAACCGTGATAGAGAACCCTGATTGGATCTTCTTTGCCATATTCCTGGCCATACTCGGCAATTGATATCAGTCCGCCCGCGTCATCATCACGCATGTAGACGGTGATAGGCATCCTGAAATCATCATAAGCATGCTCTCGTCAATTTATGGTTCGAAACAATGTCTCTTATGAAAACTTTAGTTTGCAGTTAGCATATTTGATAACAGTTGTGAGACAAAGTGACTGTGCATGGGCTCTGGCACACCAAACCAGAGAGAGAGAGAGAGACTCACCGTAGAACATGTGACGCCATGAACAATTCGGGTTCACCACCCCATACATGCGGCTTTCTCATTTGTGAAACATATGAATCAAAATCACCTTCTACAAACCTATTGATAATGGAAACCATCAAATAGAAAGTTAAATCGGATATAGATAGATGCTTACCTAAAATAAAACAGATATGATTAGATATGATGAGTAGACTTGATGTATTTCCTAAGAAGATGCTTAAATCCAATACAAACATTCATTGTCTTTGCGATTAGACATAGGCAAATAACATTAATCACTCGGATGTTGTGGTATGTAAAAAAAGTAAATTAAGTTTGCAAGAAAAGAACAACTGCGAATAGAACCATCATAGTACAGCTCATTCATTCTTGCTAGTAAAGCGATGTCAATTAAAAGGAAAGTGGCTTTCATAATCAGCTTATGTAAATTTAGTTAAAAGTACAAAATGGTTGCAGAATGGTGTAACAGAGCACTCACCACTCTGACTCTTCCCTTCTTTTTATAAACTCATCAGCAACCTGAAAATTTTAACATTTCCATCAGTCTAATTAGGGGATAGTCTGCGATAGGGATTTTCAAGCCGTAAATACAACTATGTAAAATAGAATTAGGAAAGGCAAAGGCAGCCTATGGTGAATCATCAACTAAAGGGAAAATCAAGACTATCTCACAGGGAAGACGGAAGGGAGGTTGGGGGAGGGGGGAGAGGAGAAGAAGAAGGTGCATCAATCATTCAGCCTTGTAAGCAAACAATCAAAGTTTAGCATTTTTCATCATAGAAACATACTCTAGCTCGCAACTCATCTGCTATTTCTTTCTGAAGCCTCTCATTCGGAGCTGTTTTCCCAGATCGTAAACAAGCCCCATGAGCCAAAGAGCGGAACAAACATCTCCCATCTCCAGGAACTCCTGCAATGTATGATTATTCATCTTCACTGAAACAAATGTTTCACTTTGAAGTCAATTTAACTTGACTGTTCGATACATAAGCAAAAAATAGTTCTAAATTTTTGAATTTACCACTTACCAATTACCCTGTAGTCGGTGTAAACTCTCTTCCCATGTGAGGATTTAACGTATGACAAATCACATCCATCTTCCCTGTCCTCCTTTCCTCCATCTGCTTCGGCATATATTGGTTTATAACTTGAATAGCAAGCCAACATACTAAATGCGAAGCCAGCAGAAGCACATCCTCGTTTCCTAGATATTGGCCCCACATCGCACTTGATCTTTGAAAACACTCTTTGTGTCGGTAACAAGAATCTCATGCTCATACTATGTCGTGGTGATGAAATTTCTAGGAGGTGCTTAACAGATCCTTCAGCATTGACTGAATCTTTAAGTGCTAATGAACACGAATTACCCCTTTGCTGGCGAATGCCCAGCTGGAAGCAACTGCCCTGAGATGTCTGGAAGCTAACAACAGAAGATCGAGAGAGTCTCCTTGTTACAGAAAAGCTGACATTGCTCGTTTTTGAGTGCCCAGTATTGTGACAAAAACAGCTGGGGGTTGGTTGTCCTTGTGACACCACACCACGGACACTTCTGCCCATCTGTCTCTGAATACACCCACTCAATCCACCAACATTCTTCACACATACGCTCATGGAAGCAGGAATCATGGTATTCGCATAGCCTGAGGTTGCAGATTGCAATTAATTTGTGTAACCATTCATTACAGAGAGCACAAATATACAGAGGCATTTTTGCTTCTTTATGATATTTTCCAGGTGAACATAAGAAAGATGTTGGTTAAAACATGACAAAACTGTTATCTGCCCAAAAGGTTCTCTTTTTTGTTCATCGGGAAGTACACTAAGCATTGATTTACAATTTTACATCTATCAACAACAAAAATGTTGCCTGCAACTTTGTATAAATCACAGGTAGAAGACGATTGTGTAAATGATATAAAACTAAGCACCGACTTACATCTACAAGTGCCTCTCTGGGCATGACACCTCCTAATGTAAGAACTCTATTTGCAGTTTTTGGCTTGATTTCCTGAACTCTAGGTCTATTGTCAAATGTCAAGGTTTCACATAAATGGAAATAGGCAAAATCTCGTATCATATTAGGTCGGGATTGGGTTGCTTAGTTCTTGTCTTGTTTCACTGAACTCATGTAAGATCTACAACTCACTACTTATCAGTCTTATCCAAAAAAAAAACCTACAACTCACATCAAACTTAAGAATCCATAATGAAAAGAAAATCAAAGTTTGGTACTTCCATAGATCGGGGTGGTCAGTGGTCACTGAATCCACGAGTCTAATCATCCTTTTTGTTAACTCCTCAACTTCTATAATCTTAATTCAACGCATCATATTGTCCAACTTTTGACCAATTTTCTATGCTTAGATATCATTTCAAACATGGAACCATATATAATCCATAACCCATAAATGGATATGGATGAAAATAACAATTGTTCAATCCACTAATCAAGTATTAAATGATAAAAGACCCAAAAAACACACACAAAAAAAAAAGAACTCATTGATTCTGTTTCCATGAAGTACAGCTTTCATAATCAATTATTTCATTACCCAATTGATAAAAAACTAGCTGAGGAATCTATTAAGTTGAGTTTTGCTTCGCGGTATCATTTAAGACTACCAAATACGATGCAGTTACATGGATGACAACAGGATTGAGCGAACCATCATCAAAATTCGAAAATTTATCCTCGTAAACGGAAACAAAACTGCATCAATTGTAAATATAGTCCAAAAATAAAACACTATTACAAGAAAATTTACAAAAAATTCAGGACTAACAGTGTATGAATATCATAATTCTTGTTGACAATGCCGAGAAAAAACTAATCAGAAATGAAAACCAAAAATCGCAAATAGTCCTCTTCAAAACTTTGACGAAATCACGCAATGAAGGCCATAACAAAATCAACAGAAGGTTCTCGCCCAATCAATGAAACATTATTAATGGCCACATAATGCCCAAGGGAAAAGACAAGGAAAAAGTAGCAGAACCGACATACCAATCCTCTCAGACTAGCAGCAGAAGAAGAACCACCGAGAAGGAGCTGTACGTGAATCCACGAAAGGGAGAGATGGGAAGAAGGTTCGATGAGAGAGAAAGGAGGGCCTTGAAGGAAAGAATTAGTCGGTGTATTCCAGGAGTTTCTTAAAGCTCTCTAAACGACGTCGTTCGATGAGTTTGGACTTGGGCTCTACCAGCTTTTGAACTAGCTGAGCCCAAAACCCAATTTTAGAAGCCAGTTAGCTCGTTTATATACCCACTGGGCCACTACTGGACCATCTCAACCTGAATAAAGTGGGCCGACAGAAGCATATTTTAGTCCAAAACCCGAAAGTGAGATTGGAAAGCCCTCAGGAGGTCCTTAAAAAATGTATTTCAAATATTCCATTAATATAATTATTACCCAACGGTTACTTTTTTTTTTCTTTCCAAAACGCTGTCGTTGTGGTTGGTTTCCTACTTTTCTAACTCCGCTATAAGTATCGTCGAAAGGTCGGTCACTTCTTTCAAAATCACTCCCCCTTTTTTTCTTCTCTCGCTGCTCGTCTCTCAACCGAACAGGCCTCTCACAATTTGTTTGATGAGAGAAAGTTGCCGTCGAAAAGAAGATTATCATTGAGGTTTCAGGAACAGCGTCTTCATTATCATCGTCTTTCGATCGATTTCTGATAAATCATAATGGGATTGATGGCGCAGCCATTGATGGTTCCAAATTCGAATTTAGGGTTTCTACTTCTGCAGTACCCTAAATTCCGTTATGTTCTTCCACAGGATTTGAGAGACCAATCTTGTGGCCTAGGTAATACACTAATACCCATATTTTTCCTTTTTAATTTCCTATAATTTGTAATAAAAATTTATGGACTTGACATGGGTTTCTACTTCTGCAGCACCCTGAATTTCGTTATGTTCTTCCACAGGATTGAGAGACCAATCTTGTGGCCTTGATTTTGAAGGTAATATACTAATACCCATATCTTTTCTTTTAATTTCCTATAATTTGTAATAAAAATTTCTGGACTTGATATGGGTTTATATCTAGTTCATAATTTTTTTCTCAATATTACCTTCAAATTGGCTTTTGTCAGTCTCTGATATGATATCTTTTGTGATCAATTATGTTCTCTTTAGTTAACTGTGCAGATCTGCTGACGGGGTAGTGTGATTGTTGATGTGGGTTAGTGGGAAAAATCAGGTTTTATTGGGGTTTTCCTCTTTTTTTTTTGGGAGTCTTAAGTTTCTCTTTGATTTTTATTCCCTCTTTAATTTTTTTATAATCCTGATGTGTGACGACCAGTTTATGATATTTGAAGTGGTAAAGTTGGAGTGTTTTTTTTTTTTTTGAGATTGTCTTGGCTTTGCTTGGTTTGGTTTGGTGTGGCTTAGCTTGGTTTAGGCAAGAGCGGTTCCTTGCATGAATAGCTGAGAACTTCATTCTACCATAGACATACAAAGCTGTTGTCATGAAACCGATGAAGTTGTTTCGGTTTTTGGCATTTTGATAATCGAGTTTTATTGGGATTTTTTAATACTTTTGTGAGTTTTAGGTTTCTTCTTTATTTTTATTCACTTTTTTTTTTTTTTTATAATCCTGACAATCAGTTTATGATATTTAAAGTGGTTAAGTTGGAGTTTTTGTTTGGAGATTGGCCCGACTTTGCTTGGTTTGGTTTCGTGTGGCTTGGCTTGGTTAGGCAAGGGTGATTCCTTGCATGAATAACTGAGAATTTCGTTCCGCCAAAACTATCAAACTCGTTGTCAAGAAACCAATAAACCTGTCTAGGTTTTTGTTTATTCTTTCGTTTTTGGAATTTTGATAATTGATTATATGGGTTTAAAATTTTTTATACATTAGTGAGTTTTAGGTGTATGTTTGATTTTATTCTCTCTTTTTGTTATTTTTTTAACTGACAATCAGTTTATGATATTAACTGTGGTTAAGTTGAAGTTTTTGTCTGGAGGTTGATTCGGCTTTGCTTGGTTTGGTTTGGTGTGACTTGACTTGGTTTAAGCAAGGGTGGTTCCTTGCATGAATAACTTAGAATTTCATTCCTCCATAAACATACAGAGCTGTTATCATGAAACCAATGAAGTTGTTTGAGTTTTTGTGCTCTCTCTTTGTTTTTCGAACTTTGATGATCGAGTTTCATCGGGGTTTTATTTTTTTACACTTTTGTGAGTTTTTATGTTTCTTTTTTATTTTTATTCTCCCTCTCTCTTTTTTTTAATAATCCCGACAATCAGTTTATGATATTTAAAATGGTTAAGTTGGAGTTTTGTTTGGAGATTGGCTCGGCTTTGCTTGGTGTAGCTTGGCTTGGTTTAGGCAAGGGTGATTCCTTGCATGAATAACTAATCATTCTGCCAAAACTATACAAAGCCGTTGTCAAGAAACCAATAAACCTATCTAGGTTTTTGTGTTTTCTTTCTTTGTTTTTGGAATTTTGGTAATTGATTATGTGGGTTTAATTTTTTTTATACATTTGTGAATTTTACGTTTATGTTTGATTTTTATTCTCTCTTTTTTTGCTTTTTTCTTGACAATCATTTTATACTATTAAATGTGGTTAAGTTGGAGTTTTTCTTTGGAGGTTGACTCGGCTTTGCTTGGTTTGGGGTGACTTGACTTGGTTTAGGCAAGGGTGATTCCTTGCATGAATAACTGAGAATTGCATTCTGCCATAAACATACAAAGCTGTTGTCACGAAACTAATGAAGTTGTTTGAGTTTTTGTGTTTTCTCTCTTTGTTTTTGGAAGTTTGATAATTGAGTTTTATCAGGGTTTGACTTTTTTTATACTTATGTGAGTTTCCGGTTTCTTTTTGATTTTTGTTCTCTTTTGTTTTTTTTTTGAAAAAATTATCCTGACAATCAGTTTATGATATTTAAAGTGGTTAAGTTGGAGTTTTTGTTTGGATAATTGCTCAGCTTTGCTTGGTTTGGTTCGGGGTGACTTGACTTGGTTTAGGCAAGGGTGGTTCCTTGCGCATATGTAACTGAGAATTTCATTTTGCCAAAACTATACAAAGCCGTGGTCAAGAAACCTATAAAGGTGTCTAGGTTTTTGTGTTCTGTCTCTTTGTTTTTGCAATTTTGATATTTGATATTCGATTTTTATGTCGGTTTAACTTTTTTTCTTTATACATTTGGGAGTTTTAGGTTTATGTTTGATTTTAATTCTCTCTTTTTGTTCCTTTTGTCCCCCCGAAAATCATTTTTTGATATTAAAGGAGGTTAAGTTGAAATTTTTGTTTGGAGGTTCACTTGGCTTTCCTTGGTTTAGTTTGGTGTGACTTGACTTAGTTTAGGCAATGGTGGTTCTTTGCATGAATAACTGAAAATTGCATTCTGGCATAAACATACAAAGCTTGTTGTCCTGTAACCAATGAAGTTGTTTTGAGTTTTTGTGTTCTCTTTGTTTTTTGAAATTTTGATAATCGAGTTTTATCTGGGTTTGACTTTTCATACTTTTAATACAAAGGGCGATGTTGCAGGATTCACATACAAAGTTTATCATGTTCTACTAGTTGTTTCTGCATTGGGGCACCATTGGATGTATTGATTCCCTTCCTTTAGTGACATTTAGGTGATGCATGCATTTTTTATGAGGATTTCACTCTTTGGACATTCATAACCAATTTGTGAAAGGTAATTGAGTTGTCTTCCACTATTTCACAGCGTTTTATTTTATGATAGTTGACCTGAAATCGGGTGATGTTTTGCGCAGGCAATGCTAGATGCTTGAAATTTTGCTAAGAAATGCTTTTATTTTATGGAGATTCTTGCATTTGCATTTATCTGAAAAAATCATGAGAATGTGGTTGGGTAGTGGCATCCAAAGGCTGTAGAATGGAATCATGGAAAAAATTGAGATTCTAGACTATATAACGGTTAGAAAGGCTGTAGAATTGCATTCGATGATGAAACGACTCTTCTCGTGTCACGGTGACTTGAGAGGGAGGCAATGAGCAATGCAAAATCAATTTTTAAGGAGGTACATTAGTCCTTTCAACTCCCCCTTTGTGCTCAGAGCACTAAATCAAATATGTGTGTTTTGCAAAACTTATATATTGAATCTGTGGTATCACTGTACGTATCAGCATAAAAACTCTTGACGGCACCGGGTTTATATTGCCTTTAGAGCATCCCCAGTGATGCTTGTAATATCAAGCATTCCAAAACCATTATCTCTCTTCTCTGTTATCCTGCGTGGCACAATTTAATTAGGTAAGTGAATCCCACGATATACATTATTCATCAACACTTCATAATTCCAACACTCTATACTCACTTTCTCTATTTTCTCTCTTCTCCTTTTCATCTCTCTCCTCCTTTTCCTCTTCTCTCTCTTTTTTTTATCATCTCTCTTCCTTTTTATCATCTCTTCACTATTCATTAACTATATACATACTCCAACTCTGAAGTATCATTTTTTCACAACTAAATTTTCAAGTGTCATTTTTCACCCATTATTTGCATATAGCGCTATACTTATAAAAAAAATAACATTTCAAGTACTTGAAATACACTCTATTATACCCATTGTGAATATCTAACACTTAACTTATCAAGAAAGTATCATCTCAAGTACTTCAAAATCATCCCATTGTGGATGCTCTTACTCTTCCTTTGCTTTTCCTTTTTTTTTTTTTTTCATCTCTGTTTGGTGCTAGGGTACGATTGTCCCACTCCCATAGCAATGACCAATTAGCATTCAAGCCATTATTTTTGAACCCAGTTTTAGCTCATGGATATGCCCACTGAACTAGCTGAGCCCAAAGCCAAAATTTTGAACCCATTTAGCTCATATATCTGCCCACTGGGCCACTACTGGACCATACTCAACCTGAATGAAGTGGGCCAACTAACCTTATTTTAAGCCCAAAACCCGAAAGTGAGATAGAAAAGCCCTTGGAAGTTGGAAGGTCCTTATATCTTAACTAACTGCACAGTAAAAAAAGTAAACGTCTGTTCTCTCTCTCACAATACCCATCATAGTTAAGCAAGCACCCCGAGTCTGCATTCTGCAACGTTGCTTTCTCTCTACTTCAAATGGCCGATAACAAATAATCTTGCACCGAACCATTGACCGCCATTGGAGCACCTTACACAAAGCTCCTCTGCAAAACCCTAGACACTTGCCGTAATTTCTACTTTACCGCATTTGCCAGTTTTCGATTGGAGCACCTTACACAAAGCTCCTCTGCAAAACCCTAGACACTTGCCGTAATTTCTACTTTACCGCATTTGCCAGTTTAAATCTTAAAAATCTCTTTAATCGTCATTACTGGAGCTCAATTTGATTGAATTGACTTAGTGTTTAGTGTTTACTCGTGTTTTCGCATATTGAGGTGTATATTGATTGGCCAACTCTGTACGATATGCTGCCAATTGAAGGACCTGAAGTTAGATCCTGCCCTAACAGACCTGAACCAGACGATACAGCGCTGGAGTCGTTGCAATTAGGAGAAGAAATCCAGCAATTGAGGACCGTACCAGTAGAAAACGCAAGCTCCTTCACTGCGCTCCTCGAGCTACCGCCCACTCAGGCCATGGCGCTTCTCCACTCGACGGAAACCGGCGAATCTCCGGCGGTTCATGCGGCTATTAAGAAACGCATTATCAAGGACGGTATAAAACCGTATCCACATGGTAATTTGACATTTCCAATAACCTCTACTCCGATCGAGCGCCCCGCTAGAGTCGCCGTCCTCGCTAAAGAGAACCACTCACCAGAATTGAACTCTTTGCCGTCTAATCACAGCGGGGATCTCGAGAAAACAGTTAAGAACGAGCCGGCCGAGACCGAATCATTCCCCAATTTGTCGCAGCAGCTGGTATCCGAACCGACGGTGGAGAACAAAAGCCAGAATCAGACCCAGAGGTCGGTGAAGAGAAAGGAGCGAGAGAAGAAGGTACTGTTGCTTTCTATTTCGTAATTTTGTGGTATAATTCGAAATTAATTACCAAATTAAGCGAAAATTCTTTTGAGGGTTTTAGGGCAAATGGTCTGCCAAAAAGAGAAAGTGCGCCGCAAACGAGGGCTCCGATGACGCAGAGAAGCTTCCTTACGTGCACGTCCGTGCTCGTCGTGGTCAAGCCACCGACAGCCACAGCTTAGCAGAAAGAGTGAGCAAAACTTCAAAATTAATTAACCCTTAATTTAATCACTAAAAGATGATTATAGGATATATTAATTATTATAATTATTTGGTTTACTAGGCGAGGAGAGAGAAGATAAACGCGAGATTGAAGCTACTGCAAGAGCTGGTCCCGGGCTGCAACAAGGTTAGGTACTCTAATAATTAGTTTCTGTAAAGTGCAATCTATGTTTAACCTAAAATATAGGCACTGTTTGGTATAATGGATAGTTTGATTTTCAATGTTAGCGAAAATGTTGTAGAAAAAATGTTGAGTTTAAAATTGTGAAATATGCTATGAAGTGTTTGATGAAGTAAAAGTTGATGTTAACGGAAAACTGTTGAAATAATATTAGTTTTTATTTTTATATTAAAATTAATCTAATAAATATGATTCTTATTAAAATTAATTTTAAGTATTAATTAATAAATATTTTTAATTTTTAATTAATAAAATATTAATATTTCTTCATTTTAAGTATTATAATTGTTAAAATATTTTTATAGTATTAAAACTGTTAAAATAATTTTAAGTATTAAAATTATATTTAAGCTAATAAATAAAATTTATTATTAAAATTAATTATAATTTGTTTTTATATCAAAACTGAAATTAATGTTTTAAATATTAATAAAAAAGTAAAAGAAATTAATGTTTTAAATATTACTAAATGTTATCATTTGTAGGACCTACATTATTAAAAAATAATAAAATGTAATTTTGTGTGGGGTCCACATCATTAAAAAACAAAAAAAAAAAGAAGGGAGGCTAAACGCCTAATCAACGGTTTTGTCGTTCTCACCTTTTTCTTGAAAAGTGTTGTTGCTTTTGTACCAAGAAAATAACAGTCTTACAAATCCCACTATCCAATGTTTTTATCACAGTTATCCCAGATGGACGCACACGATTTCATATGAATAATATGGGGCTCATAATTTCACATAAATCATGTGGAACATGTGGGGTCCATGATTTCACATGGATCATGTGGGATCATCCTAGCGTTTGGGATAGGGTGGATAAAAAAGTGAAAAACACTCTAAGACTTGCCATTTGGAATAGTTGTGATTACCAGCACGTATCCTGCTGTTGTGAGTAAGATGGGAAGTAATAAAACCTTTGAAAGTAGTTCTGGAGAACTGGAATTTTTGTTTCATGGTGACAATCATGCTACCCTTGGGAGTTAGCCCAGGAAGGCAGGAAGTGATTACTAATTATATTTGGATGACAGGATGAGCCTATCAGTGTTTTTGTTTGAGCCCAAAGATGTGGACTTATAGAGCTTTTATTGTGATAACACGGCTCTTCTTGAAAGTTTAACTAACCATAAAGAATGTGTCCATCTGCAGATTTCGGGTACAGCGTTGGTGTTAGATGAAATCATCAACCATGTACAATCTCTACAGCGTCAAGTAGAGGTCAGGCTTGTGCATCTCAGGCGTTATTTTGATAATTTTGGTGATGCTACTATATTGTTTTGACTTGAAAGAAAATACAAAGTACAATCACGCACACACAGATACACACACTTAGCAGAAACACAAACATGCACATGCATGCCAAATGGAATGGACGGACGCATTGCTTATTCTGAGATATGTTTCTAGTACATTTTAAATGTTGGATGGCTTCATTTTTGCATGTGGCGTTATTTTTAATCTGGATGAATGTCTATGTGGCTGTGCTTTCAGTTTTTATCTGTGAGGCTGGCAGCGGTCAACCCAAGAATCGATCTCAACCTTGACAGTATATTGAATGCAGAAGTGAGTATCACCTCTCTTTAATCGTATTGTCTTGAGAAACAGAAAATACTTTTGCTCTCTGTTCTGTTAACAAACTGCAGTGCAAAGTCATGTCCGTTTTGTGACTGTCTTCATTGATCTAGTTCTATGTTCCTATAGAGTTTCTTCTGGCATTGCCTTGGTTAAACTTCTGATCTATTGGACTCCTTAAGTTATTTATTTATTTTACATGTGTGGATTCCAAATAATTTTTACTAGTTGGAATAGGAAGTAAATCAGTAAGGCTTCATAACGTTAAGACTGATATAAGTAATTTTTCAAGTATCTTGAAGTTTCTGTTATCTCCATTAATATATCAGCAGAAGTGGGTCAAATTTGGTCCCCTCATCTGCCCACATTCACCTTTCTGACTGTTTGAAAGAGTCATTTATTATTTCAATTTTGTAGACAAGCAAGCTAAATATCTGGCAGTTGCAGTTATAATGCTGGCACTCTGGAACAGTACAATACCAGTTTAGGGCCCATAATGGGCAGAAATTGTCTACAAGCTATAATATGTGTATATGCCATGCCACACCAGTGAAGGCGGTGTGGGGTTTTCAATAGTAAAAATTGCGCAACTTAATTACCCTTGCAAAAGTGAAATAAGTGCTTGCTGTGTACCTTTCTGTTGCATGATTTGTTTGATCATATGAGAGCCTAGATCTGAAATTGTAGGCAAATGAGAGAGTTTATTGAACTGAATATCCATCATTTCCTTAGGGTTTTGTCAATTTGCTTCAAATGGTTGACATATCACTAGTTTTTGTTTTCCATTGGTGATTGACGTTTGTTACTGATGCTCACAATTATCTCCAAAACTTCAGAGTGGATCTGTAATGGATAATAACTTCCCCAACATGGTTATGCCTTTGATGCAGCCTGAAGTCCAAGTCAATGAAAACGGTCTACAGGCCCAATCGCAATGGCATTTTGACGCTCTTCACCCACCAGTTTGGGGAAGAGAAGAAGACAGTCATAACTTCATTAATTCTGAGAACTCACTTCTGAGCTATGACGACTCTGCAAATTCAGGTATGAACTAAATCTAGCTTAGCCTTTCCCTAATTTTTGTATCGAAAAGAGAATCAAATGCAGACAAACAAATATATACATATACACCCACATCTTTCATTTACATATCCACATTGGTTGTAGCAACGAGTTATGTAGTTGACGTCTTGGTAAACGGCAAAAAAAAGGAATCTGTAAATGCTAGTCATCCTTGAATTCCTTCACCGGCCATATCATATAACTGCTGGGAATTGTATAGGTGCTTTGCAACAAAAGTCATACAACCTCGCAAACAAAATTAGAAAATTTGAGCTTTCCTTAATCTTAAGATTCTCAGCTTTAATGGTTGTAATTTACTAGCGTGGAAGAAAACATGTTTTCCCCATATGATAAGAAGAAGTACTAGATTTTGATTTTCTACCTTCTAGTTTATCTTTTATTTCTTGCTGTATTCATCAATCTAATAGAGAGTCATACAATTTGAACGGAAAATTTTGATTATCCGTCTTACGTTTTAGAAATAAACTTTCTTTGTAGAATTCACTCTATGACTATTAGCATCGGCATTCATTTCTCATCAAGATACAAAAGCCATTAGTCATGTGGGCATCGCTAATATTTGATGTGTAGCAGAGAACTTGAGACCATACGACTAACTTCAAATTGGATATTGTGGTGCAGCATCTCTGCACTTGAATCAATTGACAATGGAGCCATGAAGCCACAGAGGGAAAAACCGTTGTCAGTGTATATATATCGAATATAATAGTAGCAGATAACAGGATGTAGAGAAGAGGCATCAACATTAGGACTTCATTTTCAATCTGTTCATCAGCCAGTAGAAAATCCAGATTTCATTCAGGTAGAGACAAGAAAATGAAGTAAGTTATATATACATATGAAATTATTTGTTCCTATATATATACTGACTTTAGAGAGTCGTTCGATCCAATACTTGGATTGGTTGATTCATATTGTAAAACCGTGAAAGAGCCATCTCCTTTGGTATTATTGAAGATAGCAACTTCATTGTTATGCCAGAGATTAAGCAAAAAGCTTTTTGTGGTGATGGATAAATAGAGTAACATTTTTTATGTTCTCTCTTCAATTTTTTTATTTATAATGCATGGCTTTTCCAGGGTTTAGGTCTTTAATTTATTGCAGCTTTGACCAGAAAAGAAAGGAAAATTGAGACATAACATCCTAGGTTGGTTGGCCAAGCTAAGTTGAACTCTGACATATGACCTATCTCGTTCTAATGCGATGTTTATGTTTCCATCTCTTGACCATGTTAACCTAAGAAGTAAGGCATTATAATTCATAAGATTTTTTTGATTCTGACTTAAAAATTGATTAAAAATTTCAATAAAAATAATATTAAGAAATGACGCGTTATTGACGCAACACTAGAGAGAACCTCAATGAGATTTGTCAAATGGCTAATACAGTTCGTTCATCTAAACGGGCTGGATCTGCAAGTTTGCAACAAAATGTCTGGGCCGATCAGATTCTCGAACTGGGCCAACTTGACCTTCATAAGTTGGCCCGCTTGAAACTGGCCTTGTTCTTCTAGATCCCCATTTTGGGCTTGGCCTAGTACCTAAGGCTCACGTAGTCTTTCTTTTTGGGCCCAAAAAGTAATAAAACAACGGTATAGTAAACTAAAGACTAAAGAGGGTGATTTAGAAGGTACGGCTGGTTACTGGTTACTGGTTAGAGTGTTTTTGAGGACCACCCCTATAATTAAAATTCAAAAGTCCATAGCACACAGAAATGCAGTTTCGATTTTCGAACCATAGAAAGCCCATGCATCGTAAGAAAAGTAACGAACGGGAGCTTCTATAATCTCTTATTGTGATAACTGAGAAACAAAAAAGTATTCTCCAACTACGTACTTCTACAAAGACAACTTATGGACAGAGTTGGTACACAAACCATCCACTACTAAGACCGTAAGGGGGCAGGGACCCAAGGTGCAAGGGTTGAAACAAAGGCAGCTCTGATCTTCAATGTTACAATGATTAGAATGCTCCAGTTATTGTCTACCAAGGTAGTACGGATACCCACCCATTCCTGTAGGTGCCATCGGTGGGGGTCCAATAGGATCTTTCTTCACAGCCCCCGGTGCATATGAAACTTGGGATTGAGCTGGGTATGGCACGGGTACTGTGGGAGGACTGGGATAAGAAGGATTTGAATATGATGCTACAGGTTGGGGATATGTATAGCCAAGAGGGGCGGAACCAGTATATGCTTTTCCAGGCTGAGAGTAAACAGCTCCCAGAGGCATTGGTACAGGAACCATACCTGCAGATAAATGCGTCTGTACGGTTTTGCCTTTTGAATCGGCAAGCTTCACAATTATATTCCTCCCCTGCAACCAAACAGATATGCTCAACACAATTGTTTTAATCTCTCTAAGACTGTATTCATGTTAAACAAATCATTTAAGCAGCCTCGACCTGTGTCAAATGAGTCATAATCCTGGAAGCTATTCAAGTTAGCACAGAATCAAAATGTCAGTACATCTTCCTACACGTACTGTTTTAATACACTTCACAACAAAAGAGTCATCTAAGACAGCCCACTTAGACTCCATTTCAAATCATAAGGTAGCCCTTCGCAGCCTCAATGACTTGACAACTAGGGCACACCTAAACATACCTCCATAGTATACCTTTTCCATATGAGCTACAGCCAAAATTTTTGAAGTTCTTCTGATCATCTTTATCATGTGGCTTGTGCTTGTATAGTTATACAATAGTGGTCAGTTGTCATAGCAATTCAATACAGAGAAGATGGATTGCTCTTCCAACTAGTCTCCAGCTAATGCTCCAAGTGCAACAGCAAAAAGACAAATTACTGATTCAATTTTCCTTTTTATATATAGAATACTTTTTCATCTACTAGCACCGCATAAAAACAAATGAAAAAAAGAAACAAGCTACGCAAAATATTACTGCAGATAAAAGTTCAAATTCACTTACCCCAAGGGTCTTTTGTGGATCATCTATAGCTTTCTTCGCAGCCTCCACGGTCTTGTACGTAACAAAGCCAAACCCACTGTTTATCAAAATAAAAAATAATGATTCTCTTGTGGATAGTGGCATAACAAATTTTCCACCTAGATTAAAAATGTAAATAATGTTATACCGTGATTCATTTGTATCTTTTTCATATGCAACTGAACCTTCTTCAATGTCACCATGCCTCCCAAAAAAACTAAGCAACATCTCACTTGTGACATTTGGTGACAAACCCCCAATATAGAGTTTTCGCTGGGCTAAATCAGGGGTACCACTTGCTCCATTTAATCCCTCGCAAGCTAGATTACACACAGCCATCCGGCCCTATGATATTTATTCACCCAAAAATAACAGAATCAAAAAGGGGTGAACTGTCATGTGAAATTGCACACAATCGTATAATCATGAACATCATCTTCTCCCCAGAAAAGGAGGGGTAAAGTGGGTGGATATAAATAACAAGGTGAAGAAGATGTTATGCATGGAAAATAGTTAAAGAGGCTAATGCTTACATCAATCACTTTGCTGGGTGCTCTCAATGCAATGTGAGCTGACTCCATATGCTTATAAGTGATAAAACCATAACCACGTGATTTATTAGTTACTTTGTCATAGATCACAGCCCCTTCTTCTATTTCACCATGCATACGAAATGCCTGAATGAAGACAAAGACATGAGAAGACGCAATTTAAACAAACTAATACACAGATCTCCATAAAATCTTCAATGAAGAAAGAAGTAAAAGTGCAAGTGTATAGGAGATTGATTCTCCAGATGTGGATATTTTTGGTCATAACTCACATCAACTGAAACAAACACCCCCATACCAGGCACACACAGCAATCAGCAATACACTCACATCACACAAGGTATCTGAAGTAGTATTCCAGGCTAAGCCACGGACAAAAAGCTTTCGGTGGACAGGATCTGCACAGGCTAGACCTTTAATTTCTTCTGCAACCGAAGGATATTGGGTTCCACTTTATGCCTCAACATGCAAACAAACACACATGCACAGGGTCAATCACACAGCATACAATTTGAAGCGAGACTCATATGGCACCATTTACAGGACCATTCATGCACACTTGTATTCATATCACAAATGTGAGTAAACAGGTTCTGTAAACAAGAAATAAGGATCAATCCCTCTAAGTTTCAATAGGAAAACAACATAGCATCGTGAAAATTTGCACTAAAACACCAGTCCAACTACAACTATAGAATAGAACGAACAACTAAAATGAAGATTCACTTGGAGCAAAAGACTAATATTACTAGTTCATTGCAGATTAGAATAATTTTCCAGAGAGACTGCCTATTGACATCAACAAAACCTAATATAATATATTAACACAGATTTTCAGTCTCGGCGGTGAAATTTCACACGCTTTCAAACCTAAACTCCAGCCAACCACACCTCCAAAGAAAACTATATAATCTGCTAGTCTCTTTGCGTATAAGCATTTAAGCAAACCATCCACAGGAACATAAACACTAGAAGAGAACAAAAAATATATATAAACGAAAAGGAACGCAAACGCACAGTCTAGAGAGAAGATCGACGAGCTGAGATTTGGCGAGAGGGTCAAGAAGCAACCGCAGCTCCTCTTGCGTTGTTGATTCACCGTCGTTATCCGTCTCTTCCATCTTCCTCTTCTTCGAATCCTCCATTTCTCTCCCTCGCTCCTCTCTCTCTCTCTCTCTCTCTGTTCGATTTTTTCCCCGAAAAGTTTGTTTCGAGAGCTCGCTGAGAACGTGAGCCTTGCAGTTGCAGGCTTGGTCGATAAATAGAGGCGTGTTCGTTACCTGCCCTAAAAAGTAAAAATAAATAGTGTATGTTTGGCTACAAGTTATCACCTATAACTCACTAAAACCATCATTTATCCCTATCCGGGATTGCATCTGATAATTTGATACCACATTGGTTACTTGGGCACCCAGCTTCCCAAACTAATGAGATTATGATCATGGATATGAGTAGAGGATGCGGAATAATTTCATACAATAGAAATCACGAGGTGAGGATAGGATTATAGGAATACTTTCACTAGAGATATTCTTGTTATTGCTTGGACTCATATTCCCCAAAAAATGAACCACGCTCTAATCGTTCCAAAAAAATTAGATACATGCATTAAGACATTAATGTCTCTTCTTCCACAACAGTGAAAGTACTATTTCACTCTTTCCTATATTCGGAGATTTCAATTGGGAAAGAAAATGTTCCATACTAATGGATTCGGTGAGGGAAGAATAGGAATGTCCAAAGAGATACCTTATAACGGACAATACCTTCAGAGAAAACCACGCCTCCACGCACATCAACAAAGTTTAAATCCAGTCCCAAAGATGATAAAATTCTCATTTACAATTTTACTGGAGACCACAATGAAACACAAAAGTTTATGTTGCAAAATTGACACTAATGTATTAAACCAAGTGATGCATTTGCTTCTTCTTCTTCTTGTAGTATTTGCTAGATATCTCTGCATTTCCTGATGAATGCTTATATGAACAGAAATGGATCAACTGCTGGAGAAGCTAGCTTATCTTCGACGGGAACTGAGTGTTTTGAGAACCTTTTACAACTGAAACCTCATCATCTTGAATGCTAAATGGCAGATCGGCCGGCGACGACACAATGTCTGAATCTTGAGCACTCAACAGGCTCTTCTGTTTATGTTGCAGCTCGAACATCATCTGCAGCTTTCTGCCTTGTTCCTCAATCCGCAACTGCAGATTTCTCTGAACCTCTAGTTGTTCATGAAGTTGCCTTTGGACATCTACTTGAAGCTGCAAGGCCTCTTTGATTTGCAATCCACTGCCAGAATAAGTTTTGTCACTTCATGTGCATGCCCATATGAGAAACGAAGCTTAATTAATTACCTTTTCACGTCAAGCTTAAGTGAATCATTCGTACTCCTCGTTTTCTCGGATTTCCCTGCATCAGCAAAATATAAATATGATGTTTTGAGATTGTAATCAGTGAAAATCAAAAGAATTGACGCTTGAGCTTACCTTCTGTGGAATCCAGCATGTATTTTGCAGTTCGATATTTCTAAAAAGAAGAAGAAAAGCAATAGAGGGACTATCAGATCAGTTAAAGATCCAGAAAGGAAACCCTAAACAAGCTGCAAACAATTTCTTCAGTACTCTAAATAGCTTTAGTACCTGCAAATGACTCTTCACATGAAAGATTGTCAATCCATCAGTGTCCATCTGCTTCAGTATAGCCTTTGGTGTTGCCTCTACACAGAATCAAACAAACTCATAAGAAGGCTCTTTTCTGTCTTTTGATTGACATAAGAAATAATTCTTACTCTCAGCGCCCCCAAGGCAATTTACGGACGCCACAAACTTCTGATGAAGATCTTGAGTCCATCTTATCCGGGTTTTATGTGGAGAAGATGAAAAGCTTGGAGATTTCTTCTCTTGCTGAGAAGAGAAACCCGGTCGCGCAAATGAATAACCACTTGAACTACACGGAACCTGCATCAACAGATGTTGTTTGTGTTAAATACTAATGCACTGCCAAGTAAATTACAAAAACAGGATCACATACTATATTGGCCTGAAATCCTTCTGATGGAACTGTTAATTGCTTGCCAGTTACAGATGCATCGCCTTCAAGCAAACGACCACGTTGAAATTGAAGAAACTTGTCCCCTGGATTAATGTTCCTGTAAGGAATTTTACTTGATTTCTGAGAGCAGTTTTTGTTCTGATGACCATAGCAGTGACACTTGACAAATGATTGCAAGGTGTCCTTACTTTGCAGTTGAGCTTGTTCTGTCGATTCAATAAAAGAACTTTCCCTTGAAGAGTAATTTGAAGAATGAGTCTGTGCACAAGTATTCATATACTGTGGAAACTCCATGAACCATTCCGTCCCGTAAAAAGCTGAGACCGGTGGTGATTCGAATCTGCTTAGAATTGGTGTTGATGGCTTTGTAGGCTGAAGGTTTTTGTTCTGTTGAGATATTCCCATGTTGAAAGACTGCTGTAAACCAATATCAGAGAATTCGAGTCCGGCTTTTCGCTGAATTTGTACTTGGCAATAAACGTTGTGATTGTTGTTCATTCACAAAGAACCTGACAGCAATATAAAGGAAAAAACAAGGCTAGCTAGTTTTCTTGGACAGCAGCATAAACAAAACTGTAATTGAAATTCCTTGTGTTCTGGATTACTTAAAAGAGTCGAACCCACGCAGAATACGCGCAGAGGACAAAAGGAAAGATTCAAAAAAGATAGATAGATATATAACAACAGGGAAATGGTGAATTCTGGCAGAAAATTCTCTTCTTTATATTCCTTGTGACTTCTGGTGGAAGAAATGATCAATACAAAAAACTAAAGAATTTTTTTTATCATATATAAATTTGTAATTTATTCCCTAATTACAGATAGCTATCAACAATGATCTCTACTGACAAAACCAAAGCCCCTGTGAAGACAAGAAAATTCCTGCAAATTTTGTCCTCTCACACATGAAGAGAAGCAATGCATTATATGGAGAATAATCTGTGGCCAGCTTCACTGTACAAAGACACAAATTAACGAAAAATACAATTATGCATAATACAACACAATGACCATAAAAAAAAACAACATAATACAAACAATTGACACTAATCAAGAGAATTGCTGGATTGAGTGGTTAATTCCAACATATAGTGACAAACAATTAGAATTCATAAAAGATCCAAATGGATTCAATATTTTTTTTATTAATCAAATAATATATTTCAAATACTCTTAATTAGTTTGACCCTTAAAGGCTTTGAAGAGACATCTTCAAAAAATGTCACAATTAAACAAGGAGAATAGTCTAACCCCTTCAGGGATTGTGCATTTGGGATAGGCCGTACTTATATTGTTGGTGAATCCCCTTGGGGTGAAACCGTATGAACTTAGGAGATTCTAAATTCGATTGCACTAGAAACACTATTCTCTATCATCAAGTGAGAAATTTCGATACGCGCAGATCTGATGACTCGAATTTAGACTCATAATATAAATAAATAAAAACAAACTGTAAAATGTCATTGTCGGTTAAAAATAGATGGACCGTACTTATTGTCCATAAGAAAATGGCCTTAAAAATATGCCCACTATATATAGAACAAGCATATTTGTGTTAAGGAAACTAATCATGATAAAGATGCATTATTTTACTGGTAGCATTTCCATGTTATGTGGAAGAACAATTCCCTCCACCCCACAAAAAAAAGGAGAGAGACCTTTTTAATGTTCTTTGATGTGTGATTATTGAAGAGGATAGACTGCATTGTGTATAAATTTAAAATATTCCAAGTGCACGTCGATGCCTACAACTTAGAACAACTGTAAACGGGCCAAAAATTAATAGGCCCAATTGGAAACCACTATAGATATTAGGGCCCATTGCGGAAGCGACAGAGATTATTGGGCTATTCTCTTCCTCCATCGTCCAAGCCCAATTCTCCCTGTTGCTTGCTATTCTCATCCTCTCGTTCAAAAACCCTTCACCAAATTCTCCTTTTGTTGGAAAGTTTGAGAGGGGGTTTTGAACGTACATCACGTGGGGTGCTTCAATCATCTCAAACAACAGTCTTACGGATTTAAGTGTTTTTTATCTCAGCTATCCCAAATATTGAGAAAAACACATACGATTTCATATGAATCACGTGCATCCCTTGATTTCACATGGATCATATGCGTCTAAGTATTTGGGATAAGTGAGATAAAAAATTAAAAAAAACACTGAAATTTTTAGCATTTTCGCAAGTCAAATGAGTCGTAGTGGGAAGCTACTTGCTTGTTTGCATCCAGCTAGTTGTTCATTTAGCACGCAGCCTTGAGTGACACGAAATATATACAGATGATGTAGTGAAGCCCACATTACATGCGATCATTTTAATCATGGATTCATTTGTATGATATCATGCATAGTTGGTCCTTAACCTAATTCCCATGTGGATGAGCAAATACTGACCGTGGAATGTGAAGTCATGAAAGCTTTCAACGATTAAGGATACTTAATTTCCTATCTTAACTAACATCATGCAAGATGTAGCAAAAGACAGAAAGAGTGAACTGCTTATGTATTAGAACCAATAAGTACATATATAATCATAGAAGAACCATCATTGGATTTGGAAATCAAATCTGTAAAGCAAGAAAGGGGTGAGGGTTCCTTCAATGAATCCTGATAACGTTGCCAGGGGAAAAAAGTGAGATCCTTGTTTTGTCATGCAAGTTTATTACAAGTAATTAGTCCGTACGCTTGTACCTTCATGTTGTTGTCTAAGTCTTTTGCTTGGTTGAAAACTTGGAATCGAGTGGAAAATGGAATTATGATCTTTTTTTTACGGATATGGGTGCTCTGCAATTTCCAGGTGTACAATTATCATTTAATGGTTTGAGAGGTGTGTGGCCTATTAGTTTTGTGGGGGATTATATTACAGCAATGGTGCAAGCCAAGCTAACTGCCTTGGCCCCTTTCAAAGATGGACACAGGTTCCATTGTCTTTTGGCCTCTTGGGGTTTGGCATAGACTGGCGTGATGGTTTGTGGGTGTTTGTTTTGGTTGGCGGAAGTCTTGCTCCAGTCCAGGAAAAGGATGGTTCGGTTCTAGCTGGGTGTTGCTGCTATTATGCTTTGACAAAATGGAACAAATACTAGGATTGTTGTGCTCTTTTGTTGATTCTAGGCTTGTTCTTTAAGCTCTTTATGCTGCTGTTTTTTGGACTTCAAAAATGACATGTAGTCCATCAATTTAGCAGTCCATGGGAGCCCAACAGGTTTATTTCATTGATTTAATCGATGGAATAATTTTTGGGAAATTTTATCTACACACCATAAAAACACTATCTTTACACCACTTTTTAATTTTTTTTAGTTTACATAAATATCTTTATATATAATGACATATTAACCCTTAATCTTTTGAATATTCGCAGAAATACTCTCTCTTCCTAGCTAATTGGCTGCATAGATTTTATCTTAATATTCGTAATTAACTGAGAATTTGTGTAATTTTTAGATTATTATGGCATTCTTTCACTTTTGCTTCCATTGCCGCCTATAGATATAGATATAGATGGGAGGTAGGCGAAGGTAGCTTCCTTCTCTTCTCCTAGGCTACCTGCACATGTTATTCGCGAAGAAAAGGCAGCGAGCGGTTCTTCGCTTAGTAGAGCTACCGGCCGCCGGACGACGACCGCTTCTTTTTATTTTCTTATACATAGAATCCTAGAAACTTGCAGAATTTTTGAGTTCGAGGATTTGACATTTTAGTCGATTTATTTATTAAAATGCATGGCACGACTCTCTGTAATTGAGTTATTCTACAAATGAAATGAACAGATGATTGAAAATTAAACCTCTTTCGAAAACACGTAATTTTTGTAATAGCACTGGAAAGTGACCATCGCAAAGAATTTTAAGATGAATTTGGAGTTAAAAAGACAATGTATGTGTAAACTTAATAATAAAATTTGTAATATTTTACACATCAAGGGTAAATTGGTTTTTTCACTAAAATTTTATGTGTTAACTTATAATTTTTTGATGTAAATTTATCATATTCAAAAATTGATGTAAAGATAGTATTTTTGTGGTGTGTAGATAAAATTTCCCATAATTTTATTGTCACTCTTTTATCCTAGAATTTATTGTCCAAAATTTATTGTTTTAATATAGATTCTATTGTTTTTTAAAGTACATTCTACAATTCATTGTTTTAGTTCTGAATTCATTGTTTTTGAAAATTCCACTGAAAAAAAACAAAATTCCATTAAAAAAAAAATGAAATTAAGATTTACCCGAAAAAACTTATCGACAATGGATCTTTTAAGAAAGAGTTTTATGCTCTGATTCTAAATATGTAAATTTTTTTAAAAAATTTAACATGTATTTTGAATGTTAAAGCGTTTTAAATTTCATTTAAAAAATTTGGGATCTCATGGACTACCACTATATGAGCTACCTAACACTATTGTTTGGACTTTTTGAACCTTTGTAATGTTGTTTTTCGGACTTTTTGTTAAGAGTATCTTGACGTTAAGCTCCTTTCTCGTTTTGTTTTTTGGGGTATGTTCCTTGTATTTTGTACTTGTTTCCTCTTAATTTATTATTGCTTATCAAAAAAAATGTCACATCACATCACATCACACTTTCGAATTTTCTCAACCAGACTTATTCTTTATAATTGGATAGAAAATTAGAAATTGTACTCCGGGGAATTCCAGAGTTCCTTCGTCGTCGGAATGAATGAATGAATTTGAAGGACAAAGATTCTGAACATGGATGTGTTCGTAACCACATATATACATCATTCTTTGCATTATGAGTAATCAAGTTTAACATATTCATCTCTTCTTATTTCTAATTAATTGATTTTTGCGCTCAGAAATATTGTAGTCAACTAGCTACTGGCTAGCTTGCACTCAAAGAGATCGATGGGGAGCAACACCACAGGCCTAAATTGGTTGGTGACTGTTCGCAGTTGACACATACATTGTTCAAGTCAATATGAGATAGATAAGAAGAAACCCAATTCTGAACCATAGAGTTGAATCAGTGAATTACATGGGACTTTCTTTGATAATGACCAGTGATTCCTGAGGCTATTATTAAAGCAAAGTTGATGCCACTTGATAAAAGATATTGGTCTCAGCCCCATCTCAGTTGAGAAAGTATGCAGAGAGAGAAGTTAAAAATCTCAAAATCTAGTTAATTTCTGCGAAGTTTGGCTACTTCCATCTGTCCTTTAAGGTCATGTATCAATGCTTTTCTTCTATCAAAGTCTACAACAAACCCAGTTTTAATTAGTGTTTTCTTGCAGAATTTTTAGCTTACCATTATCATCATCTAGTGCAAGAAGTCAATGTCTTATCTTCCTTGTCCCTTGAGCAACCAATCTCATTCTTCTACCTAACTATACATGATCATAGCTCTTTTAGCAGGAATGCATTAGTATTAAATATATGTATAATCCCACATCGTTCAGTTTGGTGTAAGCCAATGATGTGATTTATAAATAAAGATTCGATCAAACCCAAAGCGGACATAGTATATGTCCAAGTTGTGTGGGCTGAATTGACAACATCTAACATTGATACCTTTTACTTTTTTTAAATTGAATGACTTAAAGAAAAGAGTGAGTAACCATATATACTATTATACCACAATTGAGTACTTGACTGGAATGGCATAACCTTTAAATACACAAAAGTCAAGTGCCAAAATTGTAATGGACTCTCTATAAAAGCTCAAAATTAATTCTCTAGGCTCAAGACTCAAGAGCCGGATCTATTCCCTCCAAAGCCCTCCACCCTCCTCAAATTTTCTCAATGAAATCAAGCTCCGTCAAGATCAAAACCCTAATCCACACCCTCATAGTCTCACACGTTTGCCGCATCGTTCGTGTCATGGCCAAAGCAAAATCCATTATCAGAGACATTATCAAAGAAACCCAGCTCACAAAAACTAGTGCTAGGAATAAGTACAAGAACAGGAAGAGAGTCTTGGATTCATTTAGGCTGCACTATAACTGGTGCTCTAATTCACATGTGGTACCGGTGCCGGCTCGGGTTTTAGAAGCAGCTAGTGAGAACTGCAGCAGCAGCTGGTACTATGATCCCTCGTGGAACTCTATCATTTCAACTGATGAGCAGTGTGAAGAGGGTGCAGGGTTATCAGTTTACCTTCAATGGCTTGAAGAGTCAGTTGATGATGAAGAGGAGAAGAAGAATGAGATTAATCGGCTAGCGGATTTGTTCATTGCCAACTGCCATGAGAAGTTTCTGTTGGAGAAGCAGGAGTCATATAGGATGTTCCAGGAAATGCTGGCTAGAAGCTTGTAGCTTAATTGGTTTCTAATTTTAATTTGCTCTCCTATTCTTCTGTGCTGCCTACACTGCCAGGCAGGTAAATTATCTAGGAAAGCAAATAGCTAATGCACAAATTATCTAGGAGGTCTTTCTTTTCTTTTTTTTATATGGATTTTTCTTGATATTGGAGTGGGATTTGAGAGATTCTATTTCATGATTGGGGGGTTTTGGGTGTTTGTGCAATTCTTCTCTAGAAATTGTACCAATGATTAGAATTTAAATTTTGGGTCTATTTGGTATGTTTTATTTTTCATGTATTTTTTTTTATTCTTATTTCCCAAAAAATAAAAAAATAATCTCGAAAATACGTTTGGTTTTCTAATTTAGAAAATACGAGAAAACGAAAAACAAACCAAATGAACCGGATCCACAAAATATAACAAAATAAAAATTAATTGAAGCTCGTGATCATTTCGGTGGTGATTGCCTTAAATCATTTTGCATTATATATAGATATAATACCAAAGTTGATTAGATGTGGACTACTGGGGGCAATCCTCATATATACAGCTAGGCTATTGGTCTACCTAATCTCCATCCAAGTCCAATACGTGTGTGGAGTTGGAACCCACAAGCATGCTGCTACTCACCACATCAATCAATTGTCAACAAGCAGGTTTGAATTTACCAATCTCTCGAGCAAAACAAAAGTTTCTATCATTGCCATTGGAAACTACTTCTTCCAATAAAGATTTCTCAAATTTGCTGCAAAATCCCAATTTCAATCACTGCTTCCATCTTCTTTATGGATTCAAATTAAATACTATCAGAAACGCTAAAGTTGTTGTCTGGGGCCCCATCTGGCCATCCGTTCTATCTATATCTATACAATTGGCCACTAAAAGGGAAAGAAACAAATATATCTGCAAATATAAAGAAAAAATATTGTCGGACGTCATTAGTACACGACATTAAGCTAACACACATACATATATATGGGCAACAAAATATGTGCATCTATGCTTCATTGTTCAAACTTGAATGTAAGGTACTCCCTGAGTCTAGTGAATATTGTCTGTTTTGAGTTAGTTAATACTAGCCAGCACGGCACTAGATTAGAAAACACGTTCACTAGATTAAGAGATTTGACATATTATATTATGCACTTCACTCTTCCTTCGAAACGATGTGAGATTTAGAGCACTAAACCCCTTCGTCACTCGGTAGCTCACCCTAACACCACCAAACTTGACATTACAGAGACTTGTGACCCCACCTACTAAACCAGGTGATACAAATGTATGTGAATTATTTGGACCAAAAATAGTCTCAAAATGGGATCCGTTCCCATTGGGCTTGGGCCAAATGCTTGTGGCATTGCAAGATCCATCAGGGGTATATATAGTTCAAACTTAAAACGCACACAATTGATATGGGCCTGGCCTTTCAGATTCAGACAGATTGTCAATATTAAAATTCGTGGGACCCAGGCCCAGACCAAGTGCATTGGATTTGGGTCAACAGTCAAACTAGGCCCCGCCCGGACAAAGGTGTAAATACTAGGGCCCGCCCGGAGAAAGCTGTAAAACACGTATTCTTATTTGTTGGGCCAACAAAAATGTTGACCCGATCTCACCTCAATTACACAAAAAATCAAGTCAAACACGTATTTTAATATAGTCACTTCAGCAAAACACAAATTTCTATACAATTTCTCTTCCCACCCAACATGAAGGCTAACAACATTTCATTTCTCCATATTTTCCACAACAAAACTACATCAAAACATCAAATACCAATACATCCACATCAGCAAAACACTTATCCCAATACAACCATATAAGCAAAACACATTTTACAATACAGTCACATCACTAAAAGATAATATCTTTGTTGGCCCAATAACACTTTATCATTGCAAGTGCCCTAATATTATCGTTCATAGCCATTTAAAAAAAAAAGAAGGGAAAAGTATAATGGGCTGGGCTTTGATACGAGCCGCTCGCATACCCGATTCATGTCCCCGGTCTCTTAAACGTTGTATAAAAGCGCAGCTCCATGTCCATTTTGTTTTATCTGTGTCCTCGTACCCTCCTCTAATCAAATTGGGATTCCTCCTTTCCCTCCTTTTATCCAAAAACCCTCTCGCTCGTTAAAACAGATATGCAGGTTTTTCAGTTCTTGAAGATCTCATTGGCTTCGGCACGCTATTTATCTCCAGATTTGCAGGTTTTGCTCAGTTTCTTGGTGTGGTTGTTTTGCTCTCATAACAGAGCTTCGATTCTAGCTGATCGTCGTATGAACTACCGAGTTTCAGATAGCAGTGGTATTCCGTTCCTTCTTCTTATCGATTGAACTATGTCGTGTCTGATTCTTCTTTGAATTCTCAATATTATATGAGCTGAGTGGAATTCGCGTATAAGGAAAAAAAGAAGAAGTGTTTTCCATTATTAAAAAGACATGGCTTGAAGTAGAAAGAAATGATATGGATTCAACAGGAGGAGTTGATGAAAACATGATCTAGATATAAATGAATGGCAGAAAGCCGGAAACAAATACACGTAGTGGATCCCATTGATTTTCTCATAGACTCATGTAGTCGACCCCCAACTTTTGGGATAAAGGCTTAGATGATATGACGACTTGTACTTACTAGTAGTTGTTTGCATTGACACTATGTCCTTTGTTCCAAGATAGCTATTTATTGATGGTCCTTGCGGGTGTTTTGCTTATGTTTATCAATTGAAATATTTCCTTTCCTAGTTTTTTTTTAATTCTATACAGGAAAATAATATTTCCTTATGCCCTCAGATCTCTCCCGAGGATATCTGGTGGGAAGGTGAGGATCCAGGCATCTCTCATTGTGCGGCCCTTGGGCTGCAAGGCTGTGGGATTAATAAGCCCATGAGTCGTGGTCGTTTTATTCCAAGTGTTGGAACTTGGAAGAGGAAGGGAGTCCTCGAAGGAGCATTCAAAAATAGAATTTCTGCCATCACAGAATGGTGTTCCAAATAAAATGGCGGATGCCATTGAATTACTAAACACTGAGACACTAGTAAGAGAGGTATGCATGGCTGACTGGAGCCAATTCATTTTGTTATATTTTCAGTTATTTTCATTTTTGTCATCTAAATTTTGAACAGGTGAAGCCGATCATTGTTTTGAGTGATTCAGATCCTCTTGAGATTGAGATGGCGAAGAATATCCTCAAAGTAAATCATTGTTGCACCTGCTTGACATTTTTCAGTTGTCTCTGCGTTGACGGTTGTAGATACCCGAATCTACAATCGTTGAATAGTCAACGTAATTTATATGAAGGCCTTCTACAGCGGGGTCCTGTGAAACAAAGCAAGATTGAGATCCAAGAACTTGGGCACCGGTGGGGTACCTGCTGAAGCAACCGGCTTGAAAAAAAACAATGAAGCCGCCACCAATTGATTTTTAGGATGCAATTGGACATCCATTTTGGTCTACGAGAAAAATGGGCAAGGGGGTCTATTGAGCATGGGGAAGGTGTTAGGCACCCCACAACTCCCGAAAACGGTTACCTTTAAAAATGTTTTCCTATTTGGCTCTAATTTGTTTTTGAAAATCTCATTTTTGATGGGTCTTATTAGAATGTAAATGAAAAATCCGCTTGGAGTGGTTTGGAGAACAAGGTGCACGGGATCATTGAGGTCATTCCCGGCTTGGCCAAAGATTGGATAAAGCACCACTTGGAGTGGGTTTGGATATTTTTGAAGAAGGATTTTTTGCGGACTTGGTTGATGTACCAAAAAGGGCCCACAATCAAGAAATATTTAATTTAAGTCTTACTCACAATTATGTTCTTCATGAGAAAAGAAAGAATCCATTTATGGCTCATTGAATGGGTCAAATATCTTTAAACCCATCGTTGAGTCCGTAAATAAATTCTCCTAATCCCTAAAAACACATTTGCTTTCCGGATCCACGAAATCCAAATGTTTTCAATGAATGCCAATGGAACCCCAATATCTTGAAGGCTCTTTGGTATTTAATCAAAACATAAGGATTCCATAATTTAATCTTGATGTGTTTTATTAGTGTGAGACGGCTTGGATTAATCCAATGACTAACGCGTTGCATTTATTTTCATGACATTCAAATAATCCTAGCATACGTCTAAGACATGACATAATGTGAAAAATCAAGGTCCTAAGCATGCATTCTAATGCAATCATCATTCACAAGATCATTTCTTAATGTCTATATGCTTCTAGCACCCTACAATATTCATGTATGCATTTTTACTATTTTTGCTACACTATTACAAGGCTTACACTTTACAATAATGTACAAAAGACAAATATAAAATGAGAAATACAAATATTATACAACAATTCGAATATTGCCCATGTGACCCGTTGCTCAAATCCGGTCCAAATCTTCTAAGTATGCCCTCCAGCCCAAGTGGGGTCAAGTTCAGTCCAAACCAAAAACAAAACAAGATAAAGGGAATGTCAAAATCGGATACCCAAATGTAACATTAAGGACCAATTTAAATCAGAACCACATTAAAAGATTTACACACGTAAACATGATTTTTCATTTTCATATAAATCCAATGTTTTCAATTCAGATCCGGAAATCCTATATGCCAAAATTATATTCCAACAAAATCTACCTGATCAATTGGAAATAATTCTGGACAGTTCTTCCCAAGATAAACAATTTCTCATCTCTTAATATTTCTAGACACCACGACTAAATATCAACACGGAAAGCATATGAAAATGCAGCGCAAACTCCAACAAGAAGATGAGATCAAATGCGAGCAAAATCCATTTATAATCAACTAGATCTCATTTCAAAAACCAAATACTGTACAAGTCCTAACATCAACCACCAATGACATCACCTATTGAGATCTCAAAAAAAAAAAATAAAACCAGAAACCAGCAAACATAACGACAATGAACACAGTATGAACAAGCTAAACACAATGAACTAGCAAACACAATATAGAAACACAGACTAGAAAATCCACAATATGAACACCTTAACAAAAACACGAACCAGCAAACACCAACTAATCAAATTGAGTGCAAGGTATTATGAGGACTTCAAAGGAACGGGAGCATAGAGGCACTGGAATAGAACACCGGAGACAAAAACAGAAAATAGAACCAGATTTCAGATTAATGTGATTGAATCGTTACCTTTTTCTTCTTCTTGCTGATTCTACTGCTGCTCCTCCCCCGGTTTCTTCCCTTCTCCCCCTTTTCTTCTTGTGCGGCGCCTCCCTCTTCTTCCCTTTTTGTTTTTTTTTCTTCCTTTTTCTTCTCTTTTTCTCCCCACTCTCTTTTGTCTCTCACGCCACCTTATACTTTTTTTTTTGTTTTGTTTTATTTATTTTTTTTGTCCTTTTCTTCTTTTCTTGTTGTGCGGCTCCTCTCTCCTTCTCCCTTTCTTCATTCTTTTTTTTTATATTTTTCTCCTCTCCTCTTCTTCCCCTTTTGTTTTTTTTTTCCTTCTTTTTTTCTTCTCTTTTCTCTCCATTCTCTTTTGTCTCCCACGCCACCTTATACCCTTTTTTTTTTTCTTTCACTCCACTCTCTTTTGTCTCTCACACCCCCTTATACTTTTTGTGTTTTTTTTTGTTTTTGTTTTGTTTTTTGGTTTTTATATTTTTATATTTTACATTTTTATATTTTTTGGTCGGACGAAAACCGGTTACTACAGCTGCCCCCCTTTGTATGTCTTTTATGAAGTAAAAGGCAGACAAAGGTATAGTTAACCGAATTTCGTACGGAAAGGATAAGGAAAGATGCTCGGGATCACTGTAGCCATTCCCGGCTTGGCTGAAAAAGTGCTTGGGATCACTGTAGGCATTCCCAGCTTGGCTGATGGTGCTCAGGATCATTTGTGCACGGGATCATAGGGCCATCCCCGGCTTGACCAATGCTTGAAAGAAATCCCACTTGGAGTGGGTGTTGTAAATTGAAGAAGACAATGTGCACGGGATCATAGGGCCATCCCCGGCTTGGCCAATGCTTGAATGAAATCCCACTTGGAGTGGGTTTTGTAAATTGAAAAAGACAATGTGCACGGGATCATAGGGCCATCCCCAGCTTGGCCAATGCTTGAATGAAATCCCACTTGGAGTGGGTTTTGTAAATTGAAAAAGACAATGTGCACGGGATCATAGGGTCATCCCCGGCTTGGCCAATGCTTGAATGAAATCCCACTTGGAGTGGGTTTTGTAAATTGAAAAAGACAATGTGCACGGGATCATAGGGCCATCCCCGGCTTGGCCAATGCTTGAATGAAATCCCACTTGGAGTGGGTTTTGTAATTTGAAAAAGACAATGTGCACGGGATCATAGGGCCATCCCCGGCTTGGCCAATGCTTGAATGAAATCCCACTTGGAGTGGGTTTTGTAAATTGAAAAAGACAATGTGCACGGGATCATAGGGCCATCCCCGGCTTGGCCAATGCTTGAATGAAATCCCACTTGGAGTGGGTTTTGTAAATTGAAAAAGACAATGTGCACGGGATCATAGGGCCATCCCCGGCTTGGCCAATGCTTTTTTTGTTTGAGAAAAATTGCTCGGGATCACTGGAGCCATTCCCGACTTGGCTGAAAACAGATTTTTTGTTTTTTGTTTTTTTTTTTTTTTTTTTGTTTTGTTTTTTGTTTTTTGTTTTTTTGTTTTTTGTTTTGTTTTGTTTTTTGTTTTTTTTTTGTTGTTTTTTTTTTTTGTTTTTTTTTGTTTTGTTTTGTTTTTTGTTTTTTTTTTTTTTTGAGAAAAGCTGCTCGGGAGTTTTTGTAATCTCACCTTGACAGAAAGATGTTTCGAGCAGATGATATGCTTTGATTTGAGGAGAATGACTGCGTCCAAGCGGTATCTTCTGCATAAACCTGCCATAATACAAAGAGGACAAACCATATGCAAAAATGATGCATGTAATGACCTATTTTGCTCAAATATGGCTGTCTCATTAACGAGTGAATGCATGCTCTCTCAAGGCTCTGTCGTCCTCAGTCACGCGTACAGTTGCGAATTGCTAGAACAAATCTGCTTCTTTGTAGGGTTTGATTTTCTGACTCTGGATTTTCAATGTATCTTCTCTATGCCGATTAGCAAAGGCTCTCGCTCATTCCCAAACTCAACCCTTCAGCTATCTCTTTTTTTGTTTTATGCTTATTTGCATGTGTGCCCACTTTTGAGTTCAAGGCTGCCAATTCATCTGGATTTATTTTCATTTCGTTGTGCGCGTCACATGATTATGATCTTCCCTTTCCTGCTAATGCTTACCTCGGCTTCAAGTCTTTTATTCAAATCCTTTCCAGCTTAGGATGCCAAAATCCAATCAAATTCCTAGCAAGAGTAATGTCCTAATGCATATTCCACATTTCCTGTCAAAACTTTATCAGTGATAAATTCAATAGTATAGCCATGCATGTCAATTAATGAATGCAGGTGATAAACTTTTTGGAACATGGATTGAGAATGGAGTTGGGGTATGGAAAACAGATGCCACAAGTGACAAAACTACAGAAATGAATTTCTTCACCATTTTTATTGAAAGGACGAGTGCCGATTGACAAAGGTATGTACAAGAATGTAGAGAAGTCAAAGGAAGAAGGGACAAACCCAACTTCTCCAAGATGAAATATGTAATAATTCAAAGATTCCACCAAAACTGCCCCAGTTTTGGTGTGCACCCAATTAACAATGATCAAATCTGACTCGTCTGAGACTGTCTCTGAGTCCTCCATTTTTGCCAACAAACTTCTCATTCTGTTTAACGAACAAACAAATGATAGCCTAAAGAGCATCCCGAGAACTGCCCCAGTTTTGGGTGCTTGCCCAAATAACTGTCCTCCAATCTAGCAACTACGAGGTCGATTCTGTACTCCACACCAATGTCAATGCAAGACAAGTTAACAACCAACAGACTCATGTCTCGACCTCCTTTCTTGCAGCCATAATTAGAGTACCCGTGAGGGTTTTCACTCCAATAAAAGTTCTTATTGTCCCTAATTTTTGCCTAGAGCGCCTTTTCAGGCTGTCACTCTAGCGGGATTTTTCTTATTTTGTCCCTAATTTTTGCCTAGAGCGCCCTTTCGGGTTTTCACTCTAGCGGGTCTTTTTTTTTCTTTTTCTTTTTTTTTTTTTTTTTTTTTTTTAAGCATAATACTGCCTGAGAACCTCAACATTTACTGGGTGAGGCAAATCATCTCCATCCATCCTTGTCAAAATTACTGCTCCACCGGAGAATGCTTTCTTCACCACATATGGTCCCTCGTAGGTAGGAGTCCATTTTCCATGGCGATCTCTTTGAGGCGGCTGAATCATCTTTAGTACTAAATCCCCTCCTCTGAAACAACGAGGACGCACTCTCTTGTGATGTGCTCTTATCATTCGTCTTTGATAAAGTTGTCCTCTACAAAGTGCTCCCAATCTTCTTTCCTCAATAAAATTTAGATGTTCGTACCGGGCTCGGACCCACTCCGTCTCCTCCAAGTTGGCCTCCATCACTACTCTTAGCGAAGGGATTTCTACTTCAATGGGAAGGACCGCCTCTGTCCCATATACTAAAGCAAAAGGACTTTCACCAGTGGATGTACGCACAGAAGTCCGGTACCCATATAAAGCAAAAGGAAGCTTTTCATGCCAATCTTTGTAATTCTCTGTCATCTTCTGGATGATTTTCTTGATATTTTTGTTAGCTGCCTCAACAGCCCCGTTCATCTTGGGACGATAAGGAGATGAATTATGATGCTTGATTTTGAACTGCTCGCATAAATCATTTACTATCTTGCTGTTGAAATTCGTGCCATTGTCAGTAATGATCCTTTCGGGAACCCCATAGCGACATACAATATCTTTTCTCAAGAATCGGGCGATAACGTTACTTGTCACTTTAGCATAAGAATTTGCTTCCACCCACTTTGTAAAATAATCAATTGCAACCAGGATGAAACGATGTCCGTTGGAAGCTTTGGGCTCGATAGGGCCAATAACATCGATACCCCACATTGAAAAGGGCCAAGGTGCTGCTAATACCCGCAGAGGGTTCACTGGGACATGAGTTTTATTAGCATAAATCTGGCACTTATGGCATCTGATTGCATATCTAATACAATCTCTTTCCATGGTAAGCCAATAGTAACCGGCTCGCAATATCTTCCTTGCCATTGAATATCCACTTGAATGAGTACCACATATTCCTTCATGAATCTCTTCCATAATCTGCTTGGCTTCATCAATATCCACGCATCGAAGAAGCACAAATCCCGAGCTTCTCTTATACAATACATTTTTATCCAAGAAAAAGGAGCTTGAGAGTCTTCGGATGGTGCGTTTGTCATTATCTGAGGCCTCTGGAGGGTATTCTCCTTTCTCCAAATACTGTTTTACATCATAATACCAGGGTTTGCCATCAGGTTCTGCTACTATATTCAAACAGTGTGCCTGAATTTCACGTTTCTCAATCTTGATAACCTCCACTTCTCCTCGAGGGTCCAAACCAAACATGGCTGCCAAAGTGGCCAAAGCATCTGCCATCTGGTTTTCTTCTCTTGGAATATGATCAAATTCCACACAGTCAAAAAATTTGATTAACTTTTTGATGTGTTGATAATACGGGACTAACTTGGCATCCCTGGTTTCCCATTCGTCACACAATTGCCTGATCACCAATTGAGAGTCACCATAAACCTGAAGCTTTTTAATCCCAACATCAATAGCAGCTTGAATTCCCATGGCACAGGCCTCATACTCAGACACATTATTGGTACAGTTGAAATAAAGCTTAGCAGTAAACGGGGTAACTTTTCCCTCTGGAGAAATAAGCACAGCCCCAATCCCATTACCAACTATATTAGAAGCGCCATCAAACAACATAACCCATCCGTCCATATCTTTCCGGCTCTCCATTTCTAAGGACAAGATTTCTCCATCTGGGAACCCTGGATTCATAGGCTGAGAGTCATCAATCGCCTGTTCTGCTAAGTAATCTGCTATTGCACTTCCCTTCACTGCCTTCTGAGCAACATACAAAATATCGTATTCTGACAACAACATCTGCCATTTTGCAATCCTCCCCGAAAGAGAAGGTTTTTCAAAAATATACTTGATTGGGTCCATCCTCGAGATCAACCAAGTAGTGTGATACAACATATATTGCCTGAGCCTATGCGCAACCCATGCCAATGAACAACAAGTCTTCTCCAACATGGAGTAGTTTGTCTCACAACTAGTGAATTTCTTGCTCAAGTAGTAGATTGCATGCTCTATCCTCCCGGATGAATCATGTTGCCCTAACATACACCCCATCGAATTGTCCGACACAGTCAAGTAGAGAATAAGCGGGCTCCCAGCAATCGGAGGCATCAAGACCGGTGGATTTTGTAAATACTGTTTAATTCTCTCAAAGGCACTTTGACATTCATCATTCCATTCTGATGGGTTATTCTTCCGAAGTAACTTAAAAATTGGCTCACACGTAGTTGTCAACTGTGAAATGAACCTTGCAATGTAATTGAGTTTCCCTAAGAAACCTCTGACTTCTTTCTCGGTGCGAGGGGCCGGCATCTCTATAATCGCCTTCACTTTATCCGGGTCTACTTCAATACCTCTCCTACTGACAATAAAACCCAACAACTTCCCTGAGGTTGCCCCAAATGTGCATTTCGAGGGATTCAACTTCAATTGGTGCCTTCTCAACCTCTTGAACAACTTCTCTAGGTTAATCACGTGATCTTCATCCTCTTTTGACTTAGCAATCATGTCATCCACATACACCTCAATCTCTTTATGCATCATATCATGAAACAGAGTAACCATGGCTCGCTGATAAGTAGCTCCCGCATTTTTGAGACCAAATGGCATGACTTTGTAACAAAAGGTACCCCATAAAGTGATGAAAGTAGTTTTCTCCTGATCTTCCGGTGCCATCTTGATCTGGTTATATCCTGAGAATCCATCCATGAAGGAGAACGCAAAATGTTTAGCAGTATTGTCTACTAATATGTCAATTTGGGGTAAAGGAAAGTCATCTTTCGGGCTCGCCCGATTAAGATCCCTGTAATCCACGCACATCCGAACCTTACCGTCTTTCTTTGGGACTGGTACGATATTTGCAACCCAATCAGGGTATTTTGCTACAGCAAGGAATCCTGCATCAAATTGCTTTTTTACTTCATCTCTAATCTTCAAAAGCATTTCCGGCTTCAATCTTCTCAACTTTTGCTTCACTGGCAGACAATCTGGTTTTAATGGCAATTTATGGACCACTATGTTGGTATCAAGTCCTGGCATATCTTGATATGACCATGCAAAAACGTCCTGATATTCATGCAGCAAACCTATCAATCTTTTTCTATCTCCTCCTTCAAAAGCTGCACCAATCCTAACCTCCTTTTTCTGATCTTCAGTTCCCAAGTTAACAACCTCAGTTATCTCTTTATGCGGCTGAACTATCTTCTCCTCTTGGTTAACTTGCCTTAACATTTCTGGCGACATCTCAAATTCATCCTCAGTGTCGGAATCAGATTCAACATTGTTAATGGGTGCCCCAAAATCTGGTTCATTCGGTTCATCTTTTTTATTATCATCAATTTCAGTCCTGTTAAAATGGAATGTGTGAGATTTGGATTTTTTAGAAGTGATGTGTGAAATAAGGTGAATAGATGTGAGAATTTTGAGCAAAGATTTTTATTTATGATAAGCATAGCAGAATCATCAGAAACATGAGAACATGCAAAGGCCATACTATGCGAATTCATCAAAAGATAAAGTAAAGACATGCTCATTACAAAAACCCAATCAGTGGCCGTGAGCTAGACCACAGATCATAGTGCATATGGAGATTACTCTTGAAGGCTGTTGATCGAGACTGGCAGTTCAAAACTGGTCCAGTTGTTGAGCTCAAAGCCTGGAGGCCGAGGAATGACAAAATAAGGCTTAGCAACAAAGTTCTGATCTTCCTCTATAGCAGCAACATGAAAATCTTCCAACTGGTCACATAGCTCTTCAAAATTTGCCCCAGCTAGACTCCTTTCAACTTGATCGACGGGAAAATCAAGGGTCAATTTCCCTGGAATTGCCTCTGCACTGAGTGGATTGACCTTTTCCAAGAAATCTCCAAACATGAAACTGTCATACAACCAGGGGATTGACCTTTTCAGAATATTCAGCTCTCGACCCTCAAAACGAGCGATTCGCCTTGCCTGTTTCTCAGCTTGGGCCTGGACCTTATCAGTTCTACTGGGCTTATACCCAAGCCCCCAGCGCTCAGCCTGTTTCAATACAGCTATTGGCTTCTTTATCCCCTGTTCCTTTTTGCCTAAACCTCCTCCTGGTCGGAATCCCATCTTCAACATAATTCTTCCAATAAACTTAGCCACTTTTGATAAACGGGGCTGCACCAGAAGCTGCTCCTCCTTCACAAAACTGGCAGTAGCAATTTCAAAGGACTGGAAGGAGCTTTCAATCCCCTGCATGGGCGCATCGATATGGAGTGAGTTTGAAATGCTAGCCACCATCCATTCCGACTGGCCTTTAACAATGTAGACTCTCCCTCCATGAGCGAATTTGAGATTCTGATGTAAAGACGACGGTACTGCCCCAGCAGTATGAATCCACGGCCTCCCTAACAAGCAACTGTAAGTAGGCGATATATCCATCACCATAAAGGGGACATTGAATGTGACATTTGCGATCTCCAGAGGGACCTCGATCTCCCCCATTATCTCCTTCCTGGTTCCATCGAAGGCTTTAGCCACCACCAGTACTTGCTTCAAATATGATTTATCAATTGGCAGCCTATCAAAAGTCTCCTTTGGTAGGATATTCAACGACGATCCGTTGTCAATCAAGATACTCGCCACTTCAAAACCCCTACACATGGCAGAAATATGCAATGCCTTGTTATGTCCCATCCCTTCATCTGGAATCTCCTCTTCAGTAAATGATAATAAGTGAGTTGCGAGCACATTTCCGACGATCCCGTCAAAAGATTCTGTCGGTATCTTTTCTGGCACATAGGCCTGATTCAACATTCTCAACAACACTTTACGGTGTGGCTCCGAACTCATGATTAATTCTAAGATGGAAATCTTTGCTGGGGTCTTTTTCAACTGGTCTACAATCATATATTCGCTTTGACGGACAATCTTCAGAAACTCCTGAATTTCTCCATCAGTCACTGCTTTCTTAATTTCCTTACATACAATCTGATTTTTCTTCAAATCTTTCAAATTCTCTTCCGCTCCTACAACGTCCTTTCCCTTCCTTTTCCTTTCAGCTTCCGCTCCTGACATTGGGTCACCTGACTCCTCACGAGAATAAACCCGTCCAGTTCGGGTTATCCTACTCACCCCTGAGATGTTATCCACAGCAACCTCAGGATCATTTTTCTCGTATACCCATGGAACAGCCTTATCACTCACATAAGAAGGCTTTGAAGGGTGTGGACTTTTGACAAACGGTTGATCTTCTAAAAAGTATTGCAAAACAATTGGCTTCGCCCTCCCACCAGGCCTTGGTCCTTTATAGAATTCATCCCCAATAACATTGGCTGCATTCAAGCACCCTGACTTCACACCAAATACTACTTTCTTGCTATCAATCAAATCCTGCACCTTTGCTTGAAATTGAAAACAATTCTCCAGAGAATGTCCCTCAATGTCTTTGTGAAATTCACAAGTCTTCAACTCATCATAACCATCGTATCTCAGAGTCAAGTCCAACTCTTCTCTTTTAATAAGTCCTTCATTTTCCAAAGCACCCAACACCAAACTCAAAGACATAGTTACCTCTGCAATTTTTCTCCTAAACTCACCTGAACCCTCAACAGCATTGGTACCTCCATTGCCATGATCCGGCAAAGGATTAGTAGTCACATCGGGCTTTCTGATCCCATCAAAATTCAACCATCCGGAATTGACCATATTTTGCACGATTCTCTTGAAGGTCAGACAATTTTCAATTGAATGTCCAGGCGAATCCCCGTGATAGGCACACGTCACCTCAGGGTTGTACCAATGAGGATAAGGTGGATTCTGGGGTCCTCCTCCCGGGATAGGTGCAATAGCTGAATTAGACAATAACTTGTCATAACATTGGGCATAAGTCATGGGTATCGGAGCGAACTGCTCTATCTGCCTTCGGGGTCTAGGGTTATTTTCAAAGTTTTGGTAATTTTGGCGGGGTGGTTGGTAAGCTTGCTGAGGTGGTCGATAAGCTTGCTGATGTGGTTGGTAAGTCTGTTGAGGTGGTCGATAAGAATGCTGAGGTGGCGAGTAGGAATTTGAGTTTAGGTGGTGGTTATATGGACTAGACAGCCTGGGAGCATTGCTTCGCGGCCTGTAATCAGAAGTAGGAGACCCATAAGTGGGATTGCTACTATAATTAACGGTATGCACATCGTTTTCCTTCTTCTTCATCTTCCCTCCCTTCTGATACTCTGGCTTCTCAAGCATCGGGACGCTAATGCTAATATTTCCTCTTTGCATGCATCTCTCAATACGTTCCCCTGCTCGGATCATTTCTCCTAAACCTGCATGCCCCCCTCCAGCAATTTTTGAAGTATAAGGCTCTCGAAGTGCGTCAATGAATGCATTAACCAGATCTTGTTCCGCCAATGGAGGGTGCATCTGGGATGCTAAGTCTCTCCATCTATGGGCCCAATCCCGAAAACTTTCTCCTTCCTTCATGACAGTACCCTGAAGATCATAGATGGTAGGGACCTTCTCCATGTTATGCTCATACTTCTTAAGGAATAAGTTAGCCAGATCCTCCCAAGTCTCAACAGTAGACGGATCTAAGCTTGTAAACCACCGAATTGCACTCCCCGTCAAACTTTCCTGGAAAAAGTGAATCAATATCTTTTCATCATGAACATATGGCTGCATCCTCCGACAATACATGGTCAGATGATCTAGAGGGATTCCAGTACCATCAAAGAGAGTAAAAGCCGGAAGCTTGAAATCAGGAGGAATGATCAAATCCTTCACCAGACATAACTTATAGGGACTTAAAGCGCCAACAGGCCCAAATCCTTCCATTGAATTCATCCATTTTTCCATCTTTTTGTATTGCTCCATAGTAAGACCTCTTCCTTGCTCCCCTTTAGCCTCTACGGGCATGACATATGTTTTCTGCTGGCAATCCAGTGATGGAAATCCACCATCCCGGGCTGGCCCAACTACCGGCGCACTTCCTGAGAAGTTCATTGCCGCGTTGTCATAAAGCTGAAGCATGGGCTCTCCTTTCTGTGCTGAACTTTCTGCAACTGCTTTTCCTTTCATAAGCTGCGACATCTGAGTAATCAACATAGCCATTTGCTCTTTCAGATCTGTAATTTCCTGGCTCTGCTTCTGGATCAGCTCTTTCTGCTGTTCGTTCTCCATTGTTCTAGCAATTCGCAACTGTAGTCTGGTACGATAAGGATGACGGTGATATGAATGAATTGGTGCTTTTTCTTTTTTATGTGCCACCTTCATGATGAAAGAAACATTTATTAGTTAATCAGATCTGTTAACTATGCATATGCATGATTGTGGGTTTATGTGCTTCTTAGAGTTCTTTGTAATTGGACAAGAGGATTAAAACAAGGTGGTCTTCTTTTATTCATTTCATTCATTAGAAGCATACAAGAAGAAACATTTGATTCAGTCCACTTGAACAACCGGAATTTCAACCATAACAGCACCTCCTGCTTGGATTGCATCCAACCTCCTCTGAAGCTCCTGTAAGTCACTTTTCAAATTTTCCAAAAATGTCCATATCTGTGTCAACTCTGGCATTTCCAAAATAGGATTGGAACTCAACTTCTGCAGACGTCGTTCATAAACCTCAGCCCATTCTGATAGGGTCATCAAGCGACTCATCATCAACCTTACTTTGAATTTGGTACTTGTCTGCTCCTGTTGGACCTCCTCCAGCATTGAATGAAAATAATCATTCTGTTCCCTTAAAGTTGTGATCCCTTCCATCTGTTGCTGGTTCTCTTCAAGCATCTCATTCATCTGGTCTGTCAATCTATTCTTCTCAGCTTCTATTCTTCTTTGCTCTTCTTTGTCTACATACATCTGCAATTGCAGTTGATAAGCGTCCTCCTTCCGAGATGCAAGTTCTTCATTTAGCCTCTGAATATGCTCCTGCATTTCTTGAAGTTCTGCTTGTGTCCTACAATGTTTTGCTGCATCCTTCTCTTTTCTTTTCTTCACCTTCTTCTGTAGCTTCGAGAACTTTTCCTTCAGTGCATCAAACTGTCCTTTTTCTACTTCTCGGGCTTCCCTCTCCCCACGGACCTTTTTTTTCAGTTTTTTGCATTTGTTCTTATATCTGTTATACTTTTCTCTCCAGGAATTCTGAGCTGTTTCTACCTCTTCAGCAATCAAGGTGTCTACTGCTTCCTCAAGCTCATTTGATGGTATTTCCAGACCTGAATTTTCATTTCCACCAGGTATCGTCTCTTTCTTTTTCATGCTAACAAAGCTATGACACTGGGTGATAGTCTTCTTCCTTCCTTGGAGCCATTGCACGTATCGATACTTCCCTTCCGGGTCTGCAGTAAGCCTTCCGCGCTCCATTATGTGGGTCCTTTTCCATGCTTCTAACACTTGGTGAGACAGATATTTCGCCTTCTCATCTCCATGCGCGAATTCAAACTCCCACAAGCCATGTGTAATTGGCGTGCATAAATTGCCAGCCTCTTGACGCAAGAACATTGCAGGTGCTTGACTGGTACCTCCCCATGGTCCCACCAAAGGCACCCAGTTGTAATTACCACATCTGTAAAGCAAACCTTTGGGCTTGTACCATGTTGCTCGATCAAATGTATCATTCGGTTCTAATTCCTCTAGGAATTGTCTCCACACGTCAACAGCTGGTACATTAGATTGCATCTCGGCCATCTTGAAATTCTGAATGGGATCTCTAAGCATCCGGGTATGATCTTCAAATACAATCATCGGAGCTCCGATTCTTTTTGGGTACTTTAAGTGACTCACCAACCAGAGTCCTAATAATTGCGAACACCCCCGAAAGCTGCCTTCTCCTTGAATGCGACAATGATTAAGGGACCGGATTGTCTCGCATAACATTGCAGGTATTGGATTGGTACCATACTTGACAAGGTGAACCAATTTAATCACGTTCTTTTCTACATATCCTCCTGCACAAGGAAATAACACTGCTCCATACACTGCAAGGGCAAAAGCCATCTGCCCTTCCGGAGTTGCAAACCTCCCCTGAGCGAAACCCACAAGCCTGTCAATTGGAAACACCCAAATATTACCTTTATCCTTTCCAGGAGTCCTGGTATGCTCTATCTGTAAAAGACGGTGAACAATCTTCCTTCCATCAGTAACTTCCTCCGGATTATAAACCTTGTTCACATGTGGATCATATCCCAACAACTGACCATATTCTTCTAATAAAGGAGACAAATCTGTTGTATTGAAAGTAAAGCAGCGATATGCAGGGTCCCAGAAATGCATAGCAGCCTGAAGAAGAGTTACCGGTGTTTTGACAGTTAATAGATGCCCAATACGTCCGTAAATTTTCCCAAAATTATTGCGTGCTTCATTACTTTGTGCCTCCCAAAACTGTGCTAACCCTGGTGGTGCCTGTTCTTGAAACTGTGTCTTCCGAACAATTCCCAATGGTAAATCGTCTTTTAAACTATCTCCGAGTTCTGCCTGCAATTTCTCCAACACATCTCTAGTTTCCCACGGGTTGTCTCGTCTTATGTCACTGGTTCCTATCACTGCTTCCGCAAACATCCTCTTGTCCAATTGCAAAGAATGTGCCTAGTGAATGCATGGGGGCATGAAAAGGATGAATATAAGATATGTATGAACATGTATGAGTGATTAACAAACATGCAAGCATATATGGACACGTATGGCAAGTATCATAACCTAGGCTAACATATTCATGGCAAGTGTATAAGACATGTACATGTATGGTTTGATGAATATATATATACAGGTATGTATCAAATACATATAAACATGTAAATGAGGAATAAAGGTACATGGTATTTAAATGTACAGGAAATAAATGGAGTTAAGGATAAGAGAATCCCCCATTGTTCCTAACAAAATCAGGTTCCTACCAATTTCTGAAGGTCTCGAACCGGATCTAGGGTTATGTAATGTGCATATGGGTGGCATATCTAACTATAACGCGGCTACGCGAGAGGCCACTGGATCAGGTTAGTTCACACCCCATATCTGGAAGTGGAACCCATCCCCCAATATCTTGAAGGGACGTCAATCCAGGAGGATGTCTTTCCTTGCTTACGTGAGGACAAAATCCATCAAAAGCAAAGATCAACCCTCACTAATCACTAGTAGGACCCGGTTTTTATGGGCCATTTGTGTGCATGTGAATAGTGATGTGTGTGCGGGGGATCATACCATATCCTCAACCAACACTCAAATTTTTATGAAACCAAAAACCTGTTATTTTATCTACAATCATGAACAAACACATTAGATTCCTCAAGATGTTGAAAAAACATGTACAACAAAAATAAACAAATCAACCAAATAGGAAAACACCAAGACAACAAGGCCCGACCCCTTTGGTACAACAACCATGTCCCCAGTGAAGTCGCCAGCTGAAGCAACCGGCTTGAAAAAAAACAATGAAGCCGCCACCAATTGATTTTTAGGATGCAATTGGACATCCATTTTGGTCTACGAGAAAAATGGGCAAGGGGGTCTATTGAGCATGGGGAAGGTGTTAGGCACCCCACAACTCCCGAAAACGGTTACCTTTAAAAATGTTTTCCTATTTGGCTCTAATTTGTTTTTGAAAATCTCATTTTTGATGGGTCTTATTAGAATGTAAATGAAAAATCCGCTTGGAGTGGTTTGGAGAACAAGGTGCACGGGATCATTGAGGTCATTCCCGGCTTGGCCAAAGATTGGATAAAGCACCACTTGGAGTGGGTTTGGATATTTTTGAAGAAGGATTTTTTGCGGACTTGGTTGATGTACCAAAAAGGGCCCACAATCAAGAAATATTTAATTTAAGTCTTACTCACAATTATGTTCTTCATGAGAAAAGAAAGAATCCATTTATGGCTCATTGAATGGGTCAAATATCTTTAAACCCATCGTTGAGTCCGTAAATAAATTCTCCTAATCCCTAAAAACACATTTGCTTTCCGGATCCACGAAATCCAAATGTTTTCAATGAATGCCAATGGAACCCCAATATCTTGAAGGCTCTTTGGTATTTAATCAAAACATAAGGATTCCATAATTTAATCTTGATGTGTTTTATTAGTGTGAGACGGCTTGGATTAATCCAATGACTAACGCGTTGCATTTATTTTCATGACATTCAAATAATCCTAGCATACGTCTAAGACATGACATAATGTGAAAAATCAAGGTCCTAAGCATGCATTCTAATGCAATCATCATTCACAAGATCATTTCTTAATGTCTATATGCTTCTAGCACCCTACAATATTCATGTATGCATTTTTACTATTTTTGCTACACTATTACAAGGCTTACACTTTACAATAATGTACAAAAGACAAATATAAAATGAGAAATATAAATATTATACAACAATTCGAATATTGCCCATGTGACCCGTTGCTCAAATCCGGTCCAAATCTTCTAAGTATGCCCTCCAGCCCAAGTGGGGTCAAGTTCAGTCCAAACCAAAAACAAAACAAGATAAAGGGAATGTCAAAATCGGATACCCAAATGTAACATTAAGGACCAATTTAAATCAGAACCACATTAAAAGATTTACACACGTAAACATGATTTTTCATTTTCATATAAATCCAATGTTTTCAATTCAGATCCGGAAATCCTATATGCCAAAATTATATTCCAACAAAATCTACCTGATCAATTGGAAATAATTCTGGACAGTTCTTCCCAAGATAAACAATTTCTCATCTCTTAATATTTCTAGACACCACGACTAAATATCAACACGGAAAGCATATGAAAATGCAGCGCAAACTCCAACAAGAAGATGAGATCAAATGCGAGCAAAATCCATTTATAATCAACTAGATCTCATTTCAAAAACCAAATACTGTACAAGTCCTAACATCAACCACCAATGACATCACCTATTGAGATCTCAAAAAAAAAAAATAAAACCAGAAACCAGCAAACATAACGACAATGAACACAGTATGAACAAGCTAAACACAATGAACTAGCAAACACAATATAGAAACACAGACTAGAAAATCCACAATATGAACACCTTAACAAAAACACGAACCAGCAAACACCAACTAATCAAATTGAGTGCAAGGTATTATGAGGACTTCAAAGGAACGGGAGCATAGAGGCACTGGAATAGAACACCGGAGACAAAAACAGAAAATAGAACCAGATTTCAGATTAATGTGATTGAATCGTTACCTTTTTCTTCTTCTTGCTGATTCTACTGCTGCTCCTCCCCCGGTTTCTTCCCTTCTCCCCCTTTTCTTCTTGTGCGGCGCCTCCCTCTTCTTCCCTTTTTGTTTTTTTTTCTTCCTTTTTCTTCTCTTTTTCTCCCCACTCTCTTTTGTCTCTCACGCCACCTTATACTTTTTTTTTTGTTTTGTTTTATTTATTTTTTTTGTCCTTTTCTTCTTTTCTTGTTGTGCGGCTCCTCTCTCCTTCTCCCTTTCTTCATTCTTTTTTTTTATATTTTTCTCCTCTCCTCTTCTTCCCCTTTTGTTTTTTTTTTCCTTCTTTTTTTCTTCTCTTTTCTCTCCATTCTCTTTTGTCTCCCACGCCACCTTATACCCTTTTTTTTTTCTTTCACTCCACTCTCTTTTGTCTCTCACACCCCCTTATACTTTTTGTGTTTTTTTTTTGTTTTTGTTTTGTTTTTTGGTTTTTATATTTTTATATTTTACATTTTTATATTTTTTGGTCGGACGAAAACCGGTTACTACACCTGCCAAAGAACCTCCGACGCTCAAGTCAGTCAATCGAAATTATGTTGGTCAAAGTAAAGATATAAGAATCGTAAAGTGCAAATGCTGGTATGAGAATGGTGGATGCAAGATGCGAGGTCGCTATGAATGAGCTGAAGGTTGAAGAAGATGAAAGGGCTACGGGTCTCAGTCTCTCAGGTTCCGTCCCCTTGCTCCCGAGGGGGAGGGGGCCTTTTATAGTGGGGTAGCCAACCGACCAATACTGACATATTGGGTACAGTTCGTAGGCAGGTACGGGGTGGTGGTGTCGAGTGTCAGGACACGCGGCCTATTTTGGTTGGTTGAAGTCCGGAGTGTACAGTGGTCAGGCGGCTCGGTGTCAGAAGGTGGCTGCAGGCCGTTTGATACGGCGTGCTAGGTTGTATGATTTGTCGGGGCCAGGTTCGACAGAGATCTCAGACGACTGTTACCTCAGGGGGCGGGGGCACGATAGGAGATAATGGTTTAGGTGCATGACCAACATGGTACGGGGTATATGCATATGCAAATACATGTGAATATGATGCAGGACGCGTACCTGAGGTGTGAGTGGTTTTCGTCTCTTGATGATTAGTTACGTTGGACGTCTCCGGTTGAGGCGCTCCCTCCTGGGACGCCGAGGGCGCTCCCTCTTGGGACGCCGAGGGCCCTCCTTACTGGGCCGCCTAGGGCGCTCCTTAATGGGCCGCCTGGGGAGCTCCTTAATGGGACGCCAGGGGCGCTAGATGTAGATGAGCTTACGCGTCTTTCGTCATACACTTGTTGAGTGGTTAGGTATGGATCTGGCGTTGGTCGTCCCATATTGTGTTGACCGTATTCTAATACGTTGACCATCCTGTATTACGTTGACCGTCCGGTATTGAGTTGAGTCATGTGACGATTTTTGGCCACTACAACGGTGTTGCAACTTGACTGCTTTTTGTGATGCAGGAGCAAGAACAGACACTTATCAATGCTATTGCAAGGCTTGCAGATGCTTCTGATGGTGACAGTGGTAATATATATGTTTATATAAGTTTTCATTTATTGCCTGGTTAAGTGGTTATGGTCTATTGTTACTTCTTCTCTGATGATCATTTTCTTTTGTTTTTGCATCATTATAGATGGCGAACAGCCGTTCTCAAATGGGTGATCAACGGAGAACTGGAACGAATTTTTATGAAACCTATGGTACCAGTAGTTTTGGAAACAGGCGAGGGTTGTATTGTCATGATTGGGATGGTAGAACAGGGTAATTTTGTTGTGCCAGTCATTAAGCGAGAGCTGATGGTTTCAGAGTTGGGTGACTGAATTGCATTCTGAGCGAGGGAAAGTGGCATCAAATAACCAGCAAAATGGCGATGATCTTGATGACCTATTCTGTTTCTAATTCTGGTTTTCCTTCCTTTTGAGGTGGGGAGAAAGATCCATTTATTACTCAATGCCTTTTTCATGCTGCCATTGATCTGTACTGTACATGCAACCCCATCAGAAGATACAGAGTCTCATTCTCACAGCCCTTCCCTCTCAAAAAACAGGCAAGCAGGGGTTGTATTTATTCATCAGTGATCTGTTCTAATCCAGGGTTCCTGGGACTAGCATATGAACTTCTCTTGTTGGCTGATTAGCATGTCAATGAAAATCTTCGTATTCGTGAGTAAAGTTAAGGGCACAATACAACAATTTTCCATATGCGGAGCCACCATCAGATGGAATAATGGGATCAAATCATTTGTGGTTATCTTAATCAACAAATTAACAAATCTGCAGTACACGTTCACGGCGGGACTGGAATTGGTGGAGAGGAAGTGTGTTTTGTGTCTTGCGTCTTGCGTGGCGCCTACAGTTTAAACCTTGTTCTGTTTCATTATCCCACATCGGTAAAGGAGGAGACAATAACAAGGAAACAAGATATAAAATCACAGAGAAACCTAGTTACAAAGCATACCTTTCTCGGCCTTTTGGCTAAGATCAAGTGTAGTATCTGTTCTTATCAGTTTAATATCTGATACGTGGGTCATCGACCCACATGATATTAAATAAATTTTTTAAAGGGGAAGGCCTAACGCAGTAGCTTGCTACTGGGGCCTTCGCGCGTCGCCTAAACGTTGCACTACAGTTTGGGCTGGCACACCCCTCCAATGTCAGTCCAATTATTATCTTCTCTCTTGGTTTTTTAGTCAATGGGTTCCATTGGATTGGGTTAAATTGATTCTCGGCTTGATTATTGTCTTAGTTCCTCGCTCGACTCGGGGAGGGCTGTGGAGTTAAATCAATTTGTGCTAGGTCTAGTTTGTTTCCAAAGCCCCACACTACCATGAATTGGCATGGTATCATGAGGAGCTACATCTCTCGGAATTTACCCGCAGAAGCTCTTGCCACCTATTCTCGGATTCGCCATGACGGACTTTACATTTTTGGTTTGGTTCCTTTGGTTTTCAAGGCTTGTGCTTCTCTTTCTGTTGTTAATACCGGGAGAGCTTTACACGCTGAATCTGTTAAATTTGGGGCTGATTTTGATGTGGTGGCTGCGACCTCCATGCTTGACATGTATGCCAAATGTGGTGACATAGTAGCCTCACGACAAGTGTTTGATAGTATGCCTAAGAGAAATGTGGTATCTTGGAATGCCATGATTGGTGGGTATGTTTGTAATGGGGATATGAAATCCGCTTCAATTTTGTTTGAGCAAATGCCAGAAAGAACTGTCGTCACTTGGAATGAGATGGTCTATGGGCTTGCAATCAATGGTGATATTGTCAACGCTAGATGTATGTTTGATTGTGTTCCTACTGATTTGAAGAATGTGGTGACTTGGACAGTGATGATTGATGGGCATGCGACCAAAGGAGAAATGGAGGCTGCCAGGGAACTTTTTGAAAAGATGCCAGAAAAGAATTTCTTTGTCTGGTCTTCGATGATTTCTGGGTATTGCAAAAGAGGTGAAGTTGAGCAAGCCAGGGTTATTTTTGATCGGATTCCAACGAGAAACTTGGTGATTTGGAATTCTCTTATTTGTGGGTATACGCAAAATGGATTTTGTGAGGCAGCTCTGGAAGCATTTGGTCGAATGCAAGCCGAGGGGTTTGAGCCAGATGAGGTTACTGTTGCAAGTTTATTATCTGCCTGTGCTCATTTAGGAGATTTGGACAATGGTACAAAAATTCACCAGATGATACATTATAAGAGGCTTAAGCTCAACGAGTTTGTTCTAACTGCATTGATTGACATGTATGCTAAGTGTGGGGATTTAACCTCTGCAAGGTCACTCTTTGAAGGGATGAAGGACAGAAACACAGCCAGCTGGAATTCTATGATCACAGGAAGTGCCAGCCATGGAGAAAGCGAAGAGGCTCTTGAATTTTTCAGAAGAATGGAAGATTCAAATGTGAAGCCTGATGAGCTCACATTTCTTTCTGTTCTCTCAGCCTGTGTACATGGCGGTTTGGTAGATGAAGGGCTAAAGATATTCCACAAGATGAAGTCATATGCAATAGTGGCTGGCATCAAGCATTATGGTTGCTCGGTCGATCTTTTGGGACGTGCAGGAAGATTAGAAGAGGCTTATGCTTTAATCAAAACAATGCCAATTGAACCGAATCATGCAGTTTGGGGGACTCTATTGGGAGCTTGCCAAATTCACTTGGGTACAGAAATGGTAAGAAGAGTTATGAAAGAAGTTGGTGCGGATGGAAGTAGGAGTTCAGGCAGCTGTGAATCACATCATGTGCTTCTTTCAAATATATATGCTGCTTCTGCCAGATGGGAAAAGGCTGAAAGGATGAGGATGACCATGTCAAACAAAGGGGTTCGAAAGATCCCTGGCTCAAGTTCGCTTATTAGCCCCACTTTCTGAACCACAACGTACCATGGCTCCATTGGAGATTCATGTGTTAGAATTTAAATCTCCTTGGAGATTCGAATAGCGCTCTAAAAATTTATCTATAAAATTGAATCAAACGATGGATTGATCAATTAAATTTATGTCAAAAAATCTAAATAGGTAGATGAGTGTCTCCATCAGCGCGCGGGAATCCCACTCAAAAAATTAAACGCTAATTACCAATTCGTCCAATTATTAAGTAATTAAATTAAAACTCATTTTATAGATAAAATAACTCCACCTTCAGAAATTCCCACTCTTTTCTTTGTAGGCCAATCGGCTTCCTTCTTCTCTCTGGTCTCTGCCTCCAAAACCCTTCTGTCTAGGGTTAAGGTTTTTTCGCTGATACTGTTAGGGTTTTCGGTCCTATCTCTTCACTTCATTATTGTTTTGAATATCCGAGGTGCCGAAGATTTGTATAGATTCTTTGATTTTTGTCTTTTCAAATCTTGGTTCGTTTTAGATCTGGATTTGTGAGGAGACATTTATACATTGAACGAGTCAATGGATGCTCGGAAGAGAGGTAGGAATGGAGGTGGATTCAACGTTAATGGCGGCTTCAAGAGATCTAAGCAAGGTTCGTGCTTTATCATCTCCTTCAGCTGAAGTTAGGGTTTTGATTTTGTTTTACTTGCTTTTCTATTTGAACTTGTCGTATGCGTGGAATTCGCGTTGTTTACTCATTTGGCTCCCAAGATCAATAGTTAGGGTTGGTTTCTAGAGAATGCTATGTTGATTTTAAGTTTACCAGCGTGTTAACGTAATCATTGAATCGTTTTTTGTTTTTTTTTTTTTTTGCTTTGCGGTAAATTCTTTTGTTGTATTTGTTAATATGCTGTATTAACATGTATTGATTGTTGATGGTGTTTCGTTTCTGTTTCTTTGCATGCGGTCTCTTTTATGGTTAGTTGCTTATCGAAGTTCTTCTTGTTGAAGCAGTTTTGGATGCTGTAGAAATTTTGGATGCAGTGTGTTTCCTTTCGAGTGACCTTCTAAATTGGGACCTTATAGCATAGTTTACCATGCCCCTCTTCTACCCAGATGAGAAGAAAAGATGGAATTTTTCTCATATTTAGAGATCACCTTAGAAAATCATATTAATTGAGTGTTTTTTTATTTGGTTGTTCTATGACTATAGGACAGAGTGATGAGGAGCTTGACCTCTTGACAAATCATGTCCCTATGTTTTTTCATTTAGTGTAGGCTTGCCCTGTAGTGTTTTTTTTCCTGCTCTGAAGTGCCTCTGATTTAGGGTTGCTTCTTCGTAGAATAGATAATTGTGGTTGAGGATTAGCTGTCTGCTTCTACGAGCCTAATTTTATAAAGTACCAGGCAGTGCCTCTCTTTATTGAACAAAAAAATACAATGGCAAAACATGTGTCTACTACTGTTACCGGATAGCTTATAAGTTTTTGAACTTTCCCTTTTCTCTTGTTTCGCTGTTGAGTGGAATCAACCTTCTTGTTTAATATACAAACCATGGAATATGGAGATAAGGAAGTAGTTAAGTTTTGCATAAACCTTGTTTTAACTATTGTATTTGGCCTTAAAAACATTCTTTTTTCTGTATTAACTAGTTCTAAGGATTTTGAGAGGTACTAGAGTAATAAGATCAAGAATTCACAAATATTTTTAACTGAAAACTAGTAATGATGTTTTGCAACAGAAATGGAGTTCTTATCAACTGGTGTAGGAACCAAATCGAAGCCATGCACCAAATTTTTCAGGTTCAAATCTTTTCCTACCTAATAATATGTTGAACTTTATTTTGTTACTAATTTATTATTAAGCTGTTTAAGGATTAATAATTTAATTTGTATCTCACACTAAAATATGCAATGGTACTAATGAAGCGGCAGTTCATAGTTGTTATACAGGTACATACTGTGCTTGGCCAAATCAAGTTAATTAATGCTATGTAAGAGGTTAATCATTTCTTAAAGAACTAAATATTATTATTTTCCAGAGACTAATTTGCATGAAAGGGATTTACAATGAGATTCATCATATTTTGTAACGGCCACTGCTAATTGAGTATGACAGAAAACAGTGATGATTTTCAGAATGGATTTGTCACATCTTTTGTGATTCCAATGGTATGTTGTAAACAAGACAACCTATTGAAGTATGATGAATTTGCATGGGAACTGTTATATCTATTAAACACATCCTTCTAAATCGGTAAGATGTTCATTAATTGCTTTTGTTTTGAAGTTATGAATGGGTTTCAGGTATGTGGTCTGACTATAAGTAATGCAATCTAATTCTTTTTTTATTTTTTTGTTTTAGTCGATTTCAAGTATTCATGGTGTTCTAATTGAGGGGAAGGGTCGTGTGATTAAGTTCTGTTGGTTCTTTTTAAATTTTGAGTGAGACTGTTTCTTCAGCTTTCCTCATGTCTTTTTTCGTGAACTCATTTTGACTTTGATACGGTTTTTTTTTTAGCTTTCACAAAAGGAAATTTTGGTGTTTCTGTGATTGTTTCATTTGTGACTTAATTTTTGGAAAACGGAAACAGCACTCGGTGCATAAAAGTGATGGCAAAAAAATCCTTGTAATATTCCTCCTCCGTTCGTCCTCCACCAAATGGGCTTACTGCATTCTTCCAGTAGATCTATAACAATTCATTGATAGTGTGGCATTGACATCTTTGAAAGTGCTTCGTTATTGCCTGTGGAGCATTTTAGTATCTGTTGTGTAGTAATGAGGTTGTTCCCATTTTTGATCACCCGTAAATGTATTGCTAAATATTCCAGCAATCTCAAATGTTGTCAAAAATATGATGTCTTTGATTTGGTTGTTTACCTTGGTAGTATGATTATAGGTTTTCAGTATCTTATTAGGTTTTTTGGTATTAACTGCAGTACCACTGGCTGCCCATTTGGCGAGAGCTGTCACTTCCTGCACTATGTTCCTGGAGGTTATAATGCCGTTGCCCAGATGATGAATTTAGGTCCCACAATACCTTCCGCGCCTAGAAATATGGCAGCCCCACCAGCCATGCCAAATGGTTCATCAAATCTCAGTGTTAAAAGTCGAATGTGCAACAAGTACAATACGGCTGAAGGCTGCAAGTTTGGTGACAAGTGCCACTTTGCTCATGGTGAATGGGAACTTGGCAAGCCTGCTGCTCCATCTCATGAAGACCCTCATATGGGAAACGTTCCTGGTCGCATGGGAGGTAGGATGGAACCCCCGCCCTCCGGTCCTGCTGCCAGCTTCGGTGCTTCATCCACTGCAAAGATCAGTATAGATGCCTCAGTTGCCGGCGCCATCATTGGTAAAGGTGGTGTGAATTCAAAACAGATCTGTCGCCAAACAGGGGTTAAGCTTTTTATCCATGAGGATGAGACGGATCCTAATAAGAGGAACATTGTGCTTGAGGGGTCGTTTGCACAGGTACAGGAAGCTGGTGCAATGGTGAGTGAGCTAATAATGAACCTTGGTCCACAGGCTGGCCATGCGAAAGGTGGTGGAGGACCTGGGGCCCCTGCTCATCGGGGAAGCAACTATAAGACGAAGATTTGTGATAATTTTACCAAAGGGTCTTGCACCTTTGGGGATAGATGCCACTTCGCACATGGTGCTGCTGAGTTGAGGAAACCAGTAATCTGACTTTTCCCAGTTAAAAAGGGTAGTATTTTGTGCAAGGTATGGGAGATATCTTTGTTTCGAGTGTTGGCTGTGTAATGCGACTGAGTGAGCCATCTCATGTGTTACATAATTGAACTGCTTTTATTTAAGATGAGTGACAACAACAGATACCAACACACCCTCCTCACGAAGGTGAGGACAAAGAAAAGAAACAAGTAATTCCAGCAAGAGACGCCTCCCCTACAACACTCGGCTTATCCAACAATGACACTGAAGTCTGTAGAGCTCAACTGTAAGAACCACCAGTCCCATAGCCAGTCGCACCGGTGCCGCCAACTCCAGTGTTATGAGCCGTGGTTCCACCCGTGCCAGTGTTGGTCCCAATTGGGTGCGATCCCACCACGCCCTCGGTCACCTGCCCATGGGGCTGTCCAGTTCCATGACCAGGAAGGGCAGACATCTGGTGGGCCCCGGTTCCCTGTCCATGGACCCCACTCGTAGAGTACGTTGTTGTTCCTGGTGCACCGGTCGTGTACCCTCCGGCACCACTTGTCGTCATGCCCGTGTGGCCATGGGTCTGAGCCCCATGTTTAACTGCCGCGTTATGTGTACGCGCCTCCTGCTTGTTCAGTTCTGCTTCCATAATCCTCTCATCTTTCTTCTGGGTTGCCATTTCTTTCTGCAATGGGTCGTGGGCCGTCGTCGTCTCCACCTTCTCTTGGGCCGTGGCCTTGGCTTTCTCCATGCCCGACTTGGCTGAGGCCGCCACGTTAGCTGCTGTCTCCTTGATGTTCTGCATTTTGTTTCGCAAGTACTGTGTAACAACGATTCGATGGATGATCGTTGCGATAACAGTCCAGTCCGTTACTTATATAGACGTTTACATGGTTTCTGCAGGAATGACACGTGTCGTTGAAGAGCATACGTGGACGCTCCTTTAATGCTGTTTCTGACACGTGCTTTTGCCACGTCTCAAAAGACTCTGGAACGATAAGATACTTGCAGTTACAAAAAAGTACGTGTCGGATTAGCAGTTTTTACACGTGTCATCATCTCGTCTCTATCGGACTCGTTCTCTTCGGATTTTGTTGGGTGAAGAAGCTCACTGATTCAGCCCTCTCTCAAGGTAGCTATCGATCCGGCCCAATGTCTTCAGCACCATCAGGCCTACTAGCCTAGCCCACAGAAGTGGTAAATCGAATGGACCAAAATACATTGAGCTAAACAAGCCCACAAAGCCCGTTTTTAAACAAGCTGATTAAAAATTTCATGCTGGAAAGCTGAATCTGGAGTGTGTAAGAACACCATAAGTCTGAAAGTTGAAACCAGCATGAGATGAGAACACCAGACCTTTTCAATGACAAATGGTTACATACATCAAGGCAAAATGAACAAATGGTTTCCATACATTCTTTTGCTCTTCTATTTGGTTAACAAACAGAGATACAGGGGGACGGCATATAAACCGCGAAGAAAATACGAGAAACGGCCCCTAACTGAACATATTAGAGACCGCTGTTTCCAAATAGTCACTACTTGATAGACCCTACCCCCAACTGAACATATTGGAGACTGCTGTTTCCAAATAGTCACTACTTGATAGACCCTACCAAGTGGTATCGCAGGCAGCAACCTGAACCTCAACCTCCACAGATGGAAAGAAAAAGAATACGCGAAACAAATTCAATCCCAGCGATCAAGGATCACGATCTGCATTTTGGATATATTTTCAAGTCAAGACTGCAAGTGGTAGTCGAGGGTATAGGCACGAATATCTGAAGGGCTTGTCCCGGGCCTGCCAACAACATTTTGAATTTTGAAGAGAATCAAATTACACTAATAAGCTAAGCCAAAATATTTATTCATTCTCACAATCATAAAAGCTAAATGAATTTAGCAACTGCAAACCATTAACGGATGGGAAGATTGTTTGATAACGATGGGAAAAAGTGGGGGAAGTGAGAGGGTCTCCTAGTGTTCTTGTTGAAAGGAGGAAAACGAATGAAGGGTATAACTATAGAACAAACCATTTTATTTTGTCAGTTTTATGCTACCTACAGTATTTAAATAAAGTATTTATGCTAGAACTTTGTTGGTTGGGGTTTGGGGCTGGACTTTTCTTTCCTACTAAACCCATCTTTTCCTTAACACTATCAATCCTTCCTCTTTTCCATCTTAGCAAACAAAGTTAATGATTACAGGCAATTTGCAGCTTTATCCACAGCTCTGCACTTTGCTATGTCATAAACTGTCATGTAGTGGACTTACTATCAGTTCTTCAACAAATGAAAAATCATTATGGAACAAGCAAATAAGAGAAGATGGCTCGGAGTTATGGACGTAGGCGTAATGTATTTAGGCAGTAAACCCCAAAAACAAAAAACAGCAATAGGTTTTATGATATAATCAGGATTTCAAACCCTGAGTAAATCATCCAGTATGACAGCTATGTCGAAAAACTAGATTCAGTTACAGACAAAGGAGCATCACCATCACTGAGTTATTAAAATGTTTTGCAATAGGGTTAATTTAACACCCGGATGGCATGACAAGATTATCTTTACAATCTCAAATATTTGGGACGAAACATGATATGATTACTTCTCTATATTTCATCCTTAACCATACGAGTAACTTTTTAAATTCTGCCAGTTTTCATAACCGCAGCAGAGTAAGAAAAAGAGGCTTCTTTTCCAGCTCTAAAATTATCAATGCAAGAAAAGATTTTGAACTCCTCCTTACTGTAAATATACAGAATTCCAATTGAAAAACAAGTACATACCTTTTATTGATAGTACCATAGTGAAACTTCAATCTTCCAGTCTTCAAATCCTCAACATACTGAAACATTAAGAAGAAGCAACAACTACACGTATCAGCACATAAAAAAAGAAGAAGACATTCTTATGAATTATGGTGCAAGGTAGGCTCCTACCAAATTTAAGGTGACCAACATTGACGAGAATGCCAAAGAATCAAAAGGTATATCCTCAAGGGCAAAAAGACGGCATTCTAATGACTCTGGACCTGGTGAGAAGACGGGCTTCTTCAGCCTTGCTAAGAAAATGATGTAAGTCTGCTCCAGAAAGGGATAAACCTATAAACAAATATCTTCAACGGCTAAAAAACAAATCATAAGATTAAGCTGAAGCAGCTCTTCCTTACTTGGCCGATAAGAGGGATGTCCAATTGAGCAAAGGGCGACAGAACCTCCACTTCTGCACGTGCTTCCTCCCAGGTTTCCCTCATTGCCCCTTCTGCAGCTGACTCCCCATTTTCCAAATAACCAGCAGGAAGAGTCCTATCTCAACACCACCAAATTACCAAATTGTTTGTGGTGAGCTTTAAATTTAACAAGAAAATCCACTATACAGTGGTTCTCTTTTAGATTTAAAAAAAAAAAGTCCAAGCATAATATATACATACCAAAGACCATAAGATGGTTGAATATTCCGCTTGCAAAGCAGGACCTTGTTATCATGTTCAATTAGGCATCCCACAACCTGTAAGTATCAGTTTGACATCAATCTTTAACCCCAATAATATCTCGTTAATGATAAACTAATCATTCTACCTTTGAACAACATGCAAATAAATAGAGAAATTTCTAAAGCATAAGAAGTATGAAAATTTTCATAGACAAAGCAGTATAAAAAAGCAATGATCAAAAATTATTAAGAATTATGATGGTTAATACCAAATATCTTTGAATGAGAAACTTGTTTATTTGACGCAAGAGATCTTTTTTAAAGATTAGAAACTATAAAAATAAACAGAAAATACTGTCCAACACAAACAAAATAGCTTTCTACATTATGATAGTCAATATCAGCTGTCGCCACTCAAATAGTTCAACTGTCAAATGAACTTTTATTTAGAAGCACGAGATTTTCTCTCATTCAAATCAATGGGAAGTTCATAAAATGTGGACCATAAATTACCAACCATACCATTTTTGGGTTTTGATAAGTAATTTTTCCACAGAGAGTGCAAATAGCTCTCATCTTCTCCTCACCATCAGGAATTTCATGCTTTGTTGGACCACCACACCATTGACAGAAATTGATCTTACGAATGTCCGCCTGCATAATAACATAATTTACCATCCCAATGAATGATTTATAAAATATTAATAAAATATGGAGTGATGTAATCATAAGTTGTGAGATCATTGGAGTATAAGAACAATTAATCAAGAATACAAGCTACATGCTTTTTCAATTCCCCTGTGAATCTTTCACCGGCACTACAAAGAATAGACACAGGAAAGACAATGGTTCAAAGAGTTATCAAGAAAGTAAAAGCATTTATTTATGTGTCCATGGAAGTAAATAGGAATCACATATGTGAACATGAATGTAGCCACCAGAGTAACCCTCCTATTGCCCTGATGTCATTGGTCAGGCAACCATTCGACACAATGTAAGAAGAAGCTTAAATCAACTGGTGCACAGACATTTCCAACGATATCAAACACTGCATATCAACAAACTAAATGCTTCTACTGAAACAATTTCGGCACATTATCAAGAAATTAAAGAATCGACTCAAATCAAAACCAAAACCCATCCAAGATCCAAGATACCATTATAAGAAACTCACAGAAATTCGGACAGCAACTGGAGATGAATTATCCATATTTGACTCGTACATGGTTGATTGTGCTCGAGTCGCCTTGTAAAACCGAGTCCTACGGGTCGAAATGGCAGGCAAGGACAAAGAAGGGTTGATGGGTCTTCTTGTTCCACAAGCAGGATACGATAGCGAGTAGTTGGAGATAGAGATGAAAGAGTTTTGATGAGGTTTTCTCCACCGAGAAGCCGCGAACCCAGATGACGAAGCCAGCATCTGTATCGTCTTGAGCATTCTATGTCATATGTAAACTCGAATTCTTGATGAAAATCATCAAAAGATTACAATCAAAGAACAACGAAATTATCCGAAGAAACCGAAGCAGAATCGGATTCGCGAGCGAAATTGGGAATTCGAGTTTCGACAGTAGAAATTACTTCGCGTTTTGTGTCAGTCATTTGTCCTACTTCTTCATTGACTTCATTTCAGGTTGGTCGATACAGATAAGAACCAATATCTTCGCCACGTGCTCAGTTGCACATATTTACTCTAAAATGATCGTACCAGATAGAATTCTAAGTTTGTGGGCTAGAGCCCATATATTTGCCCACGGGCCGCATTTGGAAGACGTGGATGGGAATGGACTAGGCCCATTGGATAGATGCAGCCCATTTCTCCACTTCATGGGCTAAGAAGTGATCCACAGCGAACGAATCAAAGAACTAGAGTAGACTGTAGAGTCGATGACGGGGCGAATCGTAGGACCACGCGCAGATTTAATGGTAAAACGACGCGTATCATTCCTGATAGTAGAAAGCCGCCTCGCCAACTCCCGTTTACTTGACCTGCTCCGCAGACTTTCTATTTGGAAAAGTGTCCGTTAGAAATCACAATGAGATTCAGTTCGAAGTCCTGATCCCAGATCGGAATTAGGGATTTCTCATACCAGAAATTAGGATTCTTTCCGCTTCGAGTTGATTCTCGGTCGTTGTAATCACATGGAGAATAGAAATTCATTCAATTATTCTCTACAAGAAGGGGAGTCCATGACCCCGAGGAATGGCGATTTTGGGTTCGGCACTAGCGATCGGCGATACGCGTATTCCCGCCAACCATCGTTTCATCAATCACAAGAGCCACACACGCCGATTTCGATCATCTCAAACGAATTCACAAAACCTCTCCTTTCGAGGACTGTTTCAAGCATTGATATGCCTGCAGGGGTTTATTCATTCGACGAGAATGATAAGGCTTTTGGGGGACGGAAAGGGTCGGTGGAGAAATTATCTGTTTTGTCAATTTTTCAGGTTATTAGGACGGGGAATAAGTCGATGAAGAAGCTGTTTGCATTGATTTCCCTTAATGTGGCGTATTCCACTGCGGAATTGGCAATAGGTCTCTTCACTGGACGTATTGGTAAGACTGTGACACTTCTCTTGGACTTTTTTATGTTGCTGTTTCATGTTCTTAATGTCTAATCTCCGACAACTCTTGCATCACTACCATTCAGTGTCTTGTAATTTGTTTAGCTGAAAAAATATAACATTTTGTTAGAAGAGGCGCTAAGGAATGCCAGCACAACTAGCTTTATCTACTAGAATGAAGATCCTCTGCATATAAAAGTAATCTCTCATCAATTGGGACCTATCACTAAAGCCAAGTACATAATGAGTAAAACAATCTCTCTGATAGCTCCAAATAGGTTTCTTTTCCCTCGAAAGCCCTGTCATTTCTTTCTTTCCGTGCAACCCAAAAATAGTTTATGGAATGTAGGAATCATAATTTGATGTATTTGTTAGATGCTTAAAAAATCAGATGGATTGCCACGAATTGTTCGCTTACATATTCAACATTAACTCTAATTTGTTTGAAAAATATTTGCATGTATTGTGTGGTTTTATAGATAAAGCTACAGCAGATAATGATTTGTTGTGTTCTTAAACATTCTTTACTTGGCCCTAACTGGTGCGGGTCGATTAGAAATATCGAGTTTCAAATTGCTTCCTTCAATTAAATTAAAGCCTATATACATTGATATATATTGCAGCTCTTGTTTTTCATGACTTGTTGTGTTTTTCATGACTTTTTTATTGTGGTATAATTTTTGGTTGTTGACGAGTTTTTCAGGTTTGGTATCTGATGCATTTCATTTGACGTTTGGCTGTGGCATCTTAACGTTTTCTTTGTTCACAATGGCTGCCTCTCGGAAGAAGTCTGATCATGTCTACACTTATGGGTTAGCTCATTATCTCTTTGAAGCACTAGAATGTAGTCATTATGATTACTTGAAAATTATTTAGGATGACATTCTCTTTTTCCAGAGATCATGCTACTTTTGCATATCAACAGATCTTGAAATTAATCATGAATAAGGATCTGTTTATTAGTTTAATGGAAATTGTGTTTGAGCCTTATAATTCCCATGATGGATTCTTGTCAAAAGTCATCCCATATCTTCAAATGCCATAACTCAGAATATTCCCTATTTAAGCAGTTATCGTGCATGGTTAGCAACATCAGGTTGTTTCTCTGCTACTTGTCATTGCTTGATGGTACTATTTTCATACTATCTAAAACACTTTTCTTTATTTTTCCCTTATTTTGTAAGGCAAGAAAAAAATGTTCTTGCAATCTTTGTCCCCATAAGATTTCTAGGACCATCTTTTTGCCTTGGTCAGGACCAATTTATGGTAAACAACATGCTAGGGACAATATCTCAAAACCCATTGTACGTGCAAGAAAGTATTTAAGTCCCCAATAATTCCAGGAACGCTCATAATTTAGGTTAGAAGTAATATCCAATGTATAGGCTAGATGTTGTTTGGAAATGCATTAGTTGCCATTGCATGGGCTGGTGAGCCCATGAAAGAAAAAAAGAAAACAAAATATTTAGTTTCAAGAAAAATTTCCTCGGTGAAAGTGGCTTGCAGACAATACTGTTCTTAGTTACATTATTCATGTAAGAGTTGTTGATTACTTGGTTGAGACTTAGCAAAAAAAAGTTTGCTTGCTTGTGTCGCAATTGCTGCAATGTTTTGAGTAGTAAGCCTTGTAATTTTCCCTCATTTCAGGTACAAAAGGCTTGAAGTTTTGTCTGCTTTTACCAATGCTGTAAGTATATAATATTTCTTGCTTTTGTGTGTTTTTCATAATTTCATTTGTGAAGGAAAAATTAGTGACTACATAGTGAAACATATATATTTTTTATTACAAGTGTCAGGATGTGGGTGTAAGGTCTGTGTACATCATGTTTGTCCCCAATCCCACCCACTATGGGAGTCTTTTGCATGAGAGTTATTTTAAAGAACACACGAACATGTGATCTAGTGGTAGAGTTGCAGGGGTGTACCCTAGAGGTGACATGTTCAATTCAGGGGAACAACCTCTCCACAGATATGTGGGGGTAAGGTCTGCATACATCTTGTCTGGTCCCTCTGGGGAGTTGTTTACCTTTTTTTTGCAAGTGTCGGGATGTTTTACTTCCATCGTTCTCTTTGGGACATACGTGATTAAGTTTTATTAGTGTCTAGTCTTTTTTTGGTTCCATGTGTTCTATTTCGTTGCCACTCTATATAATTTGGCATGTTTAAACTAATATCTCACTTTCTTGATTTGGCTGCATGTGTAGACAGCTGTTTCTTTTGTTCATGTCATTCTCCTTAGCTGTGGAAGCACTTCATGCATTCATACAAGATGAATCTGAACACAAGTAAGTTGGGCCCATAGATTGGATAAGCAAAATAATGAATTTAATGTATTCAAATGGCACAAGACATCTTAAATAAGAGTGCTTATTACATGATATTGGTTGGTTTGTTACATTACAAGTAATTGATTCTTTCTTTGTTGCCCTTGTATTGTATAAATTTTTGCCTATTTATGACATTGATTCTCCGTGTAGGCATTATTTGATTTTTTCAGCGGTGACAAATCTGCTGGTGAATGTTATTGGAGTTTGGTTTTTCAGGAACTATGCTCGAATCAATCTTGGTGAGTAATGTGGATCTTGATGCTTTAGGATCATGATTTGAGTTGGAGTCTGATGAGAATGTTTATACAAGTGTCTAGTTGAAAATGCAATTTATCCACTTGCTTAGTTCCCCTTTTATACGTTTGAAATTGGTACTGTGTGATTTTGGAAGTGGCGCACCACATATGAACTTTTGTCTGTCAGGTATTTTAGACCCCTCCTGCACCATGTCTGAACAAGAATAACATCTTTCTTCTTTGGGGACTTTGTTATTGCCATTCTTATGTCTATCTCATCTGCAGTCTACAGAAAAGCAGAAGATATGAATTACCACTCTGTTTGCTTGCATGTTCTTGCAGATTCCATTCGTAGGTGTGATATATACTCTTTCTTGCCCTCTGGATTTTCGTATTATATTTACTTGTGGATATGTACTTAAGCTGTTGTCATCTTATTGTCTTTCAGTGCAGGCTTGATATTGGCATCCTGGTTTCTTTCGCTCGGGTAATAATTGCTTCCACGTTGAATATAGTTGTAGAATCCTCCATCATGGATATGCCTCCATCCTCTTCTCAACCCCCTCTCTGCTCTTTGCCTTCTGCAGATTTTCTTCTGTATATAACTCCTTTTCTCCTGTTTGCAGGGTTGAGAATGCTGAAGTTTTGTGTTTAGGGCTAGTTTCAGTTGCAGTCTTTATGCTTGTCATGCCACTCTTTAAAACAACTGGAGGAATCTTGCTTCAAATGTCGCCACCAAGCATTCCACCTTCAGCAATGACCAAATGCTTGAGACAGGTGATTTTGTTTTTCCCCCTTGGATATTTGAAGTTTTTAATCTCTGTTTTTAAATATTAAGAAAAGGGTTTTTATTCTCTCTGTCTGGGAATAAACGAAAGAGAGAACGAAAGTGGTATAGCCTCGTTGGTCGATCACTCGGTCTCCACACTCAACTGTGCGTGCTCGCGCGTGCATGTGGAGGGAAGGGGTTCGATTCCAACGGGGAACGAAGCGCTAGCATGCTAGTCCACTGGAGTTATATCCCACCTGGGCCTCGGCCTTGACTTAAAGCCCAGACCGTCTAGTGGGGTGGCGGGCTGGGTTAGGGTTTACTCTGGGCCGTCGCGTAGGGCAAAGCCCGCAAGACGTGTCTGTAGGTTCCCTAATCAAAAAAAAAAATAAACGAAAGAGAGCAGGAATGCTTGCATTGTACCACACTCTCCTCCCTTCCCGTTTCTTTTCACGTCTAAAATATCAGAAGTTGCTCCTGCCCCTTGTCTCACAACCTCAAATAGATTCTGTAGTTTCAATGCCATGAGTTGAGAGTACTTCTGGCTCTGCTGCCTTGCTAATAATAACTCACCACCAATCCTGTCAATGTCCTAGAAGGAAATTTCAAATGGAGGGTGCAATAGTATTTCTATCTCCTCTCTGAATTTTGGCAACCATGATACATACCTACTCTTCCATGCTTTCACTGCCATTAGCTGTATGTATATGACCATCTTCAGCCCTGTTTTTGAGGCGATCTGTTGCTATTTATGCAACAAATAGTCCGTGCCTCACAAATATAGACCTTCTTCACTTGATTGCTTTCTTGTATCGTATTCTAAAACTGTAATCTGTTAATTTAGATCACTGCCCGTGAAGATGTTACTGACGTTTCTGAAGCTCGCTTTTGGGAGTTGGTGCCCGGTCATGTTGTTGGCTCACTCTCAATTCAGGTACATTGTTGAGAAACTCTAGGTTATCCTGCATTGTAGGGACAGCGTCGCTATTTGAGGTGTTATTCATCGGTTAAATTCGATTGTTGACACTGCAGGTAAAGGGGACGGATGATCAGCCCATACTCCAATTTGTGCATAGTTTGTACCATGATTTGGGCATTCAGGAATTGACAGTGCAAACAGAGTCTGATTGAGCTTCATGTTCCTTGTTTTCCCCCTTTTATTTGTAGTCCTCTGTAGCTTTGCAACAGAGCTTCTTCTTTTTCTTTTTTAATTATTTGGGGATTCGTTAGTATTTAATCTTCCATGTTGACAATATCAAATTCAATCAGAAACGTTTTTGTTAGAACAAAATAATTAATCTAGAGATTTAGAGTGTGTTTGGATTGAGGGATTTCGAGTTTCCTTCGATATCTCTTATTTAGATAGTTCATAAAAAATTAAGAGGTGGGATTTGAAGTGATGATCACGCATCCTCGGCTTAGAATCAAGAGGGAAACTCTTTTGAGGAATATATTGTATTGAGGAAAATGTGCCCTGAAATTGAAAGGTTTTTATATAATAATTTCATTGAAAAGGATTTCTATCCATTTTTAGTTAATTTGTTTGACCTACTTGATTGTTTTAGGTAATCGATAACGACATTACACAAGTTTGTCCTTTGGACATATGATATGAATATAAACTCGGGCCGTAAGGAATTCATACATAATTCATAGAGATGTTGATGTTGAATAAGGGCATTGTTGCACCTAATATAGAATTGAAATGACAAGGAAATTGTATTGAAATCTATTATTTACAGACATATAGAAATCACACAGGTTTCTGAGCATTATTCTAGCTAACTAGGATCACAACAGAACCTCTTTGATTTCTAACATGATACTCAGCTTGAATTAGGGGATGGGTCGAGAGGACGGGGTATGTTGGAGAGACATGATAAAGAGACATAACAAAAGTAATTTTTGAATTTCAAATCTTTTTGAAATTGCAATATCACTTTGCTTATGTGGACTGTCACATATGTTATGGAGGCTTTGTGGATGTTTGTTCTATGGATGTCTAGCGCTATTGTCTATTGATATCATATACATGTTGAATTGATGATCACACATCCTCGGCTCAGAACCAACAAGGAAACTCTTTGGAATTGACATCATCTGACCAAGTCAATCATTTTTATAAACACAAAATGATGGATAAGAACATATTGTATTGAGGAAAATGTGAGCTGAAGTTGAAAGATTTTTATATAATAATTTCATTGAAAAGAATTTTTATTCATTTTTAATATTTTGGGTAATCAATAAAAACACCATACAAGTTTGTCGTTTTGACATTTATTATGAGTTTAAACTCGAACCGTTAAAACAACATATTTAGAAGTTTTCACTTGAAAACAATGTAAGTTGGGTCAAAACTCAGCATATGAGTACAAAGATATTGCTCTTGAACGCATCTATTGTCATTTGATGTGATCAAATGTTATCTTCTATTTTTTTTAAAAGAATTTAAATTGTACTATTGGTGGAGTTGAGTGTCTTCCCTGTAATGTATTCTTTTATGTTGCTATCAGTAGATCCAAATTGTTTGAAAAAAATGGCAAAAAGTTCCAACAAACAAAAAATGATGATCATATACGTACGGTATTGATTTGTTGGAATTCATATATGATTCACAGAGATGTAGATTCTCAATAAGTGTTGAAAAAAGTAATAATATCTTATAGTAGATTGACATAACTAATCGAGTGATATATAAATAAATGTTCAATTCTTCTTACACAACAGACACAATTTTTTGGTCTAAGAACTAATGAAGGAGGCTGAGGAGAACAAATTGATGAGAGTTCGTGACTCATAATGTACAATATCTGTTACGTTTTTGGGTTGAGATTTCTAACCAAAAAAGATAAAATTGTATTGAATATTATTTACAGGCATATGTAGCAACCACACAGGTTTCAAAGTACTATGCTAGCTAACTAGGATTACAACATAACATCTTTGATTTCTAACATGATACTCAGCTTGAATCTGTTGACATGAACCAAAATTTGCAGAAACATGCCACCCAGATACAATGCTCTACCTATAGTTACAGAAAATTACAACATTTTTGAATTTACTAGCTATATATCAGAACATAATTCTGCTTGATTTAAGTACCTGAAGCTATATATATCATCTCCCATGGATCTCCGAAAATGGAGTGAGTTGTCCTCCAGCCAGAGAGTTCTCAGAGTCATTGAAGGATGGAGGCATGGCTGGCCACACAAAAAGAGGCCTGTTTGTTGGCATATTTGGTGGAGCTGCTTCTCCTTTAAGGACTTGCAGAACAGTTTTCATGGAGGGCCTATGGTGTGGATTTGGATGGCAGCAACCCAAACCCAGAACAAGCATACGTTCCACTTCTTCTACTTCATATTCTTCTTCCAGTTTGGGATCAACCCCATCAAGAATCCTTCCATGGCCATAAAGTTCCCACAGCCAATTCGCAATCCCGCTGCTGTAATCGTTGTCCAGGATTTGATTTCCAGGTTTTCTTCCACAAACAACTTCCATGACTAGAACCCCAAATGCATAAACATCTGTCTCAACAGTTGCTCTGCCTGTAAGAATACTCTCTGGAGCCATATAGCCTGGGGTTCCTGCAATCTCTTTTGTTGAATGGTGAGTCTGGTCAGTCTTCAGGATGGTTCGAGCCAGACCGAAATCTCCAAGCTTAGCATTGAAGGCTAAATCCAACATTATGTTGCTGGCCTTTATGTCCCTATGAAGTACCCTATCCTTGCAGCCGTTATGCAGATAGTCTAAGGCCTGTGCCACTCCATGTATCACACTTACCCTTGTTTCCCACTTCATTGCAGACATGGAACCTTGCGCGCCGATGTTTTGGTTGCTGAATATGTACTTATCCAGGCTACTATTTGGCATGAACTCATACACAAGAAGGAACTCATGGCTTTCATAGCACCATCCAATCAACTTCACAAGATGTTTGTGATTAAGGTTGCCTATTGTTTTGACTTCTGCAATGAATTCTTGCTTGCCTTGAGTGGATTTCTTGGATATTCTTTTGACAGCTACCTCTTTGTTATTCAAAGTTCCCTTATAGACTGTCCCAAATCCTCCTTTCCCAAGCTTGTTCTTGGGGTTGAAATTCCCAGTTGCCTTCTTAAGTTCTTTCAACTGGAACTTCCGCGGAGCCATCGATGAGCCATTAATCTCTTCTTCTACGTTTTCATATGAATCTACCAATTGCTTTTTCCCATATCTCAACTTCCACCACAGGAACAAAGCAATACTCAGTAAGATGATAGTTACCAGTGGAACTGTGATATAGACCCATAAAAGGTTATGAGACTCATCACCTATATCAGAACCTTGAAACTCCCATGATTTCACACAATTCAATTCAGTGAAATTGCTTGTTGAAGCAGAAAATCCCACAAAAACATTCTGTGGAAGATAGGCAGAGAGATCAATGGACTCGGAAAACGCTTGATTCGTTCTGCTCACGACTCCATCCCCGTCTCTCAAAGAAACAAAAACAGTTATGTTTTTGCCATCATACACAACATTCACCAAGGTATCATTCCCAGCGGAAAGATTAAGACCGAAGTTACCCAACGACACCTGCTTGATTGAGTAAACGCTATTGACATCAAGCCCAACGTGGTTGCCATCTAAGTCTTCGGTGTAGCTCTTCCTTGTGTCAAATTCTATTGCAACTATGTTGGCATTAGAAGATCCATTAGAGTCGGCATTTACTATCCCAAGCCATTGTCCTTGACTGTTTTGAGGGAGATTGTGATCTGCAGCCATTATAAAGGCCAAGCCTTCGCCTCCTGGGGTGGTCCGCGGACTGATATTGATAACGAAGGTGGTGTTAAAAGAAGCTCTGGTGATGCCTTTGCCTTTGCTCTTGTTCCATAGCTTGAATTGAGTTCTGTGTAAGGATCGTCCGGACATATTGGCGATCGAAGCTCCACTAACATCAGGTGTAACCTGGATGGCATTGAGAACTATGTATGAGTTGTTTAGAAAGAAATCAGCCTCATCATGGTCTTGGAAACGTTGGTAACTGGTACTAAGGCCTTGTGAAAGAGCACAACCCAAAAGGAAGGCCAGCACCAGCACCAGAGTTTTGAATGGGAGAAAAAGTTGCATACTCATCAAACAAACAGAAAAGGAAAACTTTTGATGGATCAAGTGATGATTTCTGTCAAGGTTGAGCTCTATAAAGGACAATGAAGGAGTGAACTTTCAAAGTTTGTGGAAGAGAAACAGAACTTTCCTGGAAAATACTGGGGATGGGGCCAATGCAATTGTAACGATATTGACTATCTATTTCAAACCAGGAATTTGAATTGTCTACTTGTCTTTTTTCCCCTTAATCTTTGAATCTGTAAAACAAGATCAAGCTCATGTCATGGCCTAATGTCAATGAAATATAATAAACAATACGGCAGGCCACCCGTGATTGCTAGGGTACTTGTTACATATATAAGTTGACGAAACCTTCAGTTTATAGAACAAAGTCCATGGTTCTGAATCTTCAGAAAAATACAATCAACTCTTCTTCTTCTTCTTCTTTTTGTATTAATCCAAAGTCCATGGTTGTTGTCAGAATGAAGGCATGATTTTTTAAATAATTTCATAATTATGTAACGACTTAAAATAAGCCATAACCAATCAATTTTCCAGATCAAAGAAGATTTCAACGTCTGTGCAGAGGAGACACTATGTAAACTAGAAGAGGATAAAAGGTTGGGAGAGATATTTTTATTACAAAAAGAATACCACTTAAAACTAGTAATTAAAATGAGCGTCGGAACGAGTCCTGAGTAGTAGCTCAATTGGCGAGCTGGGTCGTATGTAATCTCAACCCCGAATTCAAGCCCAATCCCCTTCCCTGATTTTAGTGTATTTTACAGATCGACCCAAGAAGCAGTCTTGTTTATCGTTTTCATAGATTAGGAACCCAAAAGTCAACCGATTAATGTGAACTTGCTTAGTGGTTAAAGCACGTGACATATGATACGTTATCTAAAAACTTGATTAATTCGAAGTCCATCCCTGCAACAGCAAAGACTAGAGAATTTTCATTGCTTGAGTTTGAGTCTGTTGATCACCATTCATTTCTGCCCATAATAACTTGGCAATTAATCTGGTGCTTTGTCAAAGCCAGGACAATGTCTGATTAGCAATTGTCAAGCAAGACTTGAAATTTTTTTAAATAGAACAGCATGATTTACACATGTTGGTTTTATCATATACCAGCTCACTCAAATCAATAATATTGTCTGCTTTGAGTTTACCGGTTCATTGTAGATACATCGTACTCGCACGATCTTTTTTTTCCCCCCAACCGTAGCCAACAGTATTTGAGACCAAAAAATGCCTTGTTGTTTTAAGACATACTTGGGCTTTTCTTATGAATCACATTGCTTGGTATTCTCCGAGCGATGTGAGATTAGAGTATAATATAAGAAACATAACAATGCAGAAAAGGTTATTGTCCTAACCTCTTTGTTTGCTACCAGAAAACATTTAACCCTTGTTTTAAACACCATTACCAAGCACTTAACAATGCAAGAAAGGTTGTTGTCATAAGCTCTTTGTTTGCTACCAGAAAAAAATGTTGACGGATTCCTCAAGAGCCATAAGGCCGTCTGCAATATGCCATCAAACTTCCAGTACTTTCACATTGAAAGCCTAGATCCTACCTAGAAAACATAGAAAGAGCCAGTGATTTTGCAGGGAAAGATGGAAGTTGTGGTGGGTGGTTCTCACCATTTTAGCCATCATCATCCGTTGCACCGCACCAATGCACCTCCAACCGGAAACAGCAGCTGCCATGGATGCAAGCTTGATATGTTACCTGGCAATGAGTTCTACTCCTGTAAGTCCTGTAAATTTTGTCTTCACCAGGTTTGCTACAATATGCCCAAAAAGACTAGACACCCTGCACACCCAGACCACTATTTAACCCTTGTTGTTTCACCTAATTTATCTAAAATTGGTGCCTGCAAGTGCAAAGCTTGCGGACTTGAGATCACTGGCTTCCATTACAATTGCTTGATATGCGGCGTTTACTATCATACTCTATGTACAGCACTGCCTTTGTCTATTTCCATCACTTCCCACCCTCACACCCTCAAGATTCAATTTTCACCTCCATATGACTTCTGCTGTGATTTATGCAATAAACCTAGTTACAACGGGTGGCTTTATAGGTGTCGGTTCTGCGAATTCGACGCACATATTGCTTGTGCAAGTGCCAATCAAAGAGTACAAACACTAAACCAATTGTTCATGTCACTGCCTAGCAGTTTCACAAGCCAGATCATGCATTCCTCTGCATCCCTTACAGAAGCCAACAGAAAGATAGACCATGTCAGTGAAGGCAAGGAATTGATGCAGTTAGTACTGATGGGAGTCACTAGAGGGATCAGAAATGGAAATATTCAACAATCTATTCATAGTGCAGTGGCTGGATGGGATCAGAGATTGCATAGTCCAAGAAAAGGTGGAATTGGAAGCTTTGGAAGCTTTGGAAGACATCAACCAAAGAGTTACACAGTTGGCAACACTTCCAAATCCGGAGAACGATCGCGGGAGCATGATCTATCAACTTCAGCTGCTGCTGATGACCTGACTATCCCAAGCTACCAATTCAGCGACTTATGTTTTTCGATCGATTTCGCAAAGTCTAGTCATAACAATGAAGCCTTAAAACGCAGTATGGATAATGTTCCTGAAGTTGTGAAACAGATTGACAGAACCAATGTTGGTATTCACAGTAGTACTGTGAAGGATTCAAGATCCAATAAACCTGTGGAAACCCGACTCAAGTTAGTTGATAAGCCGGTTTATAATCCCCTATATAGAGGTCCAGAAGGTTGGTTGGATGAAGCATTTTTAGCCGGAGTTGGCACTCACAACCAGAAGCAGTTTGGCCATACTGACAATATAGGAAAAGAAAATAAATCAGAGAGAGTAAGTTGAATGATCTGAAGAAAAATTATCTGTTGATCTTGTGCTTATATGTTTGGCTTTTACAATTAACCATTTGTACTGCTCTCCATCTTTTGCAGGAAAGATGTTGGTGTTCTTGTTTGTGGAGGATTTTCTGCTGCAACTATTCAAATTCCAGAGATGTAAAAGTTCCAAGAACAAATGTGTACAAGAAACACAGCAAGTGGAGCAGAGTGTGAAAGAATTTTGGTTTCATAGGATTCTATTTCTTTCTTGTAATTGGAATCCAGTTCGTAATCTATAATCCATGAGCATGGATCCATTGCAAAATACAAAAATGCAGTATTAGCTAACATCACACCTTAACTTTCATGTTTCTAGCAACTACCACACCTTTTTTTTCATATTTCTAGCAATTACCACACCTTTTTTTTTCAATGACGTTGAAACATTGAACTTGCAATATCTCGCATTTATAAGAAGTTACCGTGATAACTTCATCATCCCAATCAAAACTCTCTGTTAACAAACTATTGACATGCTTTGATTTCTTCACTTTATTTTCTCGAGAAAACTGAGTGAGGGAGAATATAAAATTTGAATTATACAGGACGGCAACAATAATAAATTGAATAATCATATTATTTTGAGCTGTCCTAATCAAGCAGAATAATCAGACTTTATTTGAAAGAACTAAAAGTCAGGTGGCCAAATATGTAAAACAATGAGAATCGCGTGGCCAACTAGTAAAAATAAGTTAAATTTACGTTTAAGCCAGATAATACGAGGGTAAAATCGTCAAACGGTAACAAAACCCTATTAACACTGTGCGAGTGAGTATAAACGAGCCTCAGAAACCCTAACTTGACCACTCTGTGCCGCCTTCTTGTTGCTGCTGCTTAGACGCCAAGAGCGGAGAGCCTCTGTCTTCTGTCATACAGTCCAAAAATGGTAAGAGTAGAGTTTCAATTTCTGATTTAACACTGTACTAAGTTTGATTTGACATATTAATCCACACACGTCGGTTTGTATGTGTGTGGGCTTTTCGTGATCTTAAACTGTAATTCTAGTTTTGTTTTGAGATCCTTTTGTGGATTTATATGTAGTAATGTATGTATTGTTGCGAATTGATGAAATTCTGTCCGGATTGACAGTCGTTGGTGGCGAACGAGGAGTTTCAGCACATATTGCGTGTTCTGAACACAAACGTTGATGGGAAGCAGAAGATCATGTTCGCTCTGACCTCAATCAAAGGTATTGGGAGGAGATTTGCGAACATTGTCTGCAAGAAAGCAGATGTGGACATGAACAAGAGGTCTGATCTATGTTTCCATGTTGTCTTTGTCTGTTTCTCTGTTTCGCTTTTCAAACGTACTCTTATTTTTTGAGGTCTGAGGAGTTTTCTAGAAAATTATGTCATGACAATGCCTTAACACCTATAGTGCCATTGAAGTCCTGCTCAGCCAGGAAATTTTCTAAATTCGTAGCTCTTTTTTGTGTTTGTAGTTCCTGTCATGCTCTGTTTGTGATTAGAATTAGTTAGTTTCATTTGCTGTGGCATTGGATCTATCAAAGTGATATGTAGAAGCTTATTGCTGTGGCATTTCAATCTTGTGAGATCTTATGATTGTGAAAAATCTTGGTTACGGGTGATTACTGCTGAAATGTCTGACTCTTAGTTTTTGAGTATATTGATTTGTGTTTTCCTGATTTGAAGTGCTTTTTCCTTGATTACTTTTGAACTTGTTATTGTATCATTTATCAACCATTTAGTGCAAATACTTGAATGTTTAATCATTTATTCTGACATGGGGGACACTTATGATCCTGATTTCCCTGAAAAGCATTAATTGAGATTTGAAATTTGTTTTGGTTTCAGATCAGTGATATATGATGGTTTACTCTTATATATGATCAATTTTGTTCTTTTTACTCTTTCTATTATAAATTAGGCCGACTTGGATAGATTCTAGAGCACTTTTGACTGTGAGTGCTAGTATTGTCTCTTCAATTATCTTAATTATTGTCATCGCTAGCAGGGCTGGTGAATTAACTCCTGCTGAGCTGGACAATCTAATGGTGGTTGTTGCTAATCCTCGACAATTCAAAATCCCAGATTGGTTTTTGAATAGGCAGAAGGATTACAAGGATGGGAAATATTCTCAGGTCGTGTCAAACGCTCTGGATATGAAATTGAGAGACGATTTGGAACGATTGAAGAAAATCAGGTAACTTCTTTACTCTTCATCTCTCTATTATAAAAAGGATTTGGGATATTTTTCTGGTTACTGTGAGAACTATTATGCCTTCTTGACACTGATGGCAGAATTACTTTGTTACTTTGCATTTTGTTAAACTATCAGATATTACTTAGCGGTGATTCTTATCTTATCGACTTTATGCAACTGTGTTTTTTCTTCTGATATTTTCGGCTGGTCACGAATACTTACAGGCTTGTGTTTTCAAAAGGAGTTAATAAAAGTGAAATTTTGGGGCCCAAATATACTTTTTACTTGGTGGGATGCGTGATAGTTGGGACATTAAAAACCAGTGCTTGCTTTTACTTTTGTTAAGTGATTAGGTGTGGAAAACTGATTGATGTCATACCAATATATAGAGGAAATGTTTGTTTGTGGTTGGGTGTTAGTTCGATATGATAGCTGATTTTGAGAATATGACTACAATAAATCCACAGCAATCTGGCTATGATTATCTTCACGAGCTTGCATTGGGCATTAGTTGAATTTATGTATAGTTTGTGGGCCTATATGTGTCTTCGTAGATAGATATTTGTAATCGTGAAGACAAGATAACCGTTCATATTGTTGCTTTTGTGCTTGGTATAATTGAGCTCGATTGGCTATTGTCTGCGCATTTTTCTACTTTTGCATACTTGTGAAAACCTTGGCTGCTGTTGGTGTTCTTCCGTTTAATTAGTCGTGGTCTCATTTTCTTCAAATTAACCATGAATTAAGAAGCACCATGGATTTTTACCTCTTTTAAATGAGACCACTTTTATTCCTCGAGTTTGACCTGGCAAGGCTTGAATAGAACTTTTGAGTCTTGGCTAATAAAAACGTTGTTTTGTAGGAACCACCGTGGTCTGAGGCACTATTGGGGTCTCCGTGTGCGTGGTCAGCACACCAAGACCACTGGTCGCAGAGGGAAGACTGTTGGTGTCTCAAAGAAGCGTTGAGATATTATTCTTTTCCTGGCAATGCTATTCCTACATTACAGGAACGTTCTTGCATCAGACAGTTTTGGACAAACTTTCTTGACCTCGTTGGAGTTTTAAAAATGTGAAAACCTTTATTTCCCTTCTCACTAAATCGCTTAGTTTTGGGTTTGTTTATGCTTTGTGTATGAATTATTTGCGTTTCAATTGCATGTCTGGACTTTGAATATGTTTCTTACTGTCCGTTTGGTATTTACTGTTTTTGTTAAAGGGGATTAACCAATATGTCCCTCATTTAAAAGTTGTATACTATTAGGTCCAAACCAATATTCAAACGAGTTCTTAAAATATTTATGGACAATACCAAAGACCCCCTGAGTGGGCTCGGTAAAGTGGGGTATTTATGCGAATATCTTATATTGCCGCAATATGGGAGTTAGCAATATAGGAGTTGTGATTTATTGATGAGAAGGATAAATGTTTTTTTAATCAATCAATAAGTTAGGTGGTGGTCTATTGGGTTTATTGGTTACAATCAATTATGTATGGGTAGTAATTGGCTTGTGTGGATGGTTGAGAAAGAGATAAATTTGTTGGGTGTGTGTCTGACCTGGTTGTTAACAATTAAAATAATAAAATTTTGATGTGAGTTTAATTTGGTGTAGTGATTGTCTACCCAATAGATAGTCAATTTCTTACCGAGGAGATTGAGTGTTGGTCGGACAATGGTCATGATCCATTATTTTTGGTTTTAATTGATGTGGTTTGTAATCTTTTCTCATTTGTGTCGGGAAAAAAAGAAGAAGTTTAATCATTTCACCACAGAGAAAAGATGGAGAGAATAGGAATAGTGTGGCAAAATGTATGATGTATGGCACGTGTGAAAGTGATCGAGTGAAAGGGTAACCAGTGAGAAGGGTAATAAGAACAAGGAGACATGGTACAGAGAAAGGTGCGCCAGAGTGGAAGAGAGAGAAAATGTAATACAAAATGTCGGGAGTGGGTAGTCTTATCGTTTATTTTATCCTTTTAGGAATAGTTAGGTGGGTCCCTTCCCACAGTAGCAACGTTGGCCATAAACAACGACCGAGATGTTTTCTCTGTTGTTTGTACTCTTTGTAACAGTAGAGAGAAAAAATGACTGCGGAGGATATGCAGGTGGCTAGATGATGTCCGGTGGTCTGGGCCTGGGCCCAAATCAGATTCTGAGTCTTCAAATGGGCCTGGGCCCGTTGGCTATTGTTCAGCGTTTGGGCCTGGCTAACCTGCTACTGCGGTGAGAATAGGGAAAGAAGATTAATGGGAAAGGGCAATACGGTAAACATACTGCAGCAAAGGACCTCTCTCGAACCATTTGTGTGTAAACAACCCAAAATTCCTCACACAGGGCAGGTTAAGAACTAAGAAGGAAGCTTACTCGTCTTCTCCGCAAATCGCAGAATCAAATCGTAAGCTACATCGCTAATATTCTCTCGATTCTCGTAGATCTAGCTTTTATTGGCCGCCTCGTAGTTTCGATCAATCATTTGCTTGCGTATCTTGGGTTTTGATATCTAATCGAATTCGAAATTTGTTTTTTACCTAACTGTGGAAATTGAAATTGATTCAAGTTGTTATCACAGCAAGTGAGAAGGATGTCTTCGGGCGCGGCGGTGCCGTTTTGGAGGGCAGCGGGGATGACTTACATATCATATTCAAACATATGTGCCAATCTGCTGAGGAATTGCCTCAAGGAGCCTTTCAAGTCTGAAGCCCTTGCCCGGGAGAAGGTCCACTTCTCCGTTGCCAAGTGGGTCGATGGGAAGCCCCAAAAACCAAGTAATTTTATCCTCTCTCTGTCTTACCATCTTATGCTGTGTAGGTATTATTGTTTGTTTAATCTAGATCTAGGGTTTATGAGATATGGGTTGGGGTAAAAAAATTAATGGCATGTGGCTTTATGAAACTTCATCTGTCTGCTTTTGTTGACTGACTCTCATTTTCTTGTTTTTGATTGGTCTTACTGAATTGCTTGCTTCTTTATTAAATCAATCCTGTTTTAGGTGTAGTCTTTGAAGTTGGGATTTTTATAAATATATTTACCCTAAGTTGAATAATATTCTAGTATATGAAACCATAGTTGCTTGTGATTAATAGATATGGTGACTTGTTTGAGAACAAAAGCATAATCATAGAGCTGGTTTTCGCTATGCTACAATTGAACTTATTAGAGAATAATGGATCATGATTAATATTTCTCTATGCAACCCATGAAATTGAGAATTTCATGCATTGATCTCAATTTAAGTAGTGTAGAATTTGTTGTTTTGTTCAATGTATAAATAACTACTTGAATTTGTTGTTTTGTTCAATGTATAAAGAACACTGGTTAAGGATGCAATGTGCTGTTGGAATATAGTCAATATATACTAAGCAGCCAAGGAAGTTAGAGCTTGTGGAAGTGAAACCTTGGAAGTTGTATCAAAATATGTGCCTCTTGTAATCTTTTTGGCTCTTTCTGGTAGATGTTGCTCACAAACTGTAGATATCCTGGATGTGGATGTAACACATGATCAAGTAGCTTGATTATATTTGTGCGGTTATGTGTCTCTGGTGTTTATTGTTCACTTTGCTAAATCTGAATTTTCTTGAGAACGTTCTGTTAAGAATTTTTTTGGGTTTTTGACAGCTGTTCGCTCTGATACACCAGACGCTTGAGATGGGAGGCTGATATTTTTAGTCAAAAAAGTGGGATGGTTGGTTTTCACTGCCTGAAAGTTTAATCTGGTTTGCTTGTTCGTAGATTTTGTGTTATTGGTTTTATAATGCATGAGCATTCGAAGACAAGGATCATGTTTCAGTTTTCCTGGCAATTAATCAACTTTGTAATAATGTAATTGGCATCATTCTATTTCCAGAACATTCTGCTTTAGCTGTCTAATAATGAAAATTCATTCTTCTGTGTGTGTCTCCAATGATACATCACAAACTGGAGCTACCTTATTCAGTCCTCTCTTAAAAATGGTTATCTTCTAGCTGCGACTGCAAGAGAATGCTGTTGGGATAAGAGATAGAAGGTCTTGAGATAGTTTGGTTTGGGAATTTCTTCATTTTGCAGCTGCATTAGGCTAAACATATATAGTTTTTGTCTTGGTGGGTGTATCGAATACAATTTTGTTTCTTTGTGCAAGACAGGTATTTATGATTCTACTGATATGGTTAATATGATCCAAACCTTGTTATGACTCATATATACCACATCGGTTGGGATTTACCCAACCGAGTGGTTTATATGGTAAGCTTGCGTCCTTACATTTCTATTAGGTTTTTCCCCTTGAGTGAGACGCCCAGGGAGAAATAACTTTCGTCTTTGGTCGTCCATGCACTAACATCTTTGATCTATCATCTTACTGGCTTTGTTGCATGATTGGAGGTGAAGCTGGTCCCCATCCTGTAACATGCATAATGAATGTGCTGCTCAATATGGTTACATGTCATTGGGTTCTAAACGTTTCTTTCTTGTCGTCCAATTGCGTGCAAATACACTTGTGATGGTGGAGCATCCTGCTCTTTTCATTAATCTTTGTGTTGTCGCGAAGTGGTTGATCAGTCTACGTGCTCTTGACACTCTTTCGAATAGTTTCAACGTTTTGCAAGGTAAGAGTGTAGAAAGCGTCAACAGGGCAAGTATGAGCAGGTGAGTCTCTAAAGCTTTTTGAATAAGAGATATGGTCGTGTCTAAAGCTTTTGATCAACCAAAGATCGATCCTGAGAAGGGAATATAGTACGGACATACTTGGGCGAGGAGGATGGGATCTTATAATGGCCTCTACTTCAGCGACAAGAATATGTGGAAGTCAAAAAAGAAGATTTATAAAAGAGAGAACTCTTTAACTAAGCATCAATGAGGTCTTTATCTAAGAGTGTGGGGAAGGGAGGCGAAGAGAAGGGGAGGGAAAGAGAGTTTTGGAGATCCATTACCGTCTAATGTTGAGCATTAAACAAAACCCATCCATTGGTTGATTGGAGACATAAATCAGTATCAGGGTGAGTAAAGAGTAAGAAAAATGGGATTCCTTTTTGAATGAGAATGTTTCAGATTGGGCCTCGGTGGTTCTGGATATTATATTGATGTTACAGAGCTTCTCGTTCTGGACAGTGTCCTTGTGCGAAGAGATTTTAATGGGGTTGTTCATTAAATGAGATTTTAATGAGGTTCCGCCTGATATTCGTTCAATGGTAGAGAGGGGATCGTGTTTTGAGCATCATGGTAGACTCTTCTATGCAATGATCGGTTCCTTTGTTCTCCTTGTCTTTTGTTTGGCTCTTTGGTTTCAATCCTGCTAAATAGCCCAAAGAAAATGGTCCCAATTGTTCCTAATCCCATGTGGCATGCCACATAGACTCCACATCATCTTTTTTGTCTCTATATAAACCTCACACTCTCTCTCCCTCTTTATTCTCTTTTCCCCTTTCTCTCTCTCCTCTCTCATTTTCTCCCTCCCACTCTCAGGAGCACCACCAATTCCCACCGGAGCTCCTCCGTCCAGCCACCGATCAAAGTCATCGACCCATCGATTGGAAGCGCCTAACCACCACGATCATTTCCCAACCCTCCACACCACTCATCGCCGTTTGTATCATCGGAAAAAAGCATCAAAAGAGGGAGGTAACCGCGACACAAATCGTGTCGATCCGGCCACCTCCGGCGACATCTCCGACAACCGACCCCATATTTGGGCTCTACACACCAAGATACACCTTACCCAACCATTTTCCGGCCATATAGCTTCCGGAATCCGGCAGCCCAATGCAAGTTACATTGTTTAAAAACAATGTAATTTTTCAATTCGTGTATCTAGCCACCTCCAGCATGTCTCCGACCACCTCCACCTCCACCTCCAACAACAATGTAATTTGTTTTCTCACTTATTTTTTTTACATATTTTGGAATTTGCACTGTATTCAAAACAATGTAACAATGTGTTTGACACTTATTTGAATGAATATGCTTTTGAGACAATTTATTTTATTTTGTTATTCTTGATTGGCTTATAGACTATTTTTTCTCTAGCTTATATATGGAAAAACAATGAAAATTACATTGTTTTTGATCAATTTGGCAATTTACATTGTTCTGGAAATTTGACAATTTACATTGTGTTGGAAATTTGGCAATTTACATAGCTGGAAATTACATTGTTTTGATAAATTTGGCAATTCACATTATTCTGTAAAATTATATTGTTTTGATAAATTTGGCAATTCAAATTATTTTGAAATTACATTGTTTTTTAGCAATTTGGCAATTTACATTGTTTTGGAAATTTGACAATTTACATTGTGTTGAAAATTTGGAAATTTACATTACTGGAAATTACATTATTTTGGCAATTTCGCAATGTCTACATTGCTGAAAATTACATTGTGTTGGAAATTACATTGTTTCGGCAATTTACATTGCTGGAAATTTGCCAATTTCGCAATGTTTGTATGTAACAAAAACAATGTAATCGCAATTTTGTATGCAAAAAAACAGTGTGCATAAAGGTATATGAGAGAAGATGAGAGTAGGAGAGAATATGAAGATAAAAGAGGGAGATTTGATTTTTAAAATTTGAACAAAAGAGAAGTGGAGAGAGAAGAGGGAAACTTAAATTTCAAATGTGTTTAATCCATGTAAGCACTTTCCATGTCAACAAGCTTAGGTGGCAATGTCACATGGGATTCAGAAGATTTGGGACAAAAAGTGTTGGGACAAATAACATTTTCCTTTTAGTTTTGCTGTTTTTGCTTCGTCTTTCCTTTGGGAAGAGAAGAGTTCCTTCTTCTTGTTTTATTTCAACATCACATCTAATATTTTTTAAATAATTTTTTTTTGATAAAAAGAGTTAGTAGTTTGATGAGAGTTTGGAGAGAATGAATAAATTAATATTTTGATAGTGTAAGTTGGTGATTAGGAGTAGATCTCCAAGTTTGGGTTTACCCTTCCTTCTCTCTCATTTTGGGGTAATACACATTTAAGCACCAAATTAGCAACAAAAAAAAAAAATTCCCTCACTTTGTAGGATGAATTGAGGTGCTCTAAAGAATGAATGTCCACAATTTTGTAGTTCTCCGCTGCGGTGGGTCCTAGTCCTATAAAGTATCTGTTTGGCACAGCGGTTCCCAAACTCATGTAATAAACTAGCGATACCGTTGGTTGACCATAAGAGTTTAGGGTTTAGGGTTTAAAGTTTAGGTTAGTCAAAGGTTTGTTTGATAGCTAAGTTTTTCTTCACTTAAGTAGATTTATATTTTTATTAAACATAAATTTATAGTCTGTAATTATATCTTATGTTCACACATGCAAGTCATGTCCTTGTGAAAAAAATAATAAAAATCTTTCATTAGTATATTATTATTGTACTTGGACTTAATAAATTATATTTAGAGTACAATTTTCTGAAATAATCATGATTTTATTAATATGTAAATGATAAATAGTGAAGTCAATTAATTCAATTAATCAAATACTACACAACTCATTTCACAGTTTATAAACTATAAACGACTTTCAATTCATAAAATACCTAATAATTTATTTTATAATTTTAAGCTCTATTTTTTTTTCACTATCAAACGGAGCCAAAGAAAAGCAGGATTTAGTGAGGGAGCATCTTGGTGTTGGTGTTGGTGTTGGTGTTATGGGCTACGGTGGGGTGTGGGGTGTGAGGTGTGAGGTGTGGGACCCATCTCCTCTCTTCCTAAAAAGTAATAAACGATAAAACTAAACTACCCCACTCACTCACATCATTTTTGTATGCTCTCCTCTCTCCTCCACTCTGGCGCTCCTCGTCCGTACCCTGTCTCTCTTGATTCCACATCTCACCGATTACCCTTTCAACCGGTCACCCCCCACACGTGCCATACACCATACATACATTTGCCCCTCCCCCTCACACTATTCTTCTCTTCCTTTCTGGTGCAACAAATAGAAGTTGGAGAGAGAAACTCACTCCCACTAAATTAAAACTCACTTTTAGAGAGAGAGAGAAAACCATAAGCAAAATATATTAATTTGTTTGGTATAGTGGTGATGATCTCAGTAGGAGGAGGAGGAGGACTGGAGGAGTATTTGGGGTTTTGCACTCTCTCTCTATCTCTGGTCTTGAAGAGGTTGTGAGGTTAATTTCTCTCTTATAGCATTAATTTTATCTGTGCTCGGATGAGGATCAGGAAAAGACAGGTACCGCTCCCTCTCTCGTCTCTCTCTCCTCTGCCACTCTCAGATCCCCACTACTTTAGACCCTCACCGGGGGTGCAACTTCAACCGCACAACCAAGTCCAACCACATGGAATCCTTTCACGACTGGGTGCTACAAGTACCCAGTCCGGTGCTCCACCTTCTGATCACTCAAATCAACCCATCGGACGCCGCGATTCTCCCGATGCTGCTGGTGGGGCACAAGAAAAGAAGAAGAAGATCGATTGTATGGTCAGTAACTCAGACGACACGTCAATAATAGCAACCCTTCTATCACTTTTTTACTTTAATTATTTATCTTAGTGAATACGACCAGGTGATATATATTTTGGTGGATTTACTTGTTCATTCCTGTGTAAATGGGAAGGGTAACTTGGGTGCAACCCCCAAGTGTGTGTGTGAGGATCCAATGTTTGGTGTGATCCTTTTTTAATTATTGCAGACGACGTTATTGTTGAAGGAAGATGAGAGAGGTGGAGAGGAAGATACGAGTCATGATTTCAGGTAAGAAACAATGTAGAAAAAGTTAATTTTATGTTGGTTCTCATTTTTCCATGAATTCTTTTAGTAAAGAGGTTAAAAAGAATGAAGGATCAGACCCATGAATCCAAAAATAAAAAGCGAAGAATACTGTTTCTGGGTTTTTTTATATATCACAACGTTGGCTGGCTAGCCACCATACCTTCCCATCTAATCTAAATCTGATTGAACCCCATTTTTTTTCTTTATATTTTTCCAACTAATTAGCCCACAAGGTGGACATTAATTAGCATCCAATGCTGGTCCCCATCTACAATATATACACTCCTCTATATTCATTTTATGGAAAGTTTTTGTTTATGTGGTTGTCTGTCTTCTGGGTTTGGTTTGCTTTTAGGAAGGGAAGTTCCTCATCAGCTGCATATATGGCTACTGTAGATCTTGCACAAACATACTCTAGTGAAGGTAAAACAGAAACTTGACAACAATTTTAGTAGTTGGTGATGAAATTTTTTGGGTAATTGTTGTTTGCTTGGTTTGGGAATATGTAGCTGTAGGGAGTTGGTGCGAGGGGGAGAAAGCATTTCCACTGAAGAAAAGGAGAGGAAGCTTTGACAGGCCGACCATGAACAAAGAAGAAACGATAATGGAGAAGAACAAGAAGATGAAAACCAAAATGAAGACAAAGATGAACAAGAAACCATGCGTGAAGCCGAGTGAGAATGGCCAAGAAGACGAAGACCAAAATGATCAAGAAGAAAAGAAAAGAAAAGAGGGTGCTAAAAAGAGGGGTCGAGGTGCCGGTGAACTAATGGAAGGATCAAGGTGCAGTCGAGTGAACGGGAGGGGATGGAGGTGTTGTCAACAAACACTTGTGGGTTACTCCTTGTGTGAGCATCACTTGGGTAAGGGAAGGCTACGAAGCATGAACAGCGTTCGAAGCCGATCCGTGGCTGCCACTACTAGTACTATTTCTCCACCACAGAATGCTGTACCTGCTGCCGCAATATCGATCCCTTCATCGGAAAGAGAAGAAGAACATAATGAAGATGAGAAGAAGCCATCATTGATGGGTACAAGGAAAAGGGTGAAGCTTGGCATGGTGAAAGCTCGATCCATAAGCAGCTTGCTGGGCGAGAATATTAACGACATTGCTGCAACATCGACTATGGCTGATAAAGATCAGAATGATGTAGTAAACAATGAAGGTGCAGTATTTAATTAAGAACATTTGATGTGCTTGTGTGTAAGAAAAATTAAGGTTTGAGGTTAATGGAGTTGATTGTTTGATTTCTGAAGTGGGTGACGAAATGTGATTCATCATCATCAACCAAGCTTTAATCCCAAAAATTTGGGATCGACTACATGTGTATATGAGAACATCATCGAAAATCATCGCATGCATTTGTTTTCTCCAATCGGAGCCGAAATGTGATTACTTTAAATAATGGTTCTGTATTATGTAGAGTACCCTACCACTCGATGCCGCAGGAGACCTTTGTTTGAAATTGGTTACTACTGCTCTTTTGACCCCAAAACGGCAACATTAACGTGTACTAACTATGTACTATGCAATCTAATGATTGTAATGATATATATTTTGTCTGAAATAATAATTAAATTTAACATGAAAAGTAAATGTTAATTATGAATTGTTGGACATATTTTTCATGTTAAATTTGATTTTTGTTTAAAAAAAATTATTGGAATCCTAAAACATATCAAAATGCAATTACAACTTTTAGAAAAAAAAATTTGTCCCATTAAAGCTACAGCAAAGTCCCGACACTCATGAGCATAGTGTAGCCTTGGCTGCGTCTCATGCAATGTCGATTGGTTTAATCGACAATTAACAAGTTAAAAGAATATAATTATTATTAGGGCAAAAGTATCCACGAAAATGTTAATGCCCATCAAGTTCACAATTTCAAGATTTTTAACTCCCAACTATTTGTATTCTATTGTTATTCAAACTTAATTACTTAAATAAAGAGTCTGTTATCACTAAAATATATGTAATCATCTAGTTGTTGTTTTTTTTTGGATATATATATATATTTCTATAGAGCTTGCATTGGAAAAAAAAAATGTACCAAATAAACTTGTAGTTTTTCGCGATTGAGAATGAGAAGTAATTAAATATATACTGGGATTAAGATATATGCATATACATACAAATTCTGACAAACTACATGTGCAGCTAACTTTCAGTTTTCGGATCCATAGACAATGCGTTGCAGTATTATGAATATATGGTTACTTGAGTGTTGTAATATATATAGCTAGGTAATTTTTTTTGAATATAGAGGAAGGTGGATGGGGGAGGCTTGAATTCGAGACTTCTATGAAATACCACACACATAAGTATCATCTAAACTACCCGTGATTCTCACTATAGCTAGGTAATTTAGTAATTAAGGTTATGTTTTAATCATGAGATGCATAAACATGCTTTTGTTTTAAGCCGTTTGCAATCATAATTAAGTTCCATTGATTAGAGTATATGTCATGATACATAATGTCAATCATATTAGAGTGACGGCTAAGTATCTATATCTCCAGTCTCCTACTCAATGGTGTATGCTTAATGGGCCCAAAAAAACCTTGGGCCGAACGTCCAATAGGGATACGACTTCATCAAAAGCTGTAGGTTTTGGCAGCTACTGAGCATATATACATATACATATACATATACATGATATGTACAATTCATGCAAATGCAGTTACACCCTGAATGTGCAGTCGAGGGGTGAAGATATATAACGTACTGTGTGCAATGAAAGAATGATTAATATAGTAGTAACTACATCACAATATTCATAATTTACAGAATCCAGACTCCAAATGACCGCGCGGTTAAATAAATGGGAAATTTACGGAAATGAAAACAAAAAGAGAAGAATTTTCAATTTTATCATAAATCTCAAAACCCTAATTTTATCGCATACGGGTCAAAGTTTCTTATCGATCCCAATCCAAATAGAACTCGTACGCGCTTGCGTGGTTTGTACGTCTGTACCATGACCCTGTATCACCTTCGTATATAGATATTCCAAGGTGCCTAAAAGTCCATACGTAGATCATGATTGGCTCAACTTTAGTAGCATAGCTTTCTCTTATAGGACATTTTTTTAACCGACTTTATTGACGTGAAAAAAATTCCGTCACAAATTAACATTTTCCTAGTAGTGGACCCGGCGTAGCATGCTCTCCAGCAGCCAATCTAGTGCGCAATTGTGTCAAAACCCATGCACATAAGCCCCACAGGTAGGACAATCCCACGATGCAGGTTGCATAGGAAAAATACCCCATATGGTTTCGAACGTCAAATGTTCGCATATATAGAATGCCTAATACCGAGATAACCAACTGAATTATCATACAGTGTTTTTCTCTCACAATACATTAACCTTAACTATGTCATAGATCGTATACGATAATTGTAGTGTAGACTGTAGACAATGCATATTTTAATTATAATATAAGTAAGTAATAAAGTTTGGAAAATTTGAACCCGTGACTCTTGATTATTTAAGCGCGTGCATGAGCCTGTATTAACCAATGTTGCATGAAGCATGTAGGGCATAGTGTAGTGCAAAGCCAAAGTGATGCTGGCCAAAAAATTTCTCTCATGTGGGCAGATGGGTTGCCAGTTGGATATCAAAACTAGGGTTAGTTAACATATACATATATGTATGTATGTATGTATGTGTATATATATATAGGTAGCAGCCAAGACAAGTGTGCTGTTTGGGAATGATGTCAACTGTTGTGAAGTGCGTGCGGTGCTGTGAGTTATAAAATTGTGGTGTTGTGAGGTGAGTTGGAACGCAAAAGCTATTTGGCTCATCACTTTTAAAACTGTGATGCGGTGTTGTGAGGTGCGTTTGGCGTATCTAAATTACGGTTATATTAAATGAGTAATAATATTAATATAAAATTACTTAACATTTACATTGTATATTAATCTAAAATCAAATAATTGACCTAATTTGATTATGTAGGACAATTCAACATATATTGTAAGGGTTTGAGAGTGCTGTGAGGTAAAAAATTATGGTGTTGTGAGGTGAGTTCTGCTGTAAAAACGTTTAACGTGTCACAAAAAATTATGATGCCGTGAGGTAAGGTGTACCTGAACGCAGTGTAAACATACTGCTAAACAGATACAAGGTATGGGAGAATTGGTATCCTCTCTAATTAAGGAACAGAAGTTAGACGGAGGCAGCCTGGAACATTGATGCAAGTTAGGCATTGGTGGAGCCACCCTGGTGCCTAAAAAAGTTGTCTTATTGTATGTTTGGCTTCCCAACATGGTGGTTTATATATATATATATATCCCAACATGTTAGTTTTATATTGAAGTAGTGAGTTGCTCTCTTTTGAGAATGGACACAAAAATTGTGGGACTCACTTTACTTTGTTAGTCCCCGATCGATCCTTGGGTGATGATTTGATTTCTTGATCAACGTTAATGTTCTCTCTTATTAAGCCAAGGTTAACTAAATTGGGCCTACGCCATATGTTTTTTTCTATAGTGGACCTAACATATTCATAACACTAGTCTGACGGATCTCAATATTTTTTGTCCCAACTATCTCAGATATATGCACACAATTTCATATGGATCACGTGGGGTTCATAATTTTACATGAATAATGTGCGTCCATCTCAACATATTGGATAACTGTGATAGAAAAAAACACTTGAATCTTTAACATTTTTTATTCATAAACAAAGTCATTTTACATCGAAACTAGTCCGGAAATGCCAATTTTTTAAAAAAAAAAAATTAACAAATAATGTATATGTATGTATGTGTTTCTAGAGTACAAATACAAATACCATAGATTGTTGCTTTTATTTTCAATAAAAATGAATTACCATAGAAATTAAATACATTTTTACTTCTATTTTTAATAAAACTGTTCTTATTGGCTACCACCATATGACAGGAGGTATAAATTTTAAATTTTTTTAATCTTTTAAGTATTTTCTATAATCTTTTAAGTATTTTCTATATATTATGATATAGTATAATAAGACGAATCGATTGTCAATTAACTTGTGCTCAAAGCTCTATCTATTTTAAAAGTTTGATGTCAAGAATGAACCACTTTTTACCAAACTCATACACGATTTCTAGAGACTAAACAGTCCAATTAATCTCATTGTGACTTTAAAGTATGATTACAGCAATCAAATTGCAAGTCTTCTCTTTTTTGTCCCTGTAATTGTGGGAAAAATAACTTTTTATAATGTCAATGCTCCTGCCGTGTTGTTCTCTAGGATTTCAGATTATATACAGGTCTAATTTAGCACAGCGGGGCTACAAGCGATACTACTAGCGGTCAAACCGATAGTATAACAATCCGTTTCTCTGTATTAGTAACACTTTGTTCGTTTTGAGCAAGCTATCGGTCCATATTGACTTGCACGGTTTTGTCTTCCTCGGCCCAGCATCAACCCAAAATAGTTTGAACCCATGAATAACGCTTATTACTAATTAGGAAGTTTATCTTCTCCTAGGCGATGTGGGACAAGAGACTTAATCCCTTTGCTATTCAATAGTTCACCTAGTACCACACAACCAAACTTGCACTGCAGAGGCTTGTGACCCTACCGACTCGAGTCGGGTGTTATAGGTACCAAATAGGGCCATCACTAGTAGGAATTTTTTCTTTTCGTTTATTTAATTATATTTTTTAAGATAATATATTATTATTATGTAATATTTTAAAGTTCTTAAATAATAAATATTTACAATAAATTAAAAAAAATCATAGAATACATTTCATGTTTTTTTATATATAGTTTTATTATGTCTTTTAAACCAATTGTATAAAGAAAACGTATCTAAAATATTTTCTTTATACATTTGTAATGCAATATACTTTTTTTTAATAACTTATAAACTAGCATCAGTCATAAGTTGCACCAAATATATTACAGCTTTTTTCACATCTTATAAACTCTACCAATCAAGGACATAATAGCACGAGTACTCAATTATGGACATCAATAGAGTGTAATCCTATATATATCTCTGATAACTCCTTACTTAGAATCAACACTACAAGACAATTAGATTCACTTCAATCCTTTAACTACGATTAATGAATCGGTATACCAGCAAAAGCATATCCTTGGCTGTTGCAAGCCTGGTGTTAACACTAATCTTGTTGCTGCATCAGGGGAATTCCCAGTTAACTTCCAACTTCCATGCTACAACATGCCCAAATCTGTCTTCCATTGTCAGTAATGCAGTTCAACAGGCTCTGCAGTCCAATAGCAGGATCGGGGCTAGCCTCGTTCGCCTTCATTTCCATGATTGCTTTGTTAATGTAAGTCTTTTACTTGTCTTGTTTATTTGATCATGGTGACGATGATTATAAATCATCTTGATCTGTTACTTAGGGATGTGATGCGTCAATCTTGTTAGACAACAGTGCAAGCATAAAGAGTGAAAAGGATGCTGCTAGCAACAGTAACTTCGTTCGGGAGTACGATGTCGTCGACAACATCAAAACTGCCGTCGAAAATTCATGCCCTGGTGTTGTCTCTTGCGCTGATATTCTTGCTCTTGCTGCTCAAGCTTCTATTTCTTTGGTATTAATTTTAGATCAAGAGATTGAACATCATGTGTGTGTGTGTGTATGTTTTTACTGTTTTTATTTATGTTCATTATGATGACCTCATTTATTTGCAGTCAGGAGGTCCATCATGGAGTGTACTATTGGGAAGAAGAGACAGTTTAACAGCAAACCAAGCTGGAGTTGGTTCTGCAATTCCCTTGCCTATTGAAGGAATAAGCAACATTACTGCAAAATTTTCTGCAGTCGGTCTAACCAATAACGATCTCGTAACGTTATCGGGTAATTGACATTATACCATTAGTCGCTCGTTTTTTTTAACCGAGAACAACTAGCATTTGGATAGTCAGTGCAAACCACTTGAAAATAACTATGAAATTTTAGAATTGAAGTCTTGACCTCGGACAAACTATCGCCTAGTGGTTTTGTAACTCCCGGCTCGAGTGGGCGGATTAGCTCAAAGTGTACCAAATGTTTCTAGTGCGGAGAACAAGCTCTAACAGGTTTAGTCGCTCAAACACATATGAGAAAGAAGATCGATTCTTATGTCTCTTATTTAATTTTGCAGGAGCTCACACATTTGGTCGCTCACGATGTTTAGCATTCAGTAATCGTTTGTACGACTTCAATGGCACAGGAAACCCAGATCCAACACTAAACTCATCTTACTTGACTAATCTCCGACAAATATGCCCGCAAGGTGGGAGCAGAACTGCATTAGCGAACCTTGATCCAACCGCTCCGGATACTTTTGACAATAATTACTATGTTAATCTTCATAACAGTCGAGGCCTCCTCCAATCGGACCAACAACTGCTTTCAACAACAGATCCTGAAACGGTCTCGATTATCAACAGTTTTAGCAGTAACCAAACTGCTTTCTTCCTAAGTTTTGCTCAATCCATGATTAAATTGGGAAATATTAGCCCATTAACAGGAAGCAGTGGAGAGATTAGATCAGATTGTAAGAAAGCCAATGGAAGTTAAACCTATAAGGTTGTAGTAGAAAATAATCCCCCATCATGATAGCCTTCTTGTTGTTACAAGGTAAGGGTAAGGGGTGGGAGTATTCTAATAAAGGTTATCGGGGAGTACCCATTATCTTTGTCACTCTCAAATGTAATAAACATAATACTTGTTATAATAACATCTTTTTATTTTATAATAAAATATTATAATAAGTTTACACTAATCATTACATAGTACGTACAAGTTTCAATAGTGTTACGGATCTTAATGTTTTTTATTATACTTATCTCAAATATTGATTATATGAGGCATGTGGGGCCCATGATTTCATATCGATCATGTACATCCATCTCGAACGATTGCCAGACTGATCATCAAGATCCTCCATTTACAAGCAAGGTCCTCAAATCCTACTCCTTTAGCCCTTCTTTTTAACTATGCTTATACTTCATTGCAAATCTTGAATTTCAGCTGAATATTTTTAGTTTAGCTTATCCAAAAAAAAAAATAGTTGATAAATTGGCTTTGTGAAAGGCACCATCATCGTGACCAAAATTAGGGTTTTGTTCTTGTTTGGGGTTTTCGTCTATGCTACAAAGTTGAGGGTTTTAGTTTGGGTTTCTTTTCTTTTTTTGGAGATTAATTGAGTGATATTGATATGGGTCTGTTTAATCTGCAGCTGAGGATATTTGATTTGGCTTAATTTTCGTACTTTGTGAAAGAGTTGGCTACACTGAGTTGGGTTTATTGATAAAGTTAGGGTTTTGTCTCCTAGGTTTTTTAGATGGTGGGTAATTGAGATGTTCCTTTCTCGGTTGGTTGTTTAATGGTTTGGCAGTGGAGGGGAATTTCATGGGTTTGTTCAATTGTCTGAAACTAAGGGGTTCTGATCAGCATTGATACATTTTTGTGAGGAAATTGGGTGTTTGGCATGGGATAGTACAATATGGTAGTTTTATATTAAAGTAGTGAGTTGCACTCTTTTGAGAATGGACACAAAAATTGTGGGACTCACCTTTCTTTGTTAGTCCTCGATCGATCCTAGGGTGATGATTTGATTTCTTGATCAACGTTAATATTCTCTCTTTTTAATCAAAGGTTAAATAAATTGGGTCTACGCCAAGTACATTAATTTGTTGTCTAGCTATTCCAAATGTTGAGATAGACACGCACAATTTCATATGAATCATGTGGAGTTCACGATTTCACATTAATCATGTACGTCCATCTCAGTATTTAAGATAACCGACATAACAAAAAATTGGAATCGTTAACATTTTCGTTAGTCACTAAAAGTTTCATCCTTTAAATATTTTATATTTTGTATGGATTGTCAACTTGTGCTTAGGCTCCATCTATTTCAAAAGTTTGATGTAAAGAATCAACCACTTTTTACCAAACTCATACACGATTTCTAGAGACTAACTACTCCCGTTAATCTCATTGTCATTTTAATGTATATATATATAACAACCATATTGGCATATTCCAGTCTTTCTCTTGTTTTTTTTGTCCCTGTAATTGCGGGAAAATTAACTTTTTGTATAATGTGAACGCGCACACATTTTCAATGCTCCTACCATATGGTCAGAAAGGAAACTTATCCGCGTGCGGCTTAGTAACCCAAGTTTAGACGCGTATTGAATATTTAAAGTGTCAGTTTGTATGGTGTCCCGTGGAAAAGAAGAAGGTGTAATCCCATATATATATCTATGCTAATTGCTTAGTTAGAATCAACACTAAAGACAATTAGACTCACTTCAATCCTTTAGCTACTAATAATGATTCGTTATACCAGCAAATGCATATCTTTGGCTGTTGGAAGCCTTTTGTTAACACTAATCTTGTCGCTGCATCAGGGGAACTCCCAGTTAACTGCCAACTTCCATGCTACAACATGCCCAAATCTGTCTACCATTGTCAGCAATGCTGTTCAACAGGCTCTGCAGTCCGATAGCCGGATCGGGGCTAGCCTACTTCGCCTTCATTTCCATGATTGCTTTGTTAATGTAAGATCACCTGCGCTTAATCTCTCTCGCTCAGTGTTTTTTTGTCTTGTTTATTTGATCATGGTGAGATGATTGTAATTGATGTTGATCTGCTACTTTAGGGATGTGATGCTTCAATCTTATTAGACAGCAGTGGAAGCATACAGAGTGAAAAGAATGCTGCTCCCAACACTAACTCCGTTAGGGGCTTCGGCGTCGTCGACAACATCAAAACTGCTGTTGAAAATTCATGCCCTGGTGTTGTCTCTTGCGCTGACATTCTTGCCCTTGCTGCTCAAGCTTCTGTTTCTTTGGTATTTTACTATTTAGCTCAAGAGATTCTACATGATCATGTCTATGCCTTTAGAGTGTGGTTGGACTCTGGATCGAGTGATTTGAGGGGACGGAAAAAGAGAATGAAAAATGAGTTTATTCTCAATTCTCTTGTTTGGATGGTTTAGAAAAAATAAAGCGATGGATTTGAAGAGAAGAGATGGCTAAATTAAATTACCTATTTTACCCTTACACATAGTGTATAAGGATAGATTAGTAAATTAAATTAATTTTTTATTTTATTTTCTCTTAACATGGTTATTCAAATGAAAAATAACAAAAAAAAAATTATCTATCCGAAAATGAGAAATGGAAAAATATTATTGTACATTCCATTATCTATCCAAAAATGAGTTTCTCTTCCCTCAATCCAAACACACTGTTATTGTTTCTTTTCTTCTTCTTTTTTGTTCGTTACTAATTTACTTGCAGTCAGGAGGTCCATCATGGAGTGTACTATTGGGAAGAAGAGATAGTTTAACAGCAAACCAAGGAGGAGCCAATACTTCAATTCCCACCCCTTTTGAAAGCTTAAGCAACATTACTGCCAAGTTTGCTGCAGTCGGTCTGAACACTAACGATCTGGTCGCTTTATCCGGTAATTGACATTACACTGCTAGTCGCTCAAACACGTTTGAGATTATAAACATTTATCTGTGTAATCCCACATATATAAGCAAAAGTTCAGTTTCTCTTACACATGTAACAAATTTTCTAGCCCTAAGTAATTATGATACGGCTATGGAGAACAAATATGTGTGGGTCTTTGACCCATAATAGATAATATCATTTTGATGTGCTTGAGCTAGATTTTCTAATACGATCTTTAAATGTCTCGATTAATTTTGCAGGAGCTCACACATTTGGTCGCGCACAATGTCTAACATTCAGGACTCGTTTGTACAACTTCAGTGGCACAGGCAACCCAGATCCAACACTAAATTCGTCTTACTTGACTACTCTCCGACAAATATGCCCGCAAGGTGGGAACGTAACCGTGTTAACGAACTTTGATCCAACCACTCCGGATAATTTTGACAATAATTACTATGTCAATCTTCAAAACAATCGAGGCCTCCTCCAATCGGACCAACAACTGTTTTCAACAACAGGTGCTGCAACAGTCTCGATTGTCAACAGTTTTAGCAGTAACCAAACTGCTTTCTTCCTAAGTTTCGCTCAATCCATGATTAATATGGGAAATATTAGCCCATTAACAGGGAGCAGCGGAGAGATTAGATCAGATTGTAAGAAAGTCAACGGAAGTTAACTCTATAATAAGGTTGTAGTAGAAGATTAATCCTCATCATGATCGCCTTGTAAGAGAAAATTAAACTACTTTTGCCAACAGCTCATTGTGTACTTTGTTGTACTAAGAGCAACCACAATGAGTTGTTTTTATTACTTTTATAATAAAATGTTATAATAAGTTTACATTAATCACTAGATACAAGTTATAAAAGTTATCGTTACTGTTTGGTGAAATTTATAGGTGATGTTAGTTTTAAATTGTGTTTGTAATTTTAATTTCTTATGGATAGTTGTAATAAGATCTTTTTATTTTCGTAATCAAATGCTATAATAAGTTTACATACGAGCTGTGAAAGGTTTGTGAAATTCATCACTAGCTTATAAACTATTAGGTGTTTGGTCAAATTGATTGCTGGAATTAGTTTTAAATTGTGAAAATTTGTTTGTAATTTTTTAATTTCTTGTAGATATTTATAAGTTGTAACTATAGATATAAAATATAAACTTTTAAGTATAATTTATTATGAGTATCAGTATAATTTGTTATTATTAAATTTATTTTTAATTATAAATGACTGATATTTTATTATAAATAAAATTCGTGAGCCGTCCAATTGAATTTCTATCACAAATTAGGAATTAAAATCACAGTAACCGTTGGATTAACAATCTTGACGGCGGAACGATTGATTATTAATGTCTAACCATTTGGGGCCGAGCAATGTGTGGCCCAGTGCGACTGGGCCTAACCATCTTGTAGAAGTGACGCGTTTCACCTATGCGGCCCACCATTTTGTCGATCTTTAATCTGAACCGTCCAATTTCTATCACAAATTAGGAATTAAAATTAAACTATAATGCGGGACACATTAACCGTTGGATTAAGAATCTTGACGATCAGACAGGATCAGTTGATTAGGAAGTAACACATTTGATTATTTCTCTGTCTCCCTGGTATGCGATGAGGGTATGAGGCTGGATTGATTTTCACAATCAACACACGCGCATCTCGCATACTCTCTCCGGACGGGATAGCTACCGCTTATCAACGGGGAGGACCATACATGGCGAGTAAACTCGGAGCCAACTCGACTCTGAGTCTCGAACGATTCGCTTGCTGATCATCAAGATCCTCCCTTGACAAGCAAGGTCCTCAAATCCTACTCCTCCAGCTCTTCTTTTAAACAATACTTTGCTTATACTTCATTGCAAATCTCAAATTTTAGCTGAATATCTTTAATTGATAAATTGGCTTTGCGAAAGGCACCATCATGGTGACCAAAACTAGGGTTTGTTCTTGTTTGGGGTTTTCGTCTATGCTACAGAGTTGAGGGTTTTAGTTTGGGTTACGTTTGATTCGAGATTAATTAAGTTATATTGATATGGGTCTGTCTAATTTGCAGCTGAGGATCATTGATTTGGCTTAATTTCGTACTTCGTGAAAGAGTTGGCTTTATTGAATTCAATGATAAAGTTAGGGTTTTTTTACCTAGGTTCTTTAGATGGTGGGTAATTGAGATGTTCCTTTCTCTGCTGGTTGTTTGATGGTTTGGAAGTGAAGGGGAATTTCATGAGTTTGTTCAATAGTCTGAAACTAAGGGGTTCTGATCTGCATTGATTCAATTTTGTGAGGAAATTGGGTGTTTGACTTGGGATTATACAATATGGCTGAGGCTGAGGAGTCATCTGATACAATGAACCTTGATTTGAATCTGGGTCCTGGACCTGAGGCTGGCTCAGGATCAATACCTGGTGATGCTGTGAATCTTGATGATTGGGTTGGTCAACCCTTTAATAGAATTAGAGAGGCTGTTAGGCGTAGAGCTCGACAGCGGGGGCGATGGCGCCATGTCCGAATGTCACCTGAAGCGCAAAACCTGTCAATAGAATTGAATCAATTGATAGGTAATTCTGGCAATGTGACCACATTACATGCAGGTGAGGGCAGTGTTGCTGCTGAGGAAAGAACAACTGAGGTGCCAAAAACGTGCGAAACCAACAATGGGTTCTTGGAAGATGAGGTTTCGGAGAAAAAGGATGATGTTGAAAAGGGTGTTGGAAATGACGGGAGCTTTTTTGATTGCAATATATGTTTGGATTTGTCTAAGGATCCCGTTGTAACTTGTTGTGGGCACTTGTTCTGTTGGCCGTGCCTTTATCGGTGGCTACATGTGCATTCGTATGCGAAGGAGTGTCCTGTCTGCAAGGGAGAGGTGACCATGAAGAATGTTACCCCAATATATGGTCGAGGGAGCAATAATCATACCGTTGAGCCAGAGCAGGATCCAAGTCTTAAAGTTCCTCTTAGGCCCCATGCAAGACGAGTTGAGAGTTTGAGGCAAACCATTCAGAGGAATCCTTTTGGTTTCCCAGTGGAGGAGATGATTCGGCGACTTGGAAGTCGATTTGACCTTGCAAGGGATTTGACTCCTCCACAGGATCCCAACAATACCCGCGAAACTGCAGAACGAACTAATTCCTTGCTCAACAGGTTTTTGACTTCTAGAGGGATGCGTACAGAACAAAGTCCTGCTGCCCCACCTGAGGAAGTAGGAGATTTAATACAGAGCAGCTCAAGTGTACCTGAGGCAGGGCAACCTTCACGCCTTCAGTCTTTGTTACGTCGAAGAAGCCAATCACAGTTGCGAAGAGCTACAACAGTCTCATCTTTGTCCAATGCTTTGAACTCTGCTGAAAGTTTGGTTGAAGCTTATTTTCGAAGCAATGCTGTTGATAGACATCAGGAGCAGCCTCAACCAGTTGATGACAGAGATTCCTTCTCAAGCATAGCTGCTGTTATAAACTCCGAGAGTCAAATTGACACCGCAATGGAAATCGACTCTTTGGTAACCCTTTCGACTTCATCGTCTAGAAGAAGAAATGAAGCTTCAAGGATTTCAGATGTGGACAGTGGGGATTCTCGTGCTCCTCGAAGGAGACGGTTGAACTAGCAAGAATCTGTCTAAATAATTTTCATTCTAGTATAATCCAACACCCCCTACCCAAAGTATGTAGCATTTGAATAACAGGCGGATGCCTCAGTATGTATTCATATATTTATTGGGGCGATTTACAAGTTTAAAGCTTTTCTGTAGACTACATAGTTTTAAGTATCACCATCCTCATATAGGTCTAGATTTGTATCTTGTATTGATGATCCACTATCTCCTCTGTTGGCTACATTGCTCTGACTTTCTCATAGAGGTGTTAAGTACGGTCGATTTCTTTTTACATAAATTTAACAAATCAATCGGTCAAATTTAAGTAAATTTTTTTAAAAATAACAGATCACTTGATCAGTTTAGTGGTCAGTTCGATTTCTATAGACTTTTTAACACCCATCAGTCATTTAAGTAATTCATCTTATCCCTTGATTGATATAAGTGTAGAGGTTCAAAAAAATCTGATAATTGAATGAGATAATGACATGTCAATCACTAAGATGACTGAGCGGGGATTCCTATCACTCATGTTCAAAATAAAGTCCAGTTTTGGTCTGATACTTGTTGTGACATAACAAGTTTGGTCTAAAGGCCGTCCAACAGGCCCGTTGAAAAAGCTTAAGGGGAAAGCCTCTAGGCCCAAATGAGAGATTAATTGAGCCATACAGAAATCCAACCCAATATAGGCCCGGCCCATCAACTGTAGTTGTAAGTGAATCGATTATCTCAATCATCAAAGTAACTAGGATGCTAACCATCCCAAGCATCCTAAGGTGCATGAAATCATAAGCATGATTGATGATGTTGGTGATTATGATTATATGATAAATGAAAGAAAAAGCATGACAAATGGTGCAATGATTGTGTCTGAGATAGGGAACAGGGATTCTTCTATTTTTCCATTCCATTACATTACTTTTAACCTAATCTATCTTTTCCTTCAGCATGCATGCTTTTAGTCTTTCTAATCATAAACTAATTAACAACTTAATTTGTCTATAAAGCAAATGCTTTTTGGCCTACTTTTATAACAGTTCAATTGCTACTAAACATCCCCCCCCCCCCCGCCCCCCCGCGTCAATCATGCTTAATTATTTGTTATTAACTAATCAATTTTAGGCTAGTTCAATCAATGATTAACTTAAACACAAAGTTGGAAGACTCATGATTTCCAATTTTAGGTATGGTTTTGCAATGAGCGATACAAGTTAATGAAATCATTGTGTTGTATAAGCTCATAGCAGTTATGATGATATATATATATAATAAACTAAATTCAAAAAAATAAAACAATTATTCTCGTATAGAGGAAAAGAAATGGTGAGGGTGACTTACATGAAAAGAAACAAGACATAACCCCACGTACTCTACTACTTCACAGGCTGACAATTAAAGCACCTCCACACAAACTCATTATTGCCAAAATTGACTGGTCCTCATGGGATGGGCCAGGCCTGGGGCCGTAGACTTGTAGTTAAGATTTAGGGTAATAATTTTAAAAAATAATTATGAATGTGTTTTTATTCGATTTACGAATTCAATCATATATTTTTATCCCGAACAAAAATTATATTGAAACTAGGTGCGAAACCCACGCTTTGTGCGGTCTGTGATAAAGAACTTCACTATCTCATATTAATCAACTAACATATACTGAGGAATTTGAGAAAGATCAATAAGTAAGACCAATAATGAATGGAAAGAAAGACATACCAAAGAAAATTAAGTGAAATATAAAATAGTATACAATAGGGATCACAAAGAAAAAATCACACCCAAAAAATAAATTCTATAAATCCTCATCTAAATGAACAATAATTTGTTCAATCTTCCCCATTACTCTGGCAGACACAATAATTCTATAAACCCTCGTTTACATGAGCCTCCTAGTAATATCATCTTCAATCATCACTGACCTGACAGTCCAAAAGAACAATATCAAGCATTATCAACTCGTCCGACTTCAGCTTTATCGACTCAGCCCCTCAACCTGTTTTTTAACCCCCTTCTCCGATGACATCTCTTCTGCTACCGTTGAATCCAGTTGCTTCATCTCTGATCGGCAACATGCACCCATCAATCCTCTGCTTGAATACAGAACAAAAGGCAAAAGAGGGACCTCAATCGCATAGATCCCAAGCGTCGTGTCACAAAGCTAATTCGAAACGATGATAATGATAAACCATATATAACTTTTCTGAGTCCCTTAATACTAATTACTAACGATAACTTTTCAATAAACTCACAATAATAGTTTGTACAAAATTAATTCTCATACATTTTAAAGCAAATTCCACTAACACCTCTTAGTGGGAATGCAAGCCGTTAAGTGTGAACAACAGTTAAGATAAATTTAATATGATTTTATTTTATTTAAAACAATAAATAAATAAACGTATGCAAGCCGTTAAGTGTGAACGACAGTTAAAGATAAATTTAATATGATTTAATTTGATTTAAAACAATAAATAAATAAACGTTATTTGTGTATGTATTTAAAACTTGATTTTTATTTAGTCTAATCTTTACCATAAATCCAAGTGGCAATCATAGAATTAATTTAGGAGCTGATGTGGCAGCATCAAAATCATTTATTTATTCAGTAATCATATTATGTATATGATGAAAAAGACGAGAAAATTATGTACCATTAATATGAACCTGAAACATTACATATTTATCTTGTGATAAATTTATTCTTTTACTTGTGAAAAAAAACAAATAGTCGGAATCGTTAACCCGATGAAAACACATTTATAATTTAAAAAATAAATAAAAAATTTATTGGCCCCTAAATCACAGCTTTTCTACAGCAGACACGGACACCCATCATCATGAGCCACAGTCTTCATTGCTCATGATATTTCAACAGTGCTTATGTAGAAGTAGTCACAACCAACACTGACCGTCTGATTTCTCTCTCTCTCTCTTTTTCAATCTAGATTTGGATTTTAATGGCCAGAAAATTAGGCCCAACTACTAGCAGTGGTATACTGTAAAGCGATCCAAATACAATCACTTCCCAATAATTTTTGATGGGCTTGTGGTACAATACAAACAAGGCCCACATAAAGAACTAATGTACAAATGATTGCCGCTGTAAATGTAATATAATTGTCTTCTTAGGACACGACACCCTGCCCCATACAACCCTCTTCCTATCATAACTCCACTCACGCGTCACTCACGTGACTATTGCCTTGTTTGCCTAGGACATTAATTAATTACTGCCACTGTAACATCATGATTCCTAAACTTCTCCATCACAATTCGTGGCGACGAATATTACAACAAAATTCCCCACAAATTATGCCCATTTTTCAGGGTAATGAAACTCCATCATTATATATTTTCAATTTGATGTTTGATTTCAAACTTACCAAGTTTTGAATAGACCACAAATAATCCATTAATTAGGTATTAACAACTATGCTTTGTCCAATCAATTGACAATAATTAACATATTCCTCATTACAAGAAATAATTAAGCTTGACCAAATCACTTAATTAAACGATCCATTCCAATGGTGAGATACTAAATTGTGAGCCCACTTGAATGATAACTTAGTTTGTGAATATTTTCAAGACTAAATTATATGGATTCAGGAACTCTTAATTTCGATTTTCATTATGAATAATATTATTGTGGCTCACGTTGGATTTTGACTCAATATACTTTGTCATCGGGTGAAAAAAAATTATACTCGCATTTCTAATAATCCGTGTTTAGACTTAAAGAATAAAATTATGTGGTGTGATTGTTGATTACGAAAAAAATTAGATTGTGCAATGTAGAAAAAGTAGCAAGTATTTTGCTTGGTCCCACCTAATAATTTAGTCATATCTTTCAAGCTTATCATTAAAGCCTGCATGACTTCAATTATTGCAATGATCCCAAAAGCATGACATATCTGACCTATTCACGTCCACCTCCCTAGCAACCCACGCGCACCTAGACCTAGTGACAAAAAAAATGGATTTTAGATAGATTGTATTCGGATAACATCACGTGTTTATTAAATATTTACATATTCACACTTTAAATTAGATTAGATTTCGGATATACTTATTGATCAAATCCGGATTGATTTAAATGTAGACAAGTAAATCGAACAATAACTTAATTCGAGTGAGAATCTAGAAAATTAAATTAGACAAGATTAATGTGTTCGAACATGGATCCGATTTTAAATTTGATAAAATTTTTATGTTTAAATTCAGATTTCAGGTATATAACTTATATTCGAACGTAACTTAATCTGAATCGCAACCAATAACCCCAAATTCAGAGATCATTGGATTCCCATTTGTGGTCTTCAATCTAGTTTTTCTTTTAAAGTGCTCAAAAGACACGAAAGAGTACTCGGGTGGCAGGGGTCTGCTGTAGTAAAAACTACAGCAGATCCCACTGTAGGTAATTTGGGTAGCAAAAAATTTTTATTTTATTTTAAAAAAATTATAGATGTGTAGTTTATGATCTAACGAATCCAACGATATATTTTTTGTTCGAAACAAAAATCAAATTCATCTTGATCCAGACACCGAATGTTTTGTGTTTATATCCGACGGTCTAAAATTGTTAAGCATTTTTCATATAGCATATGATTTTTGTTTTGAACAAAAAATATATCGTTGGATTCGTTAGATCATAAACTACACATTTATAATTTTTTCAAAATAAAATAAAATTTTTTTTCATCCCAAATTGTTATTACAGCGGGGCCTGCTGTAATTTTTTTACAGCAGAGCCCCGGCACCCAAGAGTACTCTCCTTTAATTAAACACAAATCAACTTTTATTGGACAAATTAAAAGATGGTCTCTTTGTCTGCTCAGCATAACATAATTAACCCAAAAGCCCAATTGGCTATCTCGGTCAAATCTCGTGTTCCTCTGACCAATCATTCGATTTCCTTTCATTCTTTATTTTCCCAATGTTTTTCTCTGTTCAACCATCACGCTTTGCTTCTTTTTTCTCTTCTACAAAAAGACTCCTTTGGGTTGATAGCTCCATCCAATTGGATACCGACACGTACAAAACTGTCGTTCTGTTACCTAGTCAGCAGTCAATAGCGGCCGAGTAGGGTCATCTCCACTTCAATAAAACACAAAAACGACAGTGCATTACCATTATATAGTTATGTTCGTTAACAATCACATTAATGACAAATCAAAAACATCTCAACAACAGCAATTGATATCTTAGTTATCTTTTTTTTTTTTTTGAAACAAAGGTTTGGATGGAAAGGGACAGGATTCGAACTCACGATTTAATAGGTGGGTGATCCCTTACATGCAATGTGATTGTCGTTCAACTAATGACTCACTTGCGATATTTCAGTTATCTTAACTGTTGAACTGGACGAACATGATCCAAATGAATTCCACATGACACACATAAAATCGTATACGTACAACCCAACAATTGGTATTCCATCTGTTTGGATCTCTATTATTACTGATCACATTAATCATGTTCATATCCAACCATAATTAGGATGAAGACTGTTATGATTACAATTATAACCATTACAGTCAATGAATGAACATGGACATTGTACTATTATGATGTTGTCGCCCTAACTAGTTGTTTTAATAACATCAATTATTCGTTCAAAATTAATTACAACCTAATTATCTCATCATGTTAACGTCAAGCTAAAGATATTTCATTCAAAGCCCTGTGTTGAAGGGCATGATTAGATGGGGCAGTCATGGGTCAAACGGTGTAACGTGTTGGGGTCGTTTGATCTGTTTTTTTTTTTCTTCAGCAAATTGGTTTTTACCGGTTAGTAAATTGATCTCATTTTTCAATCAACCGATGATGTCATTTGACCAGAAAGACGCACAAGTGACTTAGGCTTGCAAATTTTAAAAAATTACGAAGGATTTGAAAACTTGTCATAATTTGAAAATTTTGAAAGGAATGAGAAGGAAGAACGGGGTGAGAAATAGAAGAAGGAGATGAGAGAAAAAGTGTTTGACCCAATTTATTTGAGGTATTGTTTACATTTCAGAACCCTACACACTCCTCGCACTTGTGAGTTCAAATATACAAGACTCAACAAGTGGACTATGCGAAAGGTCATTGGAATCGAATATATGCTCCGATATCATGTTATAATTTGAAGAATTTGAGACAAATAAAATACTCAAGTGAGTGAGGTTTGATCAAATTCACGTGAGATATTATTCATACATGAATTCCAAAATTCACACGACTTTATTTTGTCATTAAAAATGTTAATGTTACGCTAATACTTATAAACCATATCGTTAATTTATGTAGGATTTTTACGAGTGGTAATAGATCTTCTTAGAAAATTAAAGTCATAAAATCTCTCAATAGTCATTTCAAATCATAACAAAATCTCTCATTTTTCTCTCTCTTCGTGTGAACCGTTGTATATTTATATGTATTCACGTGGGTTTGTCAACCTAGATTTGTCGGTCAATCTTTATTCTCTGAAAAAACAAATACTACTAAGAAAGAAGAATTGTTTTTTATAATAATAATATTTTTATGTACGATTTTACATTAAAAAGAGCGGATATGGTTTCTTTTTAAAGTTTCAGGTTCTCTTCCTCAAACAACCAACCCATTCAAAGTCCTTGTATACTTTTTCTGTTGTTTCTCTGCTTGTGCTCTCAATGGAGCTAGCTTTGAGCTTGGGAGATCCCTCAAAGCCATTCAAATTCATTGACAAAAACCCCACCATGTCGACTAGTAGAGATCTGGGCTTTTGCATTGGCTTGAGGACCGGTTCACCTGCTCAAGAAGTTACACAAGAGAGAAGAGTCTCTTCAGATCCACCGCTTCAGCTCGATCTATTACCTTTCTCTCCAGTTCCCCGCCCAACCCCTCCTTCACAGCTCCGATTCCCCTGGCTCGCCGATGGACCTGGCAACCGGTTCCCGGGTGGAGTAACAGAGGAGGTAGACGAAGGGGCGTCTTTGTCGTCTCCGAATAGTACAACGTCGTCGTTTCAGATGGATTTTGGAATCGGAAGAAGCAAGAGAGATTTTGATTTGGAGGTTGAGAACGAGAGAACTGGTTCGAAAACGAGTGATGATGAAGATAACGGGTTGACCCGGAAGAAACTTAGGCTTTCCAAAGAACAATCTGCTTTTCTCGAAGAAAGTTTCAAAGAACACAATACTCTCAACCCAGTAAGTGATTTTATCTGGGTTTTTTTTTATAACTTAATTTTCAAAAATTTTTGTTTATATTTAAGGTTTAATTTGTCTAAATTATTTCACAGAAGCAGAAGCTTGGTTTGGCCAAACAGTTAAATCTTCGTCCGCGACAAGTGGAAGTTTGGTTCCAAAACAGAAGAGCCAGGTATTTCATTTTTCTACATCTAGTAATTATTTAGTGTGGATGCTTTTTTATATCCAAGGTATATATTATCGTTCCGGGTAGCTCTATGTACGTTTATACTCTCCCCTCACGATTATATTTTAGAAAATTATTTCTCATCCTCCACTTGAACCCATAACATCCCTTTAGTTGGATATTCATTTTTTTCAAACTAAAGAGATTATGGATTCGAGTGGAGAGATAGGACAATTTCTTAGAGATACTTCGTAGCGGACAATTGATGCGTAAATCGCATGCACATTTGGATTTGTTATTGATTGATTGATTTTGGGTTTGTAGGACGAAGTTGAAGCAGACAGAGGTAGACTGTGAATATTTAAAGAGATGTTGCGAAACGCTGACAGAAGAGAACAGGAGGTTACAAAAGGAACTTCAAGAACTAAGAGCCTTGAAATCTTCTCAATCTTTCTATATGCAACTTCCTGCCACCACCCTCACCATGTGCCCCTCTTGTGAGCGAGTCGCCACCTCCACCTCCTCTTCCGCCGCCACTACTACCGCCACCACCTCTTCGGCGTTATCCCTATCCAAACCTAGGTCCTATCCATTCCCTCATGGTTCAATCCACATGTCTCAGGTCCAGGCCCACCAAGCTACTTCGTGAGATATTATTCTGCTCCCAATTTTTTTTTGTAGGTGTGGGGTTTGTGAGACATGATTTGTTTAATCTTTTTTGTCTTCTTGCCAATGGATCCTTGATTAGATGACAAGGATCCAAAGAGTATGATGATGATGATACATTAATTTGTTGATTAATGAAAATTTTATCGAAAACGATTTTGTGTGGTTATTATGTCTTCTCAGCATGCTTGCCCTTTAGACAATCCATTATATCTAGACTAGTGCCGGGTGAGGCAAACACAACCACATACAGATTAGTTGGGTCGAGATCTAACACAAACCATTTGGAAATACTGATATTAACTTAGAATCGAACTCCTTTGGATGAGATTCTTTATACCCTGAATCGATCCGGAGTGAATGGGTGATACAATAGTTTGTATATACAGACTTGTTTTGACTCAGTTTACGAGTCTAATGGTGTATTTTTGTACCAAACAAAAATCAAATTCATCTAAAGAGAGACAAAGAATGTTTTGCGTTTATATGTAACAGTCCAAAATTTCATGTTTTTTTGATAACTCAATTTGATTTTTGTTTAAGACAAAAAAATATCTATTAGACTCATAAACTCAATCAAAACACAGATATAACCTTTTTTTTAAAATATTGGTCATGTAGTTTAACTACAGCAGCACTACAGCCGACCCCAGCTACTCCTCTTGTACCCTTCCAAATCGGTTCATCTTCAAACTTCTGGATCTTCTGGTTTCGAACTCACTTCGGCTCTACTTGCGTATTGATGATTGGTCTCATCAATCAAGTAATCCACATGACAATCTTTATGGGGCCTTGTTGAAATATCAAAATGGGCCATATGGGTGTCTGGCCCATTGCTTGCGTGGCCTTGACACTTGTTTGAAGCAACGAAATTGGGTTGTGGCACAACTTCTGTTAGGCCCATAACTTGATTCGTTGGAGGCCCATAATTCGTTGTTGAGTAATTGTTTTGCACTTTTGCTTTTGCTTTTTCCGTGAATATTGTGATTTTGGTTACGACCATTAGATCACACGCATAGAAAAGTCTAATTTATTTTCTCTAAAGTCTATTTTCCACCATATAAAGACAAATCATGCTTATCAAAAAAAAAAAGAAGAAGACAAATCATGAAAAGTAATAGAATACCATGGATTACACAATTACTTGGAACGAATAATATTTCTCGCTAGTAAGTTTGCGCAATTCGAACTTGTTTATCGACACCATATAAATTTATACTTTATAAATCCAATATCAATAATTAACCTAAACTCGACCAGGTTCATGCGTATAGAAATTTCTTATCTTACGATAGAATAAATTGGGCCAAAGTCCAGCAAGTGGTCACAATGATATTACTCTTAACGGGAATCGAACTCAAGACATGTTCATATGGTTTAGCCTCAGAGAGATTCATCAACTAGGCTATCACCCATGTGATTGCAATTCGAATACTTGCATTCGTGCACAAACAATGAAGTGATTAACCTACTCTTGAAACTAGAATGAACCATTAATTCATAATCCTTATCAACATAAGAACACACCCACGTAACGTAATGAAGAGTCAAAACCATATCCCAATCAAATCACGAGCATCAGTTGACCATGTAATATTTCATATATATCTTACCACATATGCCAAAATTGGCAGATAATTATCTATTGTCATTAAATAGTCAATCATCCATCAATTCAAATAACTCATAGCTAGCTTACCTTATATATAAAGCAATGTGTTGATCATTATAATATATGATATAGAGAGCACTTGAAATCATGAGCATCTCCAGCACCAATATCCTTCAACCCATAATTTGCTTACTCTACCAATTAATCTTCTCATCATCAATGGCAGAAGAAAAACAAAAACCCTCTTCTAATGGCGATTTTGTGTTTGTTAACAGTGACGGGACTCAAGTCCTGACCAATGATCCTTATCAATGTCCAAAATGCAAGGATTTCTTTGCTACATCTGAATCACATAAAGATCATATTTGGAGTCACTTTGATGAGTGGGCTTCAAAGGAGAATAAGATGAATAATGTTTCAGATTCATCATCATCCGTCCAGCTGAAACTCGAGCCGGTGCCAGAGGAGGAAGATAAACAGGGAGATTCTGGTTCTGCTGTGGGGGAGGGGGAGGGGGAGGAGGAGGACTGGACTTTTGTCTTTTGATGATATTAAGGATTAAATGTGTTTTTCTTCAGTCTTTTGATGATATTAAGGACTCGAGTCGTTAGGCATGTTTTATTTATTTTAATTTTTTGTTTATGTTCTCTCTTTTTTCCTTCTATGTTCAAGTGATTTCTTATTTTTCGAAATATCTAAAATATCAACTGAACTTGTTTCCGGATTATCTTTTATTTTTTGGAAAATAAAAAAAAATAACACATGAAAAACAAACATAACGAATAGACCCTAATATAAACACGAATCATAAAAAAAAAAAAAAACCTTATCTAAACCAACTACCAATATTAATTATTTAATTTATAGGATAATGGGACAATCAAATAATGCATAGGAAGATAGGACTAAAAAATGGCATTTAAAACCCACACCTAACATTTTCAAATTCGAAATTCCCATATCACAAATTAAACAAACCAAAAAAAAAAAAAAAAACAAAAAAAAAAAAAGGTTCCGATCCAATAAACAAAACTCCCTAGATCCAGTTTTTCCTCCAGCCGACAACACAAAAAAACAAAGGAGAAAAGATGTCCTCCTGTTTCACTAGATTGACACGCGGCAATAGCTACCATTTACAAATTCAATAAGAAAAAGACCAAACTGCCAACACCCCCACACGTTATTTTGTATGTATTTTATCCCCTCGAGGTGACTCGATTGACAATCGATTGAGTTAGACATATACGTAATCAATGTTCGATTTCAATGCTCAATCATATCCGTACTCAATGTTCGATTTCAATGAGAAGCAAATTTCTCAATGGTATTTCATAAAAAAAAACACATTGACCGGAAGGTAAATCCGTAAAACAGCAAAACAAACCAATGACACCATCAACATGTATGACATACTTGCATTTATATTGCTTTGAGAAATCCATATATAAAATTTCCAGTGAACCAAGACTAATTACCATTAGAAAAGAAGAACAATAACCACAATTGACTATATTTTTATTCAAGAAAATAATATAAGCCCCAAATGGTTGTTTTGAGGGTAAAAGAATATATATATATATATGAAGCAAAGAAGAGACTCCTATCCTTTCTTGTACACATAAAACCAATAGATATACTACTCACAGATTGAGTAATCAAATAATACCCATCTCTTTTCATATGACTTTGTCTAGGAGGGAGGATCTTTCTTTCTTGGATGGTCTTCATGTTTGTCTGTTCATGGATTCTCAAAATTGAAACAAAAAACTGTACTGGGTGTACCTATGATTTTAATGCAAAGCACTATTAAATATGACTGAGGCCTCGTTCTTTATCTCCGTCGTTGTCCCTTCTGGTTTACTCTTACTAGGAGCTCAGCGTAAAGAATCTCATTCCACACATCAGGCACACCAGGAAGACACCAATGGCTGCAGTCCTGGTAATGCATTGGCGAAATCCTTTCCACCTCCGACAGGTTGTGCTTCCGATACATTGACGGATGACCATCCTTTCGGAAATCCGTCATTCGTGTAATGTTTTGGTAGATGACTCGTGTTTTCATATATTTAAGCACCTTCTCCAATACCAGCATCTTGGCCGGATAAGGGTTTAGATATTTTTCATTCTTGATTGGCTCGGTCTCATGGTCGCAAGAACCACCAGAATTCCACTGTCCACCGCTGCAAAGAGGAGAAGGTACATTTCAACAATCTTGTCAGTTGTAAAGCTCCAATAGCTCTGAATTCCATATACATCATGAAAAAAAAAAACAATTAACTTGGTTCATCAACAATCAAATTCATTTTACCTGAAATGGGCAGCAGAGTAACCCCTAAAGAAAACCATTGACTTCATGGGATTAATATTAGCATCAACCCATCTGGACCACGTCGTCAACGCCTTTCGAAATGCCTCGAGAACATTCAATTCTTCATATACATGGCTACCTTCTTGGTAATAATCTTTCCTGCACTTGTACAGCACACAACCTAAGTGGCCTTCCAACAACAGGATTTTCTATTCAAAGGACAAATCAATTATCATTCAAGAAAACAGCAAGTGATAATGGACAACTGGACATACCCTAAAGATGTTTTATCATGAGTCCACCAATGGCCAGTGTTGAAGATGATGATATCGGCACCTTTAAATTGATCAGAGGACCTGGTTACTAAATCAAGCCGAAGCGTCTCCTTCTTTGCCCCATTTTTGTCTTTGATTTCCCATTCTTGAACCAAGAAAGGAGATACAAAGAACTCTACAGTACAGTTGTAGTCCTATACCCACAAGAGATAAACAAATCAATTTCATTCCATTACGAAATTGTGTCGCGAATCGGTAGCAAAAGTAAATAATTACTACAACTTAACAGGACTAATAAATAACCTACTTCGAACATGAAAGAGTATGAAGCCTCCCCTCTGAATTGGTGTCTTCCATTAGCTTCAAAAACCTTGCTTTGATCCTTCACTGAGTTTCTAAGGATGCAAACTAGAGATTCCCACATATTCCTATTGATTGAATCACCCACAAAAACAAGTCGCTTTCCTCTTAACAGCTCCAGCATGTGAGCCCCATTGAACCTGAATATAAAATTCATCTAAACCCATTTGAGCAAACAACAATCCAGGTAATAAAATTGAAATCTAAAGATCAATTTGGATACAAACATCTAAGTTTCAATGAATCAATGCAATCCCAAGTTCACAGATCATCAAAAGGTTAAACAAAATTGGACCCAGAAAAACAATTGATCAAAACAGGAGACTCGATTAAGGAAGAATTGAAAAATTCAAAATTGCAAATAAAAGGGAAAGGAATGATCCAGAAATCAGACCTTGGTAAAGTGCATCCCTTTGGCTTCCATTTGTACTTCTGATAATTCTTATCCGGCCGGCCATTAATGATACAATTGAACTGTTCATCGATGAGCGAGCAAGAACCAGGTTTGTACAGAGGATAAGAATCGTCCATGACCCACTCTCCATCAAAGAAATTGCAATTCGTCAGAGATTGCACAACATTCTCCACCGACACCCCTGAATCAGTTCCATTTCTCTGCTTCGTTACCTGCTTCTGTGGTAACGAAGCAGAGGAATTCGATTTCAAGCCCTTCTCTGCTACTCCTTTCTCTCCATCTCCAGAATTCACACTTTGATTAGTCGAATTACCAGCTACAGGATCTTCTGGTGCTCCAACCACCGTTTGATTTGGATTCAAAACATCACCTTTACTAGGAACCTTTGTTGTTGTTTCCGTAGTTGTATTTGCACTGGGTGGCTCTTTATTCACACTTGAAGGGACTGCCGTCTGATTCTGCAAACCAGTAGCTTTATTTGATTTATCCGTCACTTGGGTATTGTTTTGTACAGTGGACAGTGCTGTATTTGCAGTGGAAGATGGAGGTACGGTCACACTAGATCTGGTTGTATTGGACTGTGGAGGAACATAAGAGAGAGGTACAGAAGAGGTATTTGTAGGTTCTTGAGGATCGAAAGTGTCGTTGGGAAAGAAATGAGAGAGAACAGAAGAAAAATGAGATCCATCCGAATCAGATTGTTTTGTGCTATTCGCACTAAAATCAGTACTGAAGATGTTGGAGAACCAAGGAGAAGAGGAATTAGTAGAAGGGTTGAAAGCCAAAAAGATGGTGAAACAAACGAAGGCAAACATGAACCCATAAAGAAAAGCCACAGTGGTTTTCTTAGGCTTGGAGAGAGAGAAGAGACTCTTGAGGTCTGAAAGGAAAGTCCCTCCATTGATGGAGAATTGCTTTGTGGCATTAGCCATGGAAGCAGAGAAATTGTTTCTCGATTTTGTCCCCAAACCCAGAAACAGTGGGGAGATAAATCAAGGAAATGATGAATCTAGCGATAGAGAGAGGAATTGTCTGTGCGGAGAGGAGTCCTTGTGAGTTTGACAGAGAGAAGGAGGAGAGAAAATGACTGAATGAGTTTCCTATGTGTGGACGAAGACGGATGTCAATAGGAAGAAGAGACCCTGTTGTTAAGAGTTATTCCGATAAAAGGCCGTGATTTAGAGGAAAATAGCAAAAATGCCACTGCTACTTTGGTCATGTGAGTTCGACAGGCATTGTAGCCATAAATGCTGCCACAAATGCTGCCACGTTGTGTGTTAGTATTTGGATTAATTAGTTTGTGCAACAAACATGGCCTTATAGTGTTACATTAATGATGTTGTTCCTTAATTGATGTAAGTGTAGAGGTTCATAAAATTTAATGATTGAATCAGAGAATGACATATTATTTAATGGGATGACTGGGATCTCTATCACTTCTGTTAAGAGAAATATATTTGAGATTGAAGTTTTGGAGCACAATAATTAGATTTGAGTGCTTTAGAAGTAATTATCTTTAATTAAATGAATTGTTTTGTTTTGTTTAGTCAATTTTGCATTGCTAATAAATACAAAATAACATGAGACGTTTGCTTACTCGTTAAACCTCTCATATGAGTCTAAACTCGTATTGTTAGACTTGCACATCTTATATACACCTAAACTCGGATTTTATTGATAAATCATATGAAGTTTGCATGACTACAAGGGTATTGTTATATTTGAAAATCAAGTTCATGGTTTTTCAAATCTATACGTTATGAACTCAAAAAAATTTACCATTAAACTATCACTCAAGCACTCTGGGATATGATTCCCTCTTGAAATCAATTGGTGATTAAATTATGGATACGACAAACAATTAAGAGATTTTTGTATCTCATCTACCAAAAAAATAGTCAATATTTATAAATACACAAATAGCGTACGGACGACGGGGGCAATATTTTGACCAATTGTAGAAGGGTTTGGTGAACGATTGAAAAATGTAAGGGTTGTATGTACGACTTTCTTTATCAATATTTATTCCAATTAAGTTTTCAACCATATTTAAATAAATGGTAATTACAAAACTAATATGGACACGTGCCATGTGGGGCTTGTCTAATTTTTTTTGTTCTAAATATATATATATAAAAGAATGGTGGTTGTGATTTATTTATATATGAACAAGTTTGCTTGATTATTTATTTATTTTTTTGACAAAGAAAATTTTCATTAAGCAACAAAAACATTACAAGGAATGGAAACGATGCCTCATGATCATATAACCTACATCTAGCGGCCAGCTATTATGCCAAAAATCCTTACCAATACCTTGCTTAGCCATTCTTGTCAAAAAATGAGCTACAGCATTACCGAATCTCATAACATGAGTACAACGAGTTATCCCATTGCTTTACAAAATGACCCATTCTATACTCAAAATAATCATCCCTTTGTAAGGCAGTGACAACATTGGTAGAGTCGACCTCAAGAACAAAATCCCGATATCCTTGCTTCCTCAAGGAATGAAGCGAACAATAAACAGCAATTAACTCAGCATAAGTTGATTATTTATCCACAAATATATCAGAGAAAAAAATGAAGGAAGTGGCTGAAAAGTAATATTGATGTTAGTCCTACAATTTTGTGGTACCCTTGAGATTCCACGCCAATGCAAGCCAATCATACATACGTTTCTCCGCTCCCAACTAGTTTAGTTTCAACTTTTAAAGAACTTTGCGCGTGGGGCCATCACTCTACTACCGTTCGTCTCAACACCTTAGATATCCACATCGACGGTGCAGATCTAATATGCACCCACTCAACGTATACAGTTGTAAAAGCACGGCAGACGGTGATCGCGATAGATGCAAGTATTAGAGCATCTACTACAACGTTAATAACAAAATTAAATAATCAAAATATTCATTTGATTATTGTTACAGTTTTAAATAAGTAATCATCAAATATTTTCAATCAAATTCTCTTTTACGGCCTGGCCTAACTGTCATTTTGCATCTTTTTTCTCATCTGACATCTGGGGGATCAATTTTTGCATCAAAAGAGAGGATTTATCATTTTTTGAAACATCGTTTGCTAATACATTGGAGGGCCTGAATTTGTTGTTTGGGAGAGCAAAATAACAAAAAGGACGTTTTGTCCTTCATCTGCATTTTTTCATTGGAGATGCTCTAACGCGTCGTAATTAGAAGGATTGCACAGGCAATGAACGGAGAGTTCAAGGTCATATATCATGAATTCGCTATTGGGGCCATCGCCAAATGTTGGAACCGAGTCTCTTTGTCGTGGGATATCTACTATCTTGTTCTCATAGAAAGGCCAAATATGTGTGTGTCTCGTTCGTTAGTCTCAATAGGAAACTCAATGATTTTGAAATACTCGATCGAAACATGTGTGTTCTTGGAACATGAGTGTGAGACTTGTACCCTTTTTTGGTTTGTCAATTCATTAATTTACAAGTTGCCTTGGGAAAAACGTACATGTAGATGTGGTCATATTTACAAGGCTACAAGAAAAAATGTTAACGTGACAAAGACCTTAAATTAATTAAATAAGCCGTATAGTACGGTAGAATTTGGCGTGGACTTCAATGGACTTGTGTGCAAACTATACATACACGAGTCAACACTTAAAAAATCTATTATTCTTTTGTTTGGATGGATAAAAGTCTATGATTATTTTGTGTCGGTGCTTAAATCAATCATAATAATTTGGTTTAATTAACTATATAGTGGAGTGCGTTCACATGGTCAATCCAATCGATTGATCATAAATTCATGTCCAAAAACCAAAAAATTCGATCGTATCTGACCGTTTACACTCTTATTGTTCACATAGCTCATTAATTATGGCTACGAGAGAATTGTTCGAGTCTAAAACTAATCAAAATTCTTTGTGGTCATAGGTAATAAATAGTTTTAAATTCAAACCGTCAGGCCCGCTAGCCCAAAAATTCCCCCTTAGGACATGGTAACTTGGGTCAAAACCCAACGCGTGGTCACAAGAATATTGATTTTCAATAAAAATCGAACTCATAACCTTTCGATTCCATACTACTTGACCTTAAAGAGATTCACCACTTCTTGTGTCCCACATCGTATGGCAATGCCGAGAGATGTGAGTTTATAAGTGTGAGCCCATTCTCACATGCATGAGGCTTTTTTCAAGGCTTAAGTGAGTTGGGCTCAACCCACTTGCTAGACTTATGAGAAATAAAGTCGCGCGGGCCCGATGTATCCATTGGAACTGACAAACCCAAAACGGATAATATCATGTATGTGAGTGGGGTGTGATTTCTAGCAAGACTGTCACTTTTAATTGGTGATAAGTACTCGAGAAAGACGTGAATGATGAAGCTCATTTATTTAATTAGTCAATATAACACACCAACCATATCCAATAATGCATGTTAGTAGGCCAAGTAGAAGAGCGGGAGCCCATGTATGGCCCATACCACACATATGTACACAACTCATCCAACTTTTCTCCACCGACTATAAACTACATACTATACACATCCTACCTCAGGCTTTGCAATAACAACACAATTTGCAAACTTAGATATATTTATCTATTTGAAAATTCTCAAGTGAGGGATCCCTCACTTTATTTAAAATAAGGGATTCATCTAATACCATTCATTATGTGTAAGTGTGGTCCCCACACTTGATGGAGCCCACGCATGAATGGTGTATGAATGGTGTTAGATGGATCCCGCACTTTAAATAAAGTGTGGGATCCCGCACTTGAGAATCCCTCTTTATCTATTAAGCCAATTCATTTCAATATATATCTATATATATATATATATAAATTTTTGGGCTCTTCCTTAATGAACGCCCACAAATATTTTCTTCTTCAAAAAAGTGAGCTTGGACCCCAAGAAAAATGAGAGGCTTGAGCCCATGGTTATTAACGAACGGCCTTTTGGGCTCATCACTACATATGTGGCCCCCCACGTCCTCTGCCCTCCTGTGAACGCCACTTCCAGCCTTCCTTTTTTTTGGATAAGATTGTTTTTTCTAAGGAATATAAATATAAAAAAAAAAATCGCGAAGCAAATTTTCACTTCAATCCCAAATCTGAACATTCGAAACCCATCATATGTGCTTTATATCCGACAATTTGATTGATTATCTCGATTTGCTTATATTTTCTTCTCTGTTATTTCAATTTTCAAGTGTACAAGGAGCGAGACAGGGGAGTTGAAGACTCTGGGAGACGAGAGAGTAAACACAGAATGTCTGTTATGGCGGCTGCCAATTCTCATATTTTCTCCAGAGAATTCTGTCACAAGGACCAACAGCAGCAGTTTTGGATTGGTGGGAGTTGTTTGTTATTACAAAAGAATGGTGGGTATATTTGGGTTGACCGTAGAAACAAAGACAGCATGAAGAAGATTGTGAAGAGGGATTGCAGAGCACAAGCCTTCTGGCCTGCTTCAAGGCCTGCTTTTATAGAGATGGAACCCATCAATGATTCTGATCATCTCGATCAGATTCTTCAGAGTGCTCAAGAGCTCTCACAACCCATAATCATTGACTGGTATGAACTGGTAATCTAATTGAATCTTGTTGTAGATTGGACTGATTTCTTTTTTTTAACTGATTGATGACACAGGATGGCTGCTTGGTGCCGCAAATGCATCTACTTGAAGCCTAAATTGGAAAAATTAGCAGCTGAATATGACCCCAAGTAAGACTTAGCCTCTCTGTCTAGTAAATAAATTGATGAGAATCCATCATAATATCTAGATTTTGTTAGGAAATATCAATGAACTCCATTGCCCAACCTTGACTATCATTATAATAATCATTATAAGATCCGTTTTTCCTAGTCTAAGCTCAACCCATCACAACCTCCAGGATCACGGTTTTAAAATGCGTTTTGTCTTAGAAACTAATGAGCTTATAACTTTTCTCAAAAAGAAGTGCTAATCTGTATTTTCTCTGTTTCTAAATAACAGATTTAAGTTCTATTATGTGGATGTTAACAAGGTACCACAAGCTCTAGTGAAGCGTGGGAACATCACTGTATGTATATGATATACTCTCTGTTTATTATGTACTATTAGATATGATAATAACTCTGTTCCCTCTTTGATGAGATCTGTTTTCTGGTTTTTCTTTTTCTTCAGAAAATGCCTACAATTCAGGTGCGTTAGCTTTTCAATTTTATGTTCAGCAGAAGTTAGAATGAAAGAAAATATAAAAGTTGTTCACTAACCAAATGCACAGAAAGTGTTTGAGAAAATGACCGAGTGTGTGCAATTGCATTGCAGCTATGGAAAGATGGAGAGATGAAAGCAGAAGTGATTGGAGGGCACAAGGCATGGCTTGTAATTGATGAAGTCAGAGAAATGATCCAAAAGTTTGTATGATAATGTATTGCTAGTTAAGAATATTTTCCCTTTTGTTCATGTTTATATTGTTATATATATAGGTTTCCTTGTTTTCAGCTGCAATCATGTCGACGTCCCATACAACATAGTAATCTCTGGTTAAGATGTAGAATTTTAAGGCTGCATTTTCTTTCCATCTCACACCACCAAACATGGCAAACCTGATGGTATTATGGAGGGGCACCAAACATCCTATTATTTCACATTCTATACGAAATGGGAGAAGAAAGGCATGCTTTAAGTTCATGACTTACACGACTTCTACGCTTATCAATGATGGTGTTGCCCTGGTGATAAGATACATGTGCTAGTCATGTTTTTCCATCGGGGATCAATACTCTCTACTCTTTAAAAATACGAGCTCACACATAGATTTTTTATGGGTTTGTCTGGCATGCCTAATTTGTTGATTACTATACAGACCCAATGAGTTTACCTAGTACGCACCAAAAGAGTAGTGGTTACCTAGTACACACCAAAAAGTAGTGGTTGTGGATCTCACCGTAAAAAAAAAAAAAACCACTTCTATGCTTGGGAGAATTGGAGTTGATATTTGCTACCTTATAATCTTCGATACAGGAAGAAATAGCAGTTATATTTGGTGGGTCAGGGACTTGCAAAGACAAATGGGCTCCCTATCAAGTGGCCTTTCAGGCTGATATCCAAACCAAGTAGGCCCATCATATGTGACCATAAGCTTAGCTCGGAAAACTTTAATCACACCCCACCTTTTACTAAAGACACCCCAATTTGAGTTGACCATCCCTTGTAAAACTGAGCTGACGGAGTGTCTTTAGTAAAAAGTGGGGTATGACTAAAGTTTTCCGCTTAGCTCGTTACCCGTCTATAAAATAGGCCCATGAATTGGACCTTGGGCTCACAACCCCTAAGGACAATAGTGAAATTAACCTACTAAACAATACATCAATTATTACATTCATTATTGGTTACAAGAACTATAATACGAAATATAATCAAATAATTAAAAAATATATATATATATATAATCAAATAATTTGGAACTATATAGATATTGAACTGTTCTAATACAATAAATTTTGCCACAACCACCATAGATGTTCAATGTCTAAAATTCACTAGTTCAGTACATAACATGTCAAGGAAAATTGTAAAAGAATTTCACCTTTCTTTCATTAATTTCTGTGCAGACAAAAACAAGTTCACCATTACACATTTCCTACTTTTCTCCATCAAAGAAGTACTTCAATATACAAACAAGTCCAACTACTAGACAAATCCGCCTCACCATACCAATGTGTTTCCCAAATACAATCCGCCGATCAAATAATGAGCCCCCCAAATGATGCAAAATAGATGGAACCTGCAGTGGTGTGTTGCTAATAGAAAGCCAGGAAAGAAATTAAAGATAACAGCTATAAACTGACAATTAGAGGTAAGTCAATATAAACTAACCTTCAAAGTTCATACCATTACTTTTGACTTCCCGCTCAACAGATTCAGCAATGAGCGGCTTAATACTCTGGAACCACAAGGGAGATCTTCCATGGGCTAATTCCTTACCGATGAACCATCTGAAAAGAGATGCTCCATAGAGGTAACAACAACCACCATATGCATGCTTTCTAGAGCATCCATCACAATAATGATCGATTCGGCCATCAAAATATTGACCATTCCCACAGCACGAGTGGTAGAATAGACCACATAGGTGATCCAAGAGCAGCAACCACAACCTCTCATTTCTTAACTACACAGCAATTTACGAAACTGATGCTATGGACCCAAGCAAGTAATACAACCTGCATATCTTATGTTGGCGTTCAGACAGATAGGGGGTGGGGGAAATACTTCCTTATATTTAGCAAACCGCTGTAAACAAATTCATTTAACTCTAATCCTAAAAAAATGTTGAAAATGGACTCTCTGAAAGCCCACATCAATCTATGTATGGTCTCTACAACATTCATAATAATAACCCAAATGGTAAACTCAGAATAAAACATGTAGAAACTAGAAAGCATAGTGTCATTCGCTTTATGGAGCCCAAATTGTCACTAGGCTTGCTTCACTGGTCTCTACTCAATCCATATGATGGCTTGGGAGAATGAAGTTCCACATAAAGACAATTCATTGTTTACCACCCCACATCGGTATCCCTAACACTTTGTAAGGCAACTCATCCAAATATAGATTTGTTTAGGGTAAGGAAGAATTTGTAAATTAAAAGAGGTGTACAAAAGAAACAGAATCAGATGGAAAAATAGCTCATAGCATGTATTGTTGATCATCTAGACTATGGTACAACTATACAAGCTCAAAATCAACAGCTTGGAACAGCCGTGAGAAAACAGAAACTTATCAATTGAACTGTTAGAATCAACAAATGTACAACATTATGGTTAACACTTAACACCCCACTTTAACACCAAAATACCTTCAACTCACTGCAAACTTCAGGCAAGCAATCACAAATGGGCAAACAACATCTGAAACAGTAAAATACAGAAGTCAGAAAATCTGCAAGTAAATAAAAGCGGAAAAAAATCTAACTAAGAACGACAATTAAACGTAGAGGAGCTCAGATATTTCCTGTTACCTATAAACAAAGCAATTGAACTTGGACTACGATCAGATGTCAGCAACACACTAGCTAGTCCCTAACTGGAATGAAATGTATCAAGTATCAACAGCCTTCTTATTGACGCAACCGGCTATAAAATTCAGTGAAGTCAAGCCGGAAAAGCAGCAATTTCAAATCAATGTGCTGTTGCACAGGTAACTGAGATAAGAAATTATCAAGTAATAGTTTATATTCCTTGTCAATTGCATCCAGTTCTTGTCCCATATTACCAAGAAATTCACCAGCACGCTGTGTAAGGGCTTTCCTGCCCTCACCAATCCATGAACCAGGCTCAGAAGATTTGTCACTTCCGTTCCTTCTTGACTTGTTCTTGTCTTGAGATTCCATGGTTCTGCATAAAATAGAAGCAAATCTGAACTGTTAAAAGTTAATCAGGCAAAAACATTATTCAAAATATAAACAATGTACTAATGACTATGATAAATAATTGTATAGCAAATCATTACCTTGCTTGAAATTCATAAATTCCTTCATATAGTCTATCCGCATGACTTCTAAATCGCAATATAAGGTCAAACAATACAAAGAGTGATTTGTAAAGAGTTCGAGACCGTTCGCCAAGAAGAGATTTCTCCACAATGGAATGGAGGTACTTCTCATGTGCTGCCAGCAGATCATCAAGATCTCTGGCTACTTCCATTTCATTTGAAAAATTAGACCAAGAAACCTCCAAAACTTCAAACATTATATAGTATTGCAAGTTTGTAACAAAATGATTCATATCATTCCACAGAACCTGGCATCTTCTCAATGTTGAAAGCAACTGCAACTTAACTGCTTGCTGCAACTTGGTGAATGAATGGGAAGTGATACAATTTGGTTTCATAGTCTTCCAAGCACCGATAAGTGCATGCTCCACACGTCGAAGCTTCCATAGAAAGTTAAAAATTCTTAAATATCTTGCCATGACAGACTCTGTGAACACAGTATCTAGTGGAACCCTAGCATCATATTCCAATGAGAATACATCCCAGCCCCTGTCTCCTGTTCCATGAGGCATCATTTTAACCCTCAACCTGTCTAAGATATCAGGATCATCATACTGAGCATTAGATGAGCGGATTGCAGTTTCCAGCAGCCCTGCTATTTTAAATGAGCTAATAGTGTTAGCAGGCTCGGAAAGATCTGGTCCAACAATATCCATCAGATACAGTACAAAATCACCTTGCCCCAGAAGTAAATAACGCTTGATAGCAAGACAATGTTCCTTGAACTTATACCTGTTGTACATGACATCCAATAAATGTCTATCAATTCTTTTTGCAGCTTCAGCAACAAGAGATTCAAGAGCATCAGTTTCACCATATCCTAAACTCCCTCTTCTAGTTGTGGTCCCAGCAGCAGCCGCAGCGTCAGTGGCAGCATCAGCCCAACCATGATCATCACAACAAACACGAAGGAAATTTATTGACTTGCCTGTCCTCAATATGTGCTGAGCAAGAGATTGTGAAATAAATGAAGGAAGCATCCCTGCATGGAGCTGGTAACCTTCTCTCCAAAGTGATTCTGCTTTCACAGGCTCGCTCACAACAAAGAATTCAGCAAAAATATCCTCCAGCTCCCCTTCCAAAACCCAACGTCTCACCATCTCAAAAAGGGGAGAGCACACCTGCCGTAGTAAACGCCTCATAAACTCATGCACAAGAGGATCACCATGTTGGGCATGCAAATGAATGGCCCCAGCCATTGCCCCGCCTCTCAAAACTCTACACTTATCAACCAAAATAGCCATCAACCTCATTTTCACCATCGGCTCAGCAAACCAAACTGACAATCTCCTTAACGACAGATAATTTGCTGAACTTGCAGCCTCTGAAACCAATGGAATTGGATTCATGGACTGTGCTTCAAGCACAGCCAATAACTTATAGTAGTCTGAAAGCTCATCTTGCAAGGCAGCACAAAATGCTTGCCCAACAGTTCCCACATCTTCAGCAGGAAACCCATCCATACTCGCAGAAATATAACCCTTAACCTTTCTAAATAACCAACCCAGTTCACATAGCTTCCTAACCATAATCCTAGTTGCTCTAGGAACCTTAATTGAATCCAATAATGCATATCCATCAACGTTGGCATCAAATTTCACATACTTGCCATCAATTCCTTGGCAAGCATATAATACATCCCTTACTAAGACCTCCTCAGACACCTCATTCTCCTCTTTAACTAAATTTACGTACTCTGTAAATGCCATATCACGTAAATTTTCTGGGTCTTTTGCCAACAACAAAACCCCATTATTCCACCCCTTTTCTCTACTTTCCCTACTTCGCATAACCCTTGAATCACTCCCTTGTTCAGCATCTGAATACACCAAATTATGCAACAAGACAGTGGAATCGGGTCCATTTATTGCACTCTTTCTATCCTCGGATATAATTTTGAGCAAATAAAGAAGCGCCCACTTGTTGTTTACGCTTCCAGGCCCCGTTTTAGATGCGAATTGGGAGTAAAGATGAGCGAAAGTGAGGGCCTGAGAGGACTTACCTTGGGTGGCAAGGCGACGCTTGATTGACTCGGCGATAGCGGCAGCATCAGGTGCAATCGAAGGTGTCAAACGGCTTGAGAGAATTCGAACTGCGTAGCGGAGAGAATTTTGGAAATCTGAGGACTGAGGACTAGGGGTTGGAGTATTAGGGTTAGGGTTTTGCGAGAGTAATCGAAGGACCAAATCCTTCACGAGATCTGTAACCTTCTGCAGATCTTCTTTCTCCATGTTTGATAGGAGAAGGAGAAGGAAAGTGAAAGAGAGAGCTGGAGAGAGCGAGTATCGGAGGGTTTTTGAAAGATTCGCGAGTTGGTGGGTAGTGCCTTTTTGATTTTATATGGGCGGGGAAATTTTTATGTTTTATGTGTTCTTTCAAATGGGGCTTTGATATCTCTACTCCTAAGTGCACCGCCGATCGGGAAACGTTGGATCATACTGACACCTGGCAGTGACAACATGGGCCATTCACGTTGGGCCCATTTGTGTGGCCGCTAGCCGCAGATCACACTACTCCCTCTCCCTCCTTTCTTGTAATACGGGCCACTACTGCCAAAAATCTCGTACGCAGCTAATGAAGGTCTACTAAGCCCATCCAGGCCCAATAATGCAATTTAACAGCCCTTTTGGACTTGGAAAGGCTGCAAGCCAGAAGAAAATATCAGATTAAAAATCTTTGCTCAAACAAACTAAAATGAATGAATAATTTAATTTATTTTTAATTTTAAGTTGCTATGTTATTGTAATGCATACAAGAGGAATACATTATAGGACACAAGATAAAGTTTTCTTGAAGCGATCCATTTGGTCAGTGAGAGTCGGCCCAAGCGTTTTGAGGCCTGTTCATTTTGAATCTATAATAGCTCAGGAAGGCATTCACATGAGACCTGCAATTCTCAATGTTATTTTTTTTTAATAATCTATAACGACATCTTTTGAACATTCAATGTGAATCTAAACTCAGACTGTTAGTATATTATTTATGGTAAGAATTGAACTTAAAAGCTTCTAAATTCATATGATTTGACCTTAGAGAATCTACATGGATAAGGATGTGACAACAGAAGATGACATGCTACAATAAAACCGACACATAAAACCATGTTTTGTTTGAGTATTTATTGTGGAAATTATAAAGAGGCTAGTATAAAAAATTACATATTTAATTTGATTTGAGTAGGTACACCATTTTTATTATTATTATTTTGGGTGAAGATACCACAACATAAATTAAAACATGGAGGTTGGTCGTAGTGTATTTTTCAATATGTATATATATATACACGCACACACACATATATATATATGTATGCATAAGACAAGCAAGGAGGGGAGAAGTGGGTACCAATGAATTTCTTTATATGGGTGGTCCAATATTTGTATAAACTAATATCTTATGATTGTGTATATTTTAATCATAAAGTTTCGAGTGGTAGTTTGAGCCTTTGAGGAAAGCAAAGAAGAAGACAAAAAAACATGTGACGATCCAGCAGACAAGGCCCAAGTCGACAGCAAGTTTAGTTTGGGCTTGATCTCTAAATGGGCCCATAAATTGGGCCTATGGAAAGTAAACGTCGAACGGCTTAGCGTAAAAAAGAAGTCGGTACTTTTTTCTTTTTTTCAAAACGACGCGTGCGGGACCGGGACGGGGGTAGTCTTCTCTTGGTCACTTCAAATATCAGAAAACAAAAAATAAAGACAAACATTCACAGATTGGCGAAGAGAAGCATGTAAAGACAACACAGGCCATTCATGGTTTCCATCGATGCTTATAATAATAATACACTTATCTATTCTCCTTCGGCAAATCCGGCTACAACGCGTGAGTTTCGTACCTCGTTGGGTGGGCTTTTTTTTAATTATTATTTTGCTTTCAATTTCAATTTCCTGTTTTGATCCAATCGTCTGTGAACAATTTCCGATTTATTTGTGTGTTTTGATTTTATGCGGCAGCATTTCTCTTGGAAATCTCAAATGGGTTGTTCCCTGTTTGTTGGTATGTTGTTTGTTGTTCTCTCGTTTTTTTCCGAATAATTGGAATTTGTTTAATTGTCTGAAAACTTGACATGTTTGTCTTTCCCCTTGTTGTTGTTGAATGCGTTTAATATTGGATTTCTTTGATGATTGGCTTGAATGGGTTGGTAGAATTTTGTCTGACCTAGATTCAACTTCTTTTGCTCTGTTTAAATATATTTCTCCTGTATTCTGGTTCCTTTGATGGGTTCTTCAAGAGTTCAAAAGGTAGGTTCTTTTCCATACCCAGATTTAACTGTATTGACCAATAGTGGCTTGGTTAAAAACCCGAAAAAGGTTTTGATTTGTTCACAATTTGCGTCTCCAATTTTGACGGTTTTAACTGTTAGTGTATAAGAAGGAATTGCCTGCATGGTTCTGGTCAATAACCGATTGAAACTGGCGGTTGGGAGGTTTATCAGTCTTGGGTTTGTTTTTTTGACAGTTATATTGCTTTTCTGAAATACATAGTTTTTTTTTTGTATGAGTTGTCCGGATTTTCCCAATCTTAATTGTCATCCTGCTGGGCTAGTAATGTAGTTGGTTCATCTGTATGAGTTGTTGACAAGGAGTTAGACATAAAAGCTCCTTCCTTTCAAACACTCTTCAACGTTGTCTTTCTCTTGTACGGTGAATAACAATTGCTTACTTTGGTGCATATTCTGTGCCTTTTCTGTTGCCTTTTATTTTTCCTTTTATTTTTCTGGCGCTTGTCAAACTGATTCTATTGAAAATTTAGTTTCAGACTGGACACATGCTTTCTGGACATAAGCTTTGTAGTGCATCTTTTATTTCAAGAATATCAGCCAACAAATTTTTTTGGTGGTGGCTGTCATATAATACTGAAACCTCAAAATCATATCTCCATCTGCCTATGTGTGGTTTACTGTTTCCTTATACTTTTACTTTCTTCATTGACAGGAATACTGTTCTTTATGTAGAGCACAAACTATGGTAGGACAATTGAGAAGCAATATATGAATTTACTAAGCACTTGCAAATAAGGTATGGATTTGCTATCATAACATCGCCACTATCGTCTAAACTGTTAGTGGTTACATGAAAAGAAAAAAAAGAAAAAGAACTGGACTTATTTATTCAGGCATTTACTTGGTTATTCTGGGTATTTTATGTTGCGTGGATATTTGCTGTGTTGTCTTAGACTATTACTCTATTAGCGTAGAGACCCCCAATTCTTTGACCTACTGATGCAATTAGTTTTTGCATGTAAATGACTTAATAGTACATTTGAAAATTGAAATGACTGCAGGCAGTATCACATAGCCCCTATGAATGGCAGCTCATCTAGAAACCGGAAATGTGTATCAGTTATTGCAGTGACCCTAATCTTTAAATGAAATACATATATGCATATCTTCGTTTTGCCCTTGAAAAGACCAACATATACACATATTTAAATTAGCATAGATTTACTCCATTCCATTTTTTTTTGCCTCGAAGTTAAGCTAGACTGAATTGGAAATTGTTTTTAAAAGAAAATTTTACAGTGAGCATATTGTGCCTTAATATGGAATTCCATTTTATATTACAGAATACAGATTGTTGGATGGTGAAAATTTTTGGGAGTAGCTTCTTGGCTTGTTTGTTGATTGAGATAAAATGCCACTGAAATTTGGAATAGATATGGCTCCTGGGGGAAGCACCTGCAAAGAAGTTCGTGAAACTCATTCCACAGTCGCAGATTATGATATTTCCTTGGCAAAATCTGAGAATAATGGTGCCCAAACAAAATCTGTGGTTGGTTCGGGTGGAAAATGTGGAGTGCATTCAGATAATGGTGTGCATGAGCTCCTGGAGTGTCCAGTCTGCTCAGATTTGATGTACCCTCCGATTCACCAGGTTCTTTTTCCCCCTCAATTTTCCTTATGTATTTATCTTAAATGTAGATACATAGGACTGAGTTTCCAATTTTGGAGTATTTGGACATTTATGGAACTTACCATCAGTAAGTTCCCCAGTCTTCGTTATTCTCCTGAATAGAAAAGGGAACAATATTCAGGATTTGAAATTATAGTTCAATATTGTGGACTTTCCTCTCTTATTAATCTATTTATTTATTCCTTATGCTTAGCTTGTTCACAACAATTACATTTTCGATAATGTGAATCTAGAGTCTACAGGCTATACAGTTGGCTTAAGTTACTGCTTTACTTGCACAAAAAGTGATTTTTGGTTATCGGAAATGTCACTTATTGATTATACGGAAATTTAGTAAGACTGCTATATAACTTTAGTATTTTTTGTGGATATCAAGCTAGAGGAAATAAATAGCTTACAGCATCCCAAATGGTTCGAAGAGTTTTAAATTGCCTTCCTATTACCTGAGAATTTATCCTTTTCTTTCTCGTGTCAAATTGATACTGAATGTTGGAAGAATCGATTAAAGGCTGAAGAAATTTAAGCTTGGGGCAACAACCAACTTTATTGACAATTGTTAACTAATTACAGAATAGTAGTATACTTAATATCACATTGTTATAAATGACTCACTGATATGCTGAGCACTTTCAATTAATGCCTGGTATTTGTCCAAATCATTATAACAGTTAATCATCTGCCTTGTTGACAGTGCGAGCAGACATTACTATATGTGTAGTTACATATGTACAGAGAAGAATTCTAACATTTTGGGTTTCCTTACTGAATTCATCATCTAATGTATGGTATTTGTTCTCCTTCTATGATTGATGTATTGTAGTGTCCCAATGGTCACACCTTATGTTCAAATTGCAAGATCAGAGTCCGAAACTGTTGCC